>NW_027186304.1:39141881-39275991 GCF_028583685.1 Petaurus breviceps papuanus | reverse complement strand
ATATTTCCATACTCTCAGTCACAGATTTTGAGAACTGGAAGGGTGATCTAGTCATCAGAATTAATCTAGTCCCTTGAGGCATCATCTCTTGCTTCCCACAACTTCAGCTCCATAACAGATACTTCCCCTGTGTCTGCTCCCGGTGAGGGGGCTCTCTCCTCCAGTTAATACCTTGTCTAACACTTTGCAGCTACTCTACCCAAAGACCACATTCCTAGGAATACCTGAAGTCTTTCCTCCATGATTAAATGGATGTATGTGTCCTAAATCTGTGGAGAAACCAAAACCTTGCTTTCCTGGTATTACTGATGGGGGGTGAAACGGGGATCCCAAAAGGTTCAGCAGATATTCTGATCTTATCCAAGACCAGAAAACCTGCAATATCATCTGGAAAGAATTCAAGGTCTCAGGCTTAATTGGAGTGAGAGTTGTGGAAGTTTATTGTTATGCTTCTATGAGAAGCAGGCAAGAGTCCTTTAGGGGACCTGCAAGTGAGAGGGGTACATGCTTTTACCTTTAAAGGGTAAGGCTGCCATTGTCAGGGCTGACCAGACAGGAGGGGCCTCAGTGCATAGACAAAGGTCAGAGCTGACCAAGAGGAGAATGTGAATAGATAGTTTAGATAAAATTTGGGCCAGGCCTAAGGAGACAAAAGGCAAGGACAAAGGAGGGTGTGGGCCAGGCCCAGAAGAAATGAAGAGATTAAGTAAGAACAAAGGGGTCACAGGGTGTTGCCTAGGTGGAGTGTGGGATAGGGAGAAGGGGCAGAGCTCAAGGATGGGAAAGGACAAATTGCAGTTACAACTGAACAGACTGGTTTTACAAGTTGGTTTCACAAATTGATCTAGACCCCAGGTACCCCATCAATAACATCTCTTGGATACTCCCCCTTCTCTCTTCTATACTGCCACTACCCTCCTGCATACCTTCATCACCTCATCCCTGGACTATTGCTATAGCCTACTTGTTACACTCCTTGCCTCAAGTCTCTGCACTCCAGTCCACCCTCCATCCAGCTATCAAACTGATCTCCAAAAGTGCAAATCTGGCCTTGTCACTCCTCCTATTCATTCTGTTCTAATGCCTATTGCCTCCAGGATCAAATATAAAATCATCTGTTTGACATTCAATTCCCTTCAAGACTTATCCCCTTCCTACCTTTTCATTCTTCTTACAATCCATTGCTCACTGGCTTCCCTGCTGTTGCTCACACTAGACACTCCACCTACAGACTCTGGGCAATTTCAATTTCACTATTTATCCCACATGTGTAGGACTCTCTCAATGCTAATCTCTGCCCCCTGGTTTCTCTTATTTCTTTCAAGTTCCAGCAAAAATCTCACATTTCTACAAGAAATCTTCCCCCAAACCACTCAGTAGTAGATCCTACCCACTGAAATTAATTCCATTTCATACTGTATATATTTCATTTATCCATAGTTTTCATTTTTTTCTCACTCACTAGACTGTGAGCTCCGTCAGGGAAGGAGCTCTTTTTTTGCCTTTCTGTTTGTCGCCAGGACTTAGCACAGGATCTTGACAAATGCTTGCTGTTGACTTGTTGACTCATACCAAAAAGAATTTCTACCATAACATACCTGACGTTTTAAGTGGCAGCTGTTTGAAAATCTTCAAGAAAGGGAAACTTCCCACAGCCTCTTAAGATACACCACTGCACTTTGAGACAATGCTAATTTTAAGCAGCTTTTCCTGACATCAAGCCTAATTCGACCCTTTTTGTAATCTCCACCCATCGCTCCTGTTTGTGACCTCTCAGAGCAAACAGAGCAAATCTCAGCCCTCCTCTACATGAAAGTACTTGAAATACATGAACACAGTTAGCATGCTTTTTCTGAGTCTTCTCTTCTCTTCTCTATCATAGACTAAAGGCCCTTCTCCATCCTACTTGCCTTCCTTATTAATCAATCAGCATGCATTAACTAATTTTCTTGAATGTGGTGCCCAGTACTGAGCGTAATGCTTGAGATACAATATGAAGAGGGAAGAGAATAGAGAACCTACCATCACTTCCTTATTCCTGGAAGCTACCTGTGTCTCTCTTAATGTAATACAAGATTGCATCATCTTTTATGGCTTGACTCATCCCTAGATCTTCAGACAAACTGCTCTCTAACCATGCCTCCCCCGGCTTTTACTTTCAAAGCTGATTCTTTTTTACTCAAGTTTGAGACATTATATTTATTCCTGTTGACAGACTCTGGTCTGTTAAGATTTTCATGACTCTGTTCTCTATCATCTAATGTACTATATCCCCCCCCACACACACACACATACAACTTAATATCAGTTACAAATTTCATGAGCGTATCATCTATATCTTTATCTAAGTAATTCTCTTTTTGACAAAGACAGCTGAGAAAAATGGGAAAACAGTCTGGAAGAAATTAAGCTTAGACTAACGTTTCATACAATTTTCTACAACAAATTCAAAGTGGGTAAGTGACGTGAATATTGAAAAACTTACAATAAAAATTTGAAAGAAACAGATCACAAACTATTTATACCCATAGGTAGAGCATAGCCAAACAAAGGGTAGAATTTATTACCTAAAAACAGAACATTTTGATTGCATTAAATTTTAAAATTTTTGCACAAAAATTAATATATCTAGGATAAATAGGGAAGAAGTTGACTGGGGAAAATATTTATATCAAATTTCTTAGAGAAGGTCTTAGTATCCAAGTTCCCCAATATATAAATGACAAAAAGATGTAAAGAAACAGTTCTAAGAAAATTGCAAGCAACCATATGAAATAATGCTTCAAATCACTAATAATGAGAGACATCCAAATCAAAACAAGACAGCAATATAGCAAAGTTAACAAAAGACAGAAATAGTTGCTGTCATAGGGGTTCTAAAAAGACAGACTCCTTAGTGTTTTGTTGATGAACTGTGAATTAGTTGTTTTTTTTAAATCATTTCTGAAAGCAATATGAAATATAAAATGGATAAAATTTCCATAATCTTTGACCTAGAGATTCCACTACCAAGCATGTATCCCCAAGGAAGTTCAAGATAAAATATAAGGCTATATATACACCAAAATATTTATGGGGTTCCTTTTTGCAGTAGCAAAGAACCAGAAATACAGTAAATGCCCATTGATTGGAAATGGATAAACAAACTATGATGCATAAATGTAATGGAATATTACTATGGGACATACATGAAGAATACAAAGAAATATTAAAAAACTTGCATGAACTGATGCACTTTGAAGGAAACATAGCCATGAAAACAATATACAAAATGTCTATAACAAAGTGAATAGAAAGCGTAACAAGCACAAAACAATTATTAAAATGAATGCTGCCAATTTTCAGTGAACAAGCTTGGCCTCAAGGAAGAGAAAATAGAAGATATCTCCTGCTCATTTGCAAAGATAGGGATCCAAGGATACAAAACTTCAATATTTGCAGATTTTTAAAAATACATTGATAGAATTTGTTATATGTGGTTCTAAAAGAACAGATGTGATTACTGAGTCACTGTCAGTCAACATTTGAAAGATAATTGGAAATGAAAGAGGTACCACAAGGTTGAAGGAGGACAAATATTGTTCCCATTTTTTGAAGTGGTAGAGAACAGAGCTTGCAAACTAAAGGCTTGACTTAATTCCTAGGAAAACTCTAGAAAGGATCATTAATGGGTATTGAATATCTAGAAAACGAAGCAACGGTTACAAAGATCCAGCATAGATTGATCAAGAATAGGTATGCCAGGGGCAGCCAGGTAGCACAGCGAGTAAGAGCACCGGCTCCAGTGTTGGGACGACCTGGAGATCGAATCCCAGGCTCAGACACTTAGCACCCACCCAGAAACACCTGGCCATGTAACCTTGAGCAAGTTACTTAACCCCAATTGCTTAAAAAAAAAAAAAAAAAAGAATAGGTATGCCAGACTAACCTCATTTCCTTTTTTTGACAGGATTACTAAACTAGTAGATGAGGGGAATACCATAGATACAGTTTAGATAGATTTTAGCAAATCTTTCAATAAAGTATCTCATGCTATTCTTATTGAAAAGATAGAAAAATGTGGATTAGATGATACAATACAATCAGATATATTCAGAACTTGTTTCATGACTGGACTCAAGGAGTAGTTGTTAATGTTCCGATGTCAAAATGACAAGAGGTCTCCAATGGAACATCCAAAGGACCCCTAGTATTTAATGTTTTTGTCAGTGATTTGGATAAGGCCTAGTTAGCATAATCATTAAAATTACAGATAACATAAAGTTAGGAAGATTAACTAATATACTGGACGAATGTGATAGAATCCAAAAGGAAGACACACTGGCTTCCATCTAAGAAGATGAAATTCTATAGGAACAAATGAGATATTTTTGTGCCTGGGTACTCCAAAAATATAAGATGGGAAGAGGCATGGATAGATAGCAGTTGTTCCAAAAAGAATTTGGAGATTTTAGTGAACTGCAAGTTCAGTATGAATCAGCAGTGTGATGTGGCAACCAAAAAAAAAGCTAATGCAATTTGAGGTTGTTTTAGGAGAGGCATAACTTCCAGGAATAGGGAGGTGATGGTCCCATTGTGCTCTGCCCTTGTCAAACCTCATCTGAAGTAGTGTTTCAGTTCTGGGCACCATAGTTTAAAAAGGACTTTGATAACCTAGAAAATGTCCAGAGAGAGCAACCAGGATGGTGAAGGGCCTTGAGTTCATAACATATGAGGATCAGTTGAAAGAAATGGGCAAGTTTAGCCTGGAGAAATTAAGACTCAAGGGGAGATATGATAGCTATATTTATTTGAAGGGCTGTCATGTGGACAAAGGATTCAATTTATTCTACTTGGCCCCAGTGGAATGAATGAAGAGAAATTGGTGGAAGTTGGAAAGAAGGCAACTTAAACTTGATGTCAAGAAAAATTTCCTAAGAACTTGAGCTTTCTAAAAGTAAAATGACTTGCCTCAAGAGAAGATGGATTCCTCATACTTAGAAGTCTTCAACCAAAGTCTGGACAGCTGCTTATTAGGTGTGTTATAGAGGAGATTCCTTCTTGTATGGGTTTGAGTAGATGACTACTGACATCCCTTCCAACTCTCAAATTCTGTGACTCCTAACATTAAAACTTCTTGTTAACTTTCCTCATCAAAAAAAACTTGATAATTGGACAAGAAAAAGTATCGATTATCTCTGCAACAAATTGATGGCATTTGTAAATCTTTCCAGCAATGGCTCTCAGAACAATAAAAATGGTTGACATTTATAGAGGTCTTATCAATTATAAAATGCTTTATTCACATTCTCCCATTTCATCCCCATATCTACCTTGACAGAAAAATAGTTAACATTTCATTATCCCCATTTTACAGATGAGGAAAGCTGCAGCTCAGAGAGAAGTTAAGTGACTTGTCTGGGGTCCCATAGCTGCTAAGTGGTAAAGTTGGGATTTGAACCTTAGTTATTTTGGTTCCCAAATAGAATGCTCTTTCCAACTATATCATGCTGTTACCTCCCAGTCAATTATGCAGAATATGGGTTCAATTGACATCCTTCCCTCTGTGTAATTACACTCATGAAAAATGCCCTAATACAGGTAATTTGTTTAAAAAGCAATTCTAAATATGGGTTGCAAAGTATGGGGAGTTTAATACAAAAATTACAGGCTAGCTTAATTGCACTTAACAAAGTGAGCCTGGTGAGCAATTGCCTTTCATTATTTCTCACTGAGGCACATACCTTTGGCACAGCTCCCTTTTATTAATAAAATCAAGGAGAGCACACTGAGAAAACTTCACAAACCTTGAAGCTTTGAAATCCTTGCCAGCTTCCAAAAATCATCTGATGGAGCAGGGTGGCATTTATTAACATGTTATTTTGAGAATTACTGAATGGAATAAAATTATTTCTTAAGTGAGGTCATCCCACTTAACATGTAGGAAAATAAGCTCAAAAGTGTTTTCAGGACTCCAAAGAGGTGACTAGTATGGAACCATGTATGGTATCAAATCTAATAGTGTGTTAAAAAGAAAAAAAAAAGCTCAATAAAACTCATTGAATGATAAAAAGGCTTAATTCTAAAATCCAAATTTAAGAGATGGAAAGAATCATAGAGCTCAGGTAGTTTAACAACCCTGTTTCATGAATCAGAAAGCAAGGTTAGAGAGATTATAGGATTTGTCCAAGGTCACACAGGTAGTATGTATGTAGCGAGACAATATTTGAATCCATGACCTTCATGAGTTTGAGAATTTGGGGGAAAAAAAACAATGAGTTCTATTCAGGATATGCATATTCAATTGAAAATCTCCAATAGGCAGTTTGTGATTTGGTATTGCAGGTGAGAGGAACATTCTCTTTCCACAGAGAGACTAAGGCTGGATATATAGATCTGAGAACGTACAAGGAGATAAAAAAAAATGAGTGCAAATGTGAG
The DNA here is from genome assembly GCF_028583685.1 of Petaurus breviceps papuanus. Taxonomy (NCBI): domain Eukaryota; kingdom Metazoa; phylum Chordata; class Mammalia; order Diprotodontia; family Petauridae; genus Petaurus; species Petaurus breviceps. The sequence continues at coordinate 39,269,571 of NW_027186304.1, read as the reverse complement.
AAGATAGGAACACTAGTACATTATTGGTGGAGCTGTGCATTGGTCCAGTCACTCTCCATATCAATTTGAACTATTTAACTTAAATGTCCATAACCGTTGACCTACTTATCCTTCTATTGGGTGTATTCCCCCAAGGAAATCAAAGATGACAAAGACCTAACACATGTTATAATAGCCATGGCAACATTCTTTTTAGTAACAAAGTACTAGAAACAAAGTGGGTATCACACTTGAGAAATGATTCAAAATTACTGGAAAAATATTGGAATAATGGAATATTATTGTGTCATAAATATGAGGAATTCAGAGAAACATGGAGAAATTTGAATGGATTGTTATTTTACTTTGATCAGATTTTTTTTATCAGAATCAAAGAAACAATATACATATGAACTACAACAATAAAAATGAAAAGATCACTAAAAAAGTTGAACACCGAGCAACTGAAAAATAATGTTGGTGAATGAATAATGAAACAAAACTTTCTCTTCATGGAAGAGGCAGGGCAGAACCATTGCATTGGATGCTTTTACTTAAGTTTTGGTTTTTACTGTCCCAAGGGAAGGTTTATATTCATTGGGGGAAGGTTTTTCCTACTGAAATACTTGTGTCATGGAGACATATTTCTCAATAAAATATATTTTTATAAATAAGGAAGTTAGGAAGATGGCTGGATTATGAGAAACTGATACTCAGAGAAACTAAATGTCTTACCAAGAGTCACATAGCTAAAAGTCCAACCCAGGACCCCTGACTCCAAGTGCTATATGCTTTCCACTACTTTGATCACTTCTGTTCCATTATTATTAATATGAAGTATCGTAAGTTATTAGATGTTCTCATTTAGGACTTATTACATCTTAGGATTTAACCACAGTTGAACTTATGCACTCAATTTTACTACTTAATAAAGAAATGGTTCTTTCTTCCTTTTCTATATTTAAAGGTGAAAAATAAATTATTTAACATTTTTAAAGTCAATATGGTACTATAAATACATAACATACAATACTTACATATTCACACATGTTCCTACATAACAATTTCGAGAAGGAAATGAAAGGTTATCTTTCATCCATACTCCAGCAAAATACAGGAATGCATGGCAACAGTCCTAAAATTCTGAAGATATCTTTAGAGGAGTGGTCAGAAAAAAGGATATTTTACAGCTTATCAAATACATTTGTTCACTATATAAAGGTCTAGGTTGGGGGCAGAAGGTGTATGAAAAGAGTTTGAACTCAATTTTATTGACTTTCTTCAATTATGGAAGTTACTTTTCTCAGTAACACACCTGGAAGTTGTCTATCATGATATTTCTCAAAAGTATTTTCAATTCATAAAAAATGGCACATTGGTCGGTAGGTTTTTATGTGGGTTTTGGTTTTGGTATTTTTTAGGTCACCTCAAAGCCAACAGACAGGAGGGATTTTCTTTAGAATTCTTTGCACTTCTAGGAAAAAATTTAGTTTTTTTTTTTTTAATTAAAGAAATAATAGCCCTGAAAATTGTTTGGTTTGGGCTCCAATTCAACCTAACTCACCTAAGCTGAGATTCAATCTGGCCAGCTTATCAATATAAGAATCACAAATGCTTAGGCTCCTTAAGAGTCTCCCCAATATAGTGGATCTTTAAGAAACTTTGCTTTTCTTTGGCTGAAAAAAAATTGTTTTTATAATATTGATGTTATAGTCTAAATCCTTTTTTTTATAATACTGTTGTTATAGAATAAATTTCTCTTCTCATTCTGTTTATTTCACTCTGCATCAGTTCAAACCAGTCTTTCCATGTCTCTAAATCATAAATTTCCTCATATCTTATGGTACAATACTATTCCATAGACATTCATATACCACAATTTGTTGTCATTCCCTAATTGATAGGCATAGGTTTACCACCAAAAAAAAAAACTACCTCAGTCTACTAAGAAAGTGGGGGAAGAGGTAGGAAAAGAAGAGGACATGTGATTTTAGCCACAAACTAGTCCTAGGCGGAGTAGGTGTATGCCTAGATTATCTCACCTGCTCTGAAAAGAGAGGGTGACAAAAGAAAGCACATTATTTTCCTGCCCCCATAAAATTCTCAAGAGCCTTCCATCACCCCCCCCCCCACCAACCCGATCTTCCAGGAAGTCTGTCACAGTGAGAAACTGTGAAAGGAACATGAGTAGGGAATAATAGAGGCAGTTGAATGATACAGTTATTAGATCAAAGGACTTAAGACTCAGAAAGAATTGAGTTCAAATCCTGCCTCAGACATTTATTAGCTGTGTGACTAAAATAATTACTTACTTGACTTCTCTGATTCCTCATTTGTAAAGTGAGAATAATAATGGCACCTTCCTCTCAGCATTGTTATTGATCTCAAAAGGAGGTAATATGCAAAGTATTTTGTAAACTATGAGAAAGAGAGAGTATATTTTATTTTTTATTTTTACTATGTACCAGGCATTGTGCTAAGTACAGGAATACAAATAGAACAGGGATCCTCAAGGAGCTTACATTCTAATGGAGAAGATACATAGAGGAACTACAAGTGAGGTGAGGAGAGATATACTAAAGGTAGCTGGAGATATCCAGGGAGTGCTATGGAGGTCTCGAACTGAGCAAATATATCCAAGGCTAAGCTATCAAGGACCTGGGAGGTTTCAGAAGTGGGACACAATTGTCCAGTGGGGAGGAGACGGACGTGATGGAAATGACTCTGCTGGATGTGTTCTGGGAATGCTGTGCCTCCACTCCACTAAGATGCCACCTCCTAGCCCACTACATGACTGAGCTGCCAGTGTTTTGGTAACCTCCTGGAAGAACAGGGACATTTCCCACAGGCTAGGATGTCAACCACTCTCTCCATGCCCATAAGTTGAATTCTTCAAAGCCCAGATTCCTCTACCCTGGTTATGGCTCTGGTTGATGTGGCAAAGATCTCAAGTAGCTATTGACTGTGTACTACAGGATTTGGTTTCCCAGATCTGCAAATCTGAAGCTCTGATACCCAATTTATCTAAGCTGGTTTGGACCTTCGGGAAAACTGGCTTGTATTATCCAAACTCAGAGGGGGCTGATTTGTAACAGAAAGCCAATTTAATAACTTCCAATGGAAATTATCCCTCTCAAATAGATAAGCTTACTTGAGAAACCCACATTATCATTATTAATGATAACAATAACATTATATAATATATTTACAATAATTCATTTCAATGGTGTTTTAAAATTTACAAAGCACTTTCTTTACAAAAACCCTTTGAGGTTGATGGTACAAAATTATTATCCCCAATTTAGAGATCCCCGATCCAAAAGTTGTCTGATAAGTATGATGAACATTTCTTAGATTTTCTGAGATAGCCCCAATTTGAAGGAAAGAACATATAATTTCTTATTTTAATTTTCTTTTTTAATATATAATTAATTAATTAATCTTTATTTTTCAAAATCCATTTCCATAAGATTTTGAGTTCTGAATTTTCTCCCCCCCCTCCCCACGATAGCATGCAATCTTATATAGGCTCTACTTATACATTCTTATTAAACATTTTCATATTAGTTATGATGCAGAGTTAGAACTAATGGAAGGAACCATGAGAAAGAAGAAACAAAGCAACAAAAGAAAAGAAGAGCAAATAGCATGCTTTCATCTGCGTTCAGACTCCAAAATTCTTTCTCTGGATGTGGACGGCATTTTCCATTCTAAATCTTTTGGAGTTGTCTTAGATCCTTGCACTGCTGAGAAGAGCTAAGTCTATCAAGGCCAGTCATCACAGACTGTGGCTGTTACCATGTACAACATTCTCCTGGTTCTGCTCATTTCACTCAGCATCTGTTCATATAAGTCTTTCCAGGTTTTTCTGAAGTTTGCCTGCTCGTCATTTCTTGTAGCACAATAATATTCCATTACATTCATATAACACAACTTGTTCAGCCATTCTCCCATTGATGACATCCCCTCAATCTCCAATTCTTTGTTACCACAGAAAGAGCTGCTATTAAAAAAAAAAAAGCTATAAAAATATTTTTGTACATGTGGGTCCGCTTCCCATTTTGATGATCTCCTTGGGATACAAACCTAGAAGTAGTATTGCTGGGTCAAAGGCTATGCACAATTTTATCTATGGTACCTTTTATCAGGATATAGTTTCCTTCCTTATCTCTTTTAATTAGATTTATTTTTGCTTTTGCTTTGTCTGAGATAAGGATTGCTCCTACTGCTTTTTTTTTTTTACTTCAGCTGAAGCATAATATAATCTGCTCCAGTCTTTTACCTTTACTCTGTGTGTATCCCTCTGCTTCAAATGTGTTTCTTGTAAACAACATATTGTAGGCTTATGGCTTTTAATCCACTCTGTTATCCACTTCTGTTTTATGGCAGAGTTCATCACATTCACATTCACAGTTATGATTACTATCTGTGTCTTTCTCTCTATCCTATTCCCCCCCCCAATTTATGCTTTTCTCTCTCCTTTCTCCCTTTCCCTCTTCATTAGAATTTTGCTTTCAACCACTGCCTCCCTCAGTCTGCCCTCTCTTCTATAAGCACCCTCCCTTTTCTTCCCCTTTACCTTTACTACTTCTTCCCTCCCTTCTATCCACCCCTCTCTCCCTTTTCTTTCCCCTTTCCCCTCCCACTTCCTATAGGGTAAATTAGACTTCTATACCTGACTATGAGAGTAAGATTCAAATAATGCTCATCTCTTTCCCTTCTTTCCCTCTACTGTAAAAGGTTTTTGTGCCTTTCCATGTGATGTAATTTACCCTTGTCTGCCTCCTCCTTTCCTCTTCTCCCAAGTACAATCCCTTTTCACCACTTAGAATTTTTTATCATCATATCAAAGCCAACTTTTACCCACTCTCTGTATACCCCTTTTAAATGTCCTAATAATATTACAGTTCTCAAGAGTTATAAGTGTCACCTTCATTTGTAGGGATGTAAACAGTTTGCCCTTATTATAACATGTTGCTTTTTTCTTTCCCGTTTACCTTTTTATGACTCTCTTGAGTTTTGTATTTGAAGATCAAATTTTCTGTTGAACTCTGGTATTTTCATCAGGAAAGTTTGGAAGTCCCCTATTTCACTGAATATCCATCTCCTCCTCTGAAAGATTATGCTTATTTTTTCTGGGTAGTTGATCCTTTGTTGTAACCCAAGTTTCTTTGCCTTATGGACTATTGTATTCCATGCCCTCTGATCTTTTAGTGTAGAAGCTACAAGATCCTGTGTAATCCTGACTGTGGTCCATGATATTTAAATTGTTTCTTTCAGGCTGTTTTCAGTATTTTCTCTTTAACCTGGTAATTTTGGAATCCGGCGATAATATTCCTTGTCATTACCAATTTGAGATCTTTTTCAGGAGCTGTATTCTTTTGATGACTATTTTACCTTCAAGTTCTAGGACCTCGCCACAGTTTTCCTTGAAGATTCCTGAAAAATGCTGTCCAGCCTCTTTTTTTTTCATCAAAAAAAGGTAGACTAATAATTTTTAAATTGTCTCTCCTGGATCTATTTTCCAGGTCAGTTATTTTACCGAGGCATTTTATGTTTTCTTCTATTTTTTTTCATTCTTTTGTATCTGTTTGACTGATCCTTAATGTCTCATAGAATCGTTAGTTTCTACTTGCCCAATTCTAATTCTTAACAAATTGTTTTTTTCTATTAGATTTTGTACCTCCTTTTCCATTTGACCCATTTTACTTTTTAAGGAGTTCTCTTCAGTGAGTTTTTGTGCCTCCTTTCCCATCTGGTTAATTCTATTTTTTTAAGGACTTGTTTTCTATAGTCAATTTTTGTCCTTCCTTTTCCAAGCTACTGACTCTCTCTTGCATACCTCTTTCCCAATTTTTTTTCTTTTCCCAATTTTTGTTCTACCTCTCTTATTTGACTTTTAAAATCCTTCTTGAGCTCTTCCAAGAAGGCTTTTGGGGCTTGAGACAAGTTCATATTCCTCTTTGAGATTTTGGGCGTGGATGTATCATTCTCTTATGAATTCATGCCTTGATCTTTCTTGTCCCCATAATAAAAATCCATGGTCCTTGTCCATTTCTACTTTCTGCTCATGGTATTTCCCTAACTACTGGCTTTTAGAGTAGAGTTCTCTTGCTAGAGTTCAGGGGGCACTGACCCAAGCGTCTTGTGCTGGGAGCCCAGAACCTGATCACTGACTTTTGTGTGCTGTCAGCTAGAGGCTGTAGAGGTCTGGCCGCTTACCTAGTACTGAGCTGAGGTCAGCAACAATGGAGCTCTCAGGGTGGGGAGCCTGATTCCTGGGGGATACCTGATTGCCTGGACTTGCACTCAAATGTTTGGCTGCTGGAAGATGTCTACCAGCCTTCAGTTGTGCCTCCCAGAGCTGTGCTTCCTGAAGTTGGGCTGAAGCACCAAGAGATTTGGCTGCTGAGGAATGCTGACTCACATGGTGGTTTTCCAAGTTGGTGTCGACCAGTTCCCCTGCCTGTGCTGAGGCACTCAGGGGCCCTGGTATTGGCACTTGTCTGCTCCGACACCCTGGGGCTCAGGATCTCCACCTGGTTTGCTGAGGTGGGGCTTGCCTCTGACTTGCTGCAATGCCTCCTGTCCTATACTGCTCTCCCTCCCCCAGAGTGAGAGGGGCCTTTCCCATTAATCTCCCAAGCTTCCTGGGCTACAAGACTGCTGCATCCCATCTTTCTCCTGGCTTAGCTGTTCCAGGATTTTTCCTGGGGCGATATTTTCTGTGCTTTCAGAGGTCGATAAGGGAGGGTGCAAGTGACTTACTTCTTACTCCACCATCTTGGTTCTCAGAAGTGGGAACTCCCCAAGAATATATAATTTTTAAAATTTTTTAAAATTTTACTTATTTATTTTTGTTTTCAACATTCATTTCCACAAGATTTTGAGTTACAATTTTTTCTCTCCATCTTTCCCCTACCCTCACCCCAAAATAGCAAGCCTACTGAATACCCTTCCCTCAGTCTGTTCTCTCTTATATCCTCCCCCATAAACCCCCTTTCTAGTAGGGCAAGATAGATTTCTAAGGAACATATATTTTAAACAAGGCTTTCTTTGTCCAGAAATATCCTTTGTTGGTCCAAAAGTCTTAAATGTTGGAAATTACCTCAGGCCTACTCCAAATGCTCATATATTCCTATCGGTTGGTCTGTACTGAATGTCCCACAAATAACGCTGGAGACATACCACCCACTTTTTCTCACCCAAATATTCCCTTTTAACAAGCCCCAAATTACTCTTTTCTGTTTTCACATTTTACCGACTTTTATATTTAAAAGGTTCTTACAGAGTTTCCTGAAGAGAGACTATAAAAACATGGTGGAAAAGTCACTGGCTCTGGAATCAGAGCATCTTAGTTCAAATCCCACCTCTGACACTACCTATTAAACTTTGGGCAAGTCACTTAACCTCCATGGGCCAAAGTTTCCTCATCTGTAAAACAAGAGGGTTGCTTAGATGACCACTGAGGTCACTTCAGTTTCTAGATCTATGATACTATGACCCTTTAGTTTGGCACTCATTAGTTCAGTCATTCTCCCTACCTCCCACTTTCCAGATAACCCTTGTCAATACCACATGGAAAGAAGAAATACATATCATTCACTCAAAATTGTATCTGAAAAGATAGGCTGCCTTTCAACTGGAAAAAAATGTCTTGCTGAACTTCCCAATTAAACACAGTGGAAATATCATTTAATCATTCATTCCTTTCCCTTAAAAAAAGAAAGAAAAAACCTGTTCTTACTCTAGACTGTGTGACATTTGCAGAAAGTAAGAAAGATGATAAATGGCATGATATCTTCTGCATGTTGTAAAAAGCTGAAAATAGATGCTTCTCAAAACTTTTTGTGGGACTAGGGGTGGGACGTAAAGGGAGGGAGAGGAAACCAGATAGACTACTTCTACTGGTCTCTCTTGCCATGAAAGCCCATGATAACTCAATGCCTTCACAGTCAGTGCATTAAGCATTCTTTGCCAGCAAGCATCCCCATTAGCCTGAGGTTACTTCCAAAGAGTTTCCCAAGCCCTGTGCTGACCTGAGTGAAGTTTCCACAGTAGAACAGTGACATTCAGGATGCTTGATATGGAAACTGCCCCGTGAGGTCTGTTAGCTCTTATCAATTACTTGACAATCAACCCAAAAGTGGTCAGTTCTGTGGCCGGCAGAGATCTGTCCTCAGTAACACAATTTCTCAGGGAGTCCCTAAGGAGTTTGCTTCCAAAACGCCTTCCCTAAAGATTCAGGGAATAGATCATTCAAGGAACAGATAATTCACTTTGATTTGAAATCAAAAGAGAGAGAGAGAGAGAGAGAGAGAGAGAAATATAGATATAGTGTGTAATTATTTTAAGATAATTGATTTCCTTTACAATCTTATATATTTTATTTGTTTAAAAACATTCTTCTCAGAAGAGGTCTACAGGCTTCATCAGATTGACAAAAGGGTTCAAGACCCAAAAGAGGTTAAGAACCCTTCTGTAATATAATCCAGGGCTCAGGGACTCGGAAGGCAAGAGTCATTAAACTCAATTTGCTTATCTATAAAATGAGTCTGAGATGATTTAGTAAAAGTCAGTAGCTGAATATGTTCAGTGCAATTAAACCAACATCTACAGCTAGGTCCCACTCAGTGCAAATGATGAATTTCATGAAGTGGTTGCATGTATTCAGATTCACACTATTGAAGTTATAATTATGTAACATATAATAATTGATTCCAGTCTAATGGAAATACATAGTCAGCATTCAAATAATGTCAGTACTTCACAGGATTCATCATTTGCATTAATTAGGACCTAGCTGCCATTAGACGTAATGGAGATGAGCTCATTATCAGGTATTGTAGTCATTCAATTGTTTCATCATGTCTAACACTTCATGACCTCATTTGTGTTTTGTTTTTTTTGGCAAAGATCCTGGAGTTGCTTACCGTTTCCTTCTCCAGCTTATTTTATAGATGAAGAAACTGAAACAAACAGGATTAAGTGACTTGCCCAGGGTCATACAGCTAGTGCCTGAGGCCAGATTTGAACTCATAAAGATGAGTCTTTCTGATTCTAAGCATGGTACTTTATCTGCTTTACCACCTTCACATTGCTGACACACAAGCTATGTGAAGAAGCATAGATTAATAAACCTCTATAAGCCTCAGTTTTCTAAACTGTAAAATGGATATCATAATACTATAGTGTAGTATATACTGCCTCTGACACTAGTTTTTCAACCCTGGGTAAATCATTTAACCTCTCTGAGTCTTGGGTAACTCTCTAAGAATAGAATTTATAGGAAGCATCAAGAAAGATGGATTTGGAGTCAGGGACTGAAATCCCAGTTCAGCCATTTATTTCTTGTGTGATTTTGAGCAAGTCATTTCACTTCTCTAGACCACAGTTTTCTTATTTGGAAAACTGAGGGGAAGAGACTGTTGGATTAGATGACCTCAAAATTCTCCACCAGTCCTAAATCTATGATAATTTCTCTTCCACCAATGTAATCAGGTACTTGACTACCAATGTCTGAGGATTTTTAAGAAAGCACATTGTGAATCAAAAAGCACTAAATAAACGTGAGCTACTGTTATTAGACAGTAACCTGGAAGACAAGAAGATTTTTCAAGCACCACACCTGACACATACTAGCTAAGTAACCTTATTGTTCATAATATCATATATTATAATTATTAGCAATTTAATAATATAATATATTACATATTATATATTGTATTTTAATATAATAAACAATATACCAAACCAACAATAAACAATATTGTTTAGCCTCTCTGTCACTTGGCTTTGTCATCTATAGAATGAAGTAATAGAACCTATCACAGGGTTCTTATGAGGATCCAATGAAATAATTTATGGAAAGTGATTCGCAAACCTTAAAACACTATATAAATGCTAGAAAGGTCCAAGAAACATGGGAAGTCAGTGGGTCTCAGTGGGGTTCTGTGGAGATAAAACCATACATATGCTTTAAATGTTCACACAGTACCTCAACCAAACCCCTTTTCAAACCAGCCTCCCCTAGACTACAGGGGTTTGTCAGTTAGACTGATTGGGTACTGGGTCACACTTTGGGAACAGTTCATTTTAGTCTACATAAAAATTTAAAGCTAAGGGAACAAAGTTCTAATGATATAATTTCAGGGTCCATACTGTGGTGGAAACAGGATGTGACTGGTACCCTTGATTGCCAATTCTACCTATATTCATAAGCCAGTCCTGAAAGTAGCCACTTAATTGAGGGCATGTAATGCAAAACCTTCCACTCCTTGAAATTGCTGCATCCAATGGAACACTGATTTTTATGGTTCTCAAATTGTCATCAACAATCATTTCTTTAGTACTTACTCTGTATCAGGTACTGTGCGCCATACTCTGAAGATAAGAAAAAGGGCAAAAATATAGTCTCTGCCCTCAAGAAGATAACACTTGAATGTGAGATCCAACATATAAATAATTAGACCCATAAAAGATAAATAGATGTAGAGTGCCGGCCCCGAAGTCAGGAGGACCTGAGTTTGGATGTGGCCTCAGACACAACACACACATACACACACACACACACACACACACACACACACACACACACAAGACCAAAAAAAAAGCTAGCCATGTGACCTTGGGCAAGATACTTAATCCCAATTGCCCTCCAAAAAGCAAAAAAAAAAAAAAAAGATAAATAAATGTGAGAGATCATCTCAAAGGGGTGAGATGTGAAGAGAGAAAACATTCCAAGCATGGGACTTTGGGAGAAGGGTAGCCAGTGTAAAGGCATAGAGATGGAAGAGGGAGTCATGTTTGAATAACTGCAAATAGGGCAGTGTAGTTGGATCACAGAGTGTATGGGAGGATTAATGTGAAAAAAGAGTCAGGTTATGAAAGGCTTTAAATTTCAAAAAGGAGAGTTTAATATAGCAGCTCTTTTTGTGGTGGCAAAGAGTTGAAAATTGAGGGGATGCCCATCAATGAATCAATGAACAAGTTGTATTATATGAATTTAATGGAAAACTATTGTGCTATAAGAAATGATGGGCAGACAGATTTCATGGACTTACATGAACTGATGCTGAGTGAACAGAACCAGGAGAACACTGTGCACAGCAACAGCAACATTTGTGCATAGTCAACTGTGATAGACTTAGTTCTTCTCAGTAATACAATGATCCAAAACAGTTCCAAGAGATTCATGATAGATAATGCTACCCACATCCAGAGAAAGAACTATGGAGTCTGAATGCAAATCAAAACATATTATTTTCACTTTGGGGGGGCATGTATTTTTTCCTTTTTCCCCTTTTATTCCTGTCTCCTTGCACAGCATGACTAATGTGGAAGTATTTTTTACATTATTGTGCATGTATAACCTATATCAGATTACTTGCCATCTTGGGTAAGGGGAGCAAGGATGGAGGGAGAGAAAAAAAACTGAAACTCAAAATCTCTCAAAAATTGAATGTTGAAAATTGTCTTTATGTGTAATTGGAAAAAATAAAATACTATAAATTTTTTTAAACAAAAGAAGTGTTTATATTTGATCCAGGAGGCAACAAGGAGCCACAGGAGTTTGAGTAGGACAGTGACATGGTCTCAAAGTTGTTTGTCTCTACATGTGTCTGGGTGTGTTCCCTTCCTACCTGATATAACTAACACTTACATGAAAAGGTCTTTGCTAGCTCTTGTCCTGGAGTAAGAATGAATATCAGCCGTTATCCAGATGATAGTAATTCATATTTACAGGGCACATCGAAGTCTACAAATAATTTTCCTCAGGATCACCCTATGAAGTAGATTATAAAAATACTATTATTTCAGTTTTACAAATGAACTAAGTCATTCTCTGGGAGTTTAAATGACTTGTCCATGGTTCTTTAGGTAGTGTCTGAGGCTGGATTTGAAATGAAGATTAGGTTTTCTGATTCCAGGAGTCAAGATTTGAACCCAGGTTTCCTTACTCTAAATCTAGCAGTCTTTCCACTATATCATATTACCTAAAATGGCTCTGGTCTTGGGATGGCTCCCAGAGACTAAAATAACTAAAGATGTTTAGTCTTTGACACTCCTGCTGCTTTAGCCTCTGTGTGGAATCTGAGTAACTGGAGATGTCCTGAGACACTCAACCATGTTAGACACTATTCATAGGTTTTATCACTTGGTTAAGTATCCAACCAAGCTCTAGATACAACTCACCTAGATATCAGCAGAGTGTTTGACAGAGTTGCTCATACTATTCTTATGGAAGACAAGTAGAGATTCTAGCTTAAATCCTACAGTTACGTGGATTTGCAACTGGTTGAATGAACAGTCAAAAAATCATGTTTTCATACCAAAGCAGATCTCTAATGTGCTCTGTGCTTGGGCCTAGATTAACATTTTATCAGTGACTTGCAAAGGGCATATATAATGCACTTAGGAAATGGGGCAAACTGGAAGGAGAGGGCTGGCTCACACCTTGGATGTATGGGTCCCAAAAATCTTGATAATCTAAAATGATGGTGCCAAACTCAAGTAGAAATGGTGGCCACTAGACTCCTACTAGATATAGACAATATATAAGGATGCCTGTGTCACACAGTGACTTATAAAACCACATTTTAACATTTTCTATATTTTGTTGTATTTTTATTATTTTGATAAAATTTCTCAATTACATTTTAATCTGATTCATCACACTTGGGAGTATGTTACAGGCTGCATGCAGCCAGTGGGCTTTGACAACTCTGGTCTAAAATGTAGAAGTGCATCAAATATGAAGAAGTTTAATAAAGGGATTCATTTAAAAGTGTTACAGTTATATTTAACAAATCAATATCATGAGCACAAGATGTAGAAAGCATGTCTGCACAGGAGTTCATCTGAGTAAGATCTTGGGGATCTAGTGGCTACAAGCAAAATGAGCCAACAGTTAAATACAGCACCCAAAAGCCTTAATGTCAGCTTCTTCTTGTTGTTCAGTTATTTCAGTCAAGTCCAACTCTTTGTGACCCCATTTGGGGTTTTCTTGGCAAAGATACTGGAGTAGTTTGCCATTTCCTTCTCCAGCTCATTTTACAGATGAGAAAACTGAGGCAGCAAACAGGGTTAAGTGACTTTCAAGCTCGATCCACTGCTCCACCTGGCTGCTTTCAGAGTATGTTATAGAGGGGATTTTTGTCCAGAGATGGGTCTGACTAGATGGCCTCTTAGTTCCTTTCCACCTCTGAGATGCTGTGATTCTGATTCCAAAACTATAATTGTTGATTAAAGGGAATTATTTAAAAATTTTTATAATATGTAATTTTTGTATGCTGACATTATTGATAAGAATAAATGATTCATCGCATTTTATAGAGGAGTGGGTTTTTTGTTTGTTTTTATTTTTTTTGGAGGGGGCCAAGTCATGGAAGCCATAAATACTTGACACTAGAAGACCTGGATTTGAGTCCTGGTTTGGTTCACATGCCAGCTAAGCGAACTTGGATAAGCCATTGACCTCAGTTTCCTCATTTCTAACTTGAAGAGTGGTTGTAAAGATCAAATGAGGAAAATATGTAAAATACTTTTGAGACAATAAGATAAGAATTCTATATGTAATAACTATCATCATGATCCTAACTAGTAGCTGGAAACACGGTAAAAAAATGCGAAAAATTCAAAAGTCTCCTGGGTCAGGAACACTAGCCACTGTATTTTGGAGCTATACATATCTAAATAGTAGGACTTAGCAGTGTGATGGCCTCTCATTCAAATTTTGATCTTCATTTTCTTTTAAAATCTCCTTTAAACTAATACATTTCCCTTCTCTGGGCTTCACTTTCTTCATCAGTAAAATGAGGACTTAAAATAGATGTTTTCTAAGGTCTTGTCAGAATTCAAAATCCTCTGACCCCCTGAAGTACCCCACAACAACCCAGCAAAGGAGCCAAAAGCATACACAGCAGGATGTGCCTGGCAAAAAGAATTCCAGCTCAGTCATCTCCCTTCAATCCAAAAAGACTCCCAAGGAGCAGCTGGAACACACGGAAAACTCACATTTCAGCCCATCTATCTTGATAAAGTTCGTGATGGGTTGAAACATCAGCATTCTGGGTGTTCTCGCCACTTCCAATCAATCTCCTTCAGTACACAGGCTACTGTGTGTCTTGCTTAAGCCTTTAAGGCTTGTGGATCTGTGGGCCCAGAGTGATGCTATGAATTTCCTGACAGAATTGATCTGGTCAGCCATCAACATCCATTTCCATGGCATCATACCGGTGTTAGTCATTCTGGTTAGGGAGAGATATGTTCAATTGTAAGCACTGTCACTCTCAACCTCTCATTATTAAGGCTTCCTTAAGAGTAGAAAGAACTCTTCAGACAATCACCACCTGATTGTGATCCATTTGGGCAGAGATGCATGGCAGCTGGAAAATGCATTCAGCTTTGTCAGTGCCAGTGGAATTATTACACAGGGAAATGCCATTCTGCTGATCTGCCTTGTTAAACTGAAGGGAGACCCCTTGAAACGATCAGAGGCATTGGTCTGCTTCCAGCATGCCTATTTAGAACCAACCTGACAGCTCTGTCTGGAAAGGCCTTCAATTAAACAACTGAAAATATTTGCTTTCTAGGGGATCTCAATTAGAGAATGCATATCCGACCCTGGGACTCACAAGAGGAGAGGAAATGTGCCAGTTCTTCGATAATCTGATTAGTAAATCTTAAAGGAAGCTTCCAATCCAATTGCCTTCTTCTAGGCTCAATCAATGAGACTCACTAATCCAGAGCAAATCACAGCATCAAGGCTGTGTCTCTTAATGTGGCAAATTGGAGTCTTTATCTTGCTCTTTCCCTGTTCACACAGATTGCTCTCTGATGGTGTGTGGTCTCATTTTCCCAGGAGAGCATAATGAATCATCATGTTCGGGTCAATTTATTTTTAATAAAGATATTGTTTTAACTTTATTTCACTGCATTTTATGTCAGACTTTTTCTAGTGTTGGCTAGTTCTTGTTCAGTTGTTTTCCCCCTCTTTTCTGTCCTTTGCTGGAGGAAGAAAGGAAAATGCTAAAAAAAATTTTTAAAAAGTAGGTGATGTAAAAACAAAGGGCATTAGAAAACTATATTCCAATTTTTTCTAACTTTTTATGTCACATTGGTGCTTTTTCACATTCCCAATAGCCATCCCTCAATAACTCACCTCTCATGACAAAGAAAAGTAGTCAAACAAAATGATCAAACTGAGGTGATGACTGTTGGCTTATGCAACAATCTGAACTAGCTAATTCACTGCCTCCCTACCAAGAGAAAGGCAATGTGTTTCATCATCCATCCTGGAATCGAGATTAGACCACTACATACGATCTGAATCCTGCTAGCTTTCAACATTCTTTTCTTTTCCATTAGGGTTGCCGAGTGTTGCGTTGTTCCGGTTCTTTCTTCCCTCTGATTCAGTTCATGCAAATCTTTGTCTATCAGTCACTTTAAAGGCGTCTCTCAAAAATGACATCTCTCATTCAGGAAACTTCTGTCACACTATTTCCTTGGGTATTTTCTTCCTAAGCAAGAGATGTCCCCTATTCAATGTGAAATTCCCTTTTGATATTCTAGAAGAAAACAAGAAGCAGTCTTTGAAAGCAGGTCTTCTAACTTCATCATGTGGTACAATCTTCAAGAACTCTGTCTCTCTGATTCCACTCCCTCAATCCCTGCCCCCACCACCAAGGGTTGGCAGCTACAAATTGTGGCTCCACATTCATGAATTAGAAGGCCACATAGAGGATCAAAGTCTTTACTCCATCTTAAATTGGTCAGTCAGTAACTACTAATTGAGTCAGGATATAGAGCCAAATGGGACCTTACATGTCATTTAATCCAACCCTCTTTCATTTTACAGAGGACAAAATTCAGTCCAGAGAGGAGCTAATGTCTCATAGGTAGCCAGGATTCTAATGAAGTCCCTCTGATTCCAGAGTTCTTTCCATTACACAACACTGTCACTCCCCATAACAAATGACCTTCTGGATGTCCAGCACTAAACTAGACACTGTAGGGGGATACAAAGGAAGTATGAGACCCAACCCTGGCCTCAAGGGGCTTATCATCTATTTGAAGAACTATGACAGTATGTTAATATATCATTAAATGCTACATTATGGGGTACAGACTATTCAGCCCACTCATTCCCCTTACTATTAGATAAAACTAAGGTCTTGAACACAGGGATGCAAGAGAAGTAGATAGAGATGGCAGGGAATTGCTGGACAGTACTGAGGCAGTGATGCAGTGCAAGATAAATCCCCTCTGAAGATGGGAGCAAACTGAAGATAGGGCACTGTATTCCAGGGAACAGTTAGTGACAGGAGAGGGAATAGGCCAACTTCATCTAAAGTAGGTAAGAAAAAAAAACTTGAGTGCTAAGGGAACTACATTTGTGGTAAGGAATTGGGGAAGTTACATGCCTCCGAGTCCTTTCTTTACTTCCTTGCTGCTAACAAACCTGTGGGAACCCGGAGAAGCTACAAAACTCCTTCCCCCAATCAGTCAGTCAGTCAACAAGCATTTATTAAGTGCTTATGATGAGCCTGGCAGCGTGTTGAGTTCTGAGGGTACAAAGAAAGGCAAAATCATGGTCCCTGCCCTCAAAGAGTTCACATTCTAACGATAAGACTAGAACTTGACCAATGGGGACACTCTTTAGGAACCTTAGAGACTTATAGGATTTTAGAGTTGGAAGAGATCTCAGCAACCATATAGTCAGGAAGTATCAAACTCATCACACTAAAACTCCAGAGTGTGGTGGGCATCAGACTAAAATGAAATTAGGAGTTCCTTTTCGACCTGGTCCCCGGCAGGATGGCTCCTGCGAAGAAGGGTGACGAGAAGAAGGGGCTTTCTGCCATCATCGAGGTGGTGACCAGGGAGTACACCATCAACATCCACAAGCGGGCCACGGCATAGGCTTCAAAAAGCGAGCTCCCCGGGCTCTAAAGGAAATCCGCAAATTTGCCATGAAAGAAATGAGAACTCCAGATGTATGCATTGACAACAGACTCAACAAAGCTGTTTGGGCCAAAGGAATGCATTTGTCCAGGAAACGCAATGAGGATGAAGATTCGCCAAACAAGCTGTATAGATTGGTTACGTGTGTGCCTGTCACCACTTTCAAAAGTTTACAGACAGTCAATGTGGATGAAAACTAAATTGAACTTCATTTAAATAAAGTTATAAAATGTCAAAAAAAATGAAATTGGGAAATATTTAGCAAAATAAATAAAAATAAAATGCAACACAAATAAAATAGTTCATTTGTGGTTTTCTAAGTTAATGTCACCCCAAAAGGATCCATTTTTATTTGAGTTTAACATTGTTGACTGTAATGATAATGGGAATCTGAAGATCTTCCCTGACCCTTGACCCCTTGATAGGCTTAAGTGACTCTGAGAACCTTCCCTGATTTGAAAATATACTCTGCCCCCTAATAGGCTGAATGTGGTCAAATGGAGCCTATGGCGGGAGGCTTGTTTTTCAGGAACACCCACACCTTGTTACTTCGTGATTGAGCAGTGGGTCAAGAGGGTTGTGACATTCTCTGACTCAGGAGAAGTCTATATATACCCTGATGTGAGACTTTGTTTCGGGGTTCACTTTGGGAAGAGTTGTGGGATTTGGCCAGATGAGACTCTGGGCAGCTGTTGAGCCCCCTAGCTTTGAAAACCAGATGCTGGTGCTTCCCTCTTTGGTAACTAACTAGGTAAGGATGTAATGGTGAGACAGCTGGAAGCCCTGTCTGCTTAATTGTGTTATTTTCTGTTGCAACTTCTGTTTGTATCTCTGAAGTTCGGGGTGCTGACTTTTTCCCCTGAACTAGGTAAATGGCATGTTTGATTAAAGCAAGATTGTTAACCCATTTTGAGTTGCTTCCCTTTAGAAAAGCAGATCTAAGAACTTCTGATAGCAGCCATCCTGGGCATGCTAGGTGCTTGATGCTACACTGATCTAGTCCAACCTATCCCCCAAAGGGATCTCCATCATAGGACAACCTGAAAAGTAGTCATGTTTCCTCCACTTGAAAGAGGTGATAGGCGAGTATCCCCAGAACTTAACACAATGCCAGGCTCGCCCTACAGATAAGTAAACTGAAGCTAAGGAAGCTTACATACCTTCCCCATTTTAATTTTATAAAAGAACCTTCTTATAAATGCATCTTTATTTTAGGACAGAAAATCCTGTCTCCTGAGGCATATAGGTATTTCTTTTGTGAAGCCATCTGTGTTCTAGTGAAGGCTCAAAGCTCCAGTGGACAGTATCATATAGGGAGTGTCCACTTCTTCAAAACTTACCTGGGACACACAAATGCCTTGTCTCAGCTCTAGTGGGAAATGAATAGTAACATGCTTGGAAATTCTGAACTAGTGGCACAGGATCATGAATGGTGCAAGTGAATATAGCCCTGGCCAAGTCACTTAGCTTTTCTCAGCCTCAGTTTCCTCATTTGTAAAGTGGGGATAATAATACCACCTACTTCTCAGACTTGTAAGGAACACAATATAGTCAGATTTTTTATTTTTATTCAATTGAACTGGACTGATTGACATGTCATGAACACTGTGTCAGAACATAGGTAATGTTAATAGGTGGTTCTCTAAGTCAATGTGCAGCATACAAGGATCCCCAAGTACTATTTAAATGTTCCTTTTCTGTTTGAGTTTGACACCACTGCCATATACCCCCATTCAGGGGACACTTTTTGTAGTGGCAAAGAACTGGAAATAAAGTAAATGCCTGTTGACTGAGGAGTATCTAAACAAGTATTTGTACAGAAATATAATGGAATCTTGTAAGAAAGAATGGGAGGAATTCAGAGAAGGGATGGAAGGAAGGAAGGAAGGAAGGAAGGAAGGAAGGAAGGAAGGAAGGAAGGAAGGAAGGAAGGAAGGAAGGAAGGAAGGAAGGAAGGAAGGAAGGAGAGAGGGAAGAAGGGAGAGAGAAAGGGAGGAAGGAAGGAGGGAGGGAGGGAGAAAGGGAAGGAGAGAGGGAAGAAAGGAAGGGAGAAGGGAGGGAGGGAGGGAGGAAGAAAGGGAGGGAGGGAAGAAGGAAGGAAGGAAGAAATAATGTAAGGTCCAAAAATATAAATATATATCATTACTGACCTAGGAGCTGAAGAAAACTATAGGATAGATTTTCATGGTGAGCTTCTCCATTTGACATTGGCAAAAGCAGTTGTAGGTAGAAGTAAAACTGTTCCTTCATTCATCACAGAGCAAGAATGACCCCTACAACCAGAGTTTTACCTAGGCCCTACTTGGTCTGAGGGTAGATTGAGCTCCTAAGCAGATGAGCTCCTGGGTAACCCTTAGACAAAAATATAACCTTTAACACCTAGATCAGGGATGGGGAAACTGAGTCCTCAAGGACACATTTTCAGTCCTCAAGTGTGGCCCTTTGACCAAATCTAAATGTCACAGAACAAATCCTTTTAATAAAAAGATTTATTCTGTAAAACTTGGACCCAGTCAGAAGACAGTGTCCAAGGACCTAGAAGGCCTTGAGACCATAGGCTCCCCACCTCTGATACATCATGACTACAAATGAATGACTTCCAATTTCACACCTCCAACTGCCTTTCAGACATCTCAAACTGGATGTCCAATAGACATCTTAAACTTAAAAAATGGAATTCATTATCTTTCACTATAAACTTTGCCCCTCTCCTACCTTCCCTATTACTGTAGGGGTAACACCATCTTCCCAGTCTCTCTGGCTCCCAACCAAGGAATCATCTTAGATTCCTCATTATCTCTCAACCTAACCCACCCCTATGCAAGCTATTGCCAAAGCCTGCCAATTTCACCTTTGATAAATCTTTCAAAAACACCTCCTTCTCTCCTTTGATATCGCCTCTGCTCTAGGTGTAGACCCTCATCACATCACACTGATTATTACTGGTGAGTCTGCCTACCTCAAGTCTCTCCCCACTCCCCTCCATCCTCCAGCCAGCCACCAAAATGATTTTCCTAATTCCACCCTCTATTCAATAAACTCCAGTGGCTACCTGTTGCATCTAGGATCAAACCCAATCTTCTTCTACCTTTCCAGTGTTCTTACACTTTATATCCCTAAATGTATTCTTTGATCAAGTAACACTGGCTTTCTGGCTGTTCCGCCAAAACAACATTCTATTTCTCAGCTCCAAGCATTCTCTCTGGTGGTCCCCCATGTCAGGAACACTCCCTGGCTTCCTTTAAGTCCCAACGAAAACCTCACTTTCTACAGGAAGCCTTATCCAAACTCTCTTCATTCTAGTGCCTTCCCGCTAATAATTATTTCGTATTTATCATGTATACAACTTGCTTTGTGAAAATTTCTTTGCATATCCCCATTAGATTGAAAGCTCCTTGAGGACAAGGCCTATCCTTTGCTTTTTGTATCCCCAGTGCTTAGTACAATGTCTGGCACATAGTAAGTACTTAATAAGTGTTTATTAATTGATTGAATGATAAATTAATGGATTCACTCTAATATGCAGATTATAACTACTAATATGCTTCAACTAAGTTCAACTAATCTCAATTGACCCTTCTCTGCTAAATACTACCAATTCCCAAATCTGACTCTTTCCCAATCCAGGGTCAACCTTGGGTCTATCACCAGAGAAGTAGACTATGCTCACTCCAGTATTCCAGGACACCAAGTAAAAACACCACCTCAGACCTATGGTACAGTAGAGTAATTATATATAGATATATAGACATGCACAAATATCAACAAGATGAACTTTAAGTTTTATTTGATTATAATACCATACCATTCCTATTTGCTCAGTCTTCATAGTGTGTTATTCATTTAGCATAGATATAAATTTTTAAAGGGAACATACTTAAATGGTAATAATGTGTACTCTTATATGTCAATGCTATACAGAACTATAAGTAGGGATTTTTTTACTAAGGATAAATATGACTAAATGAGGCTAGAGGTTTAGGGGAAGGAAGAGTGGTACAGATGACTGTCAGGAAGGAGGGTGGTGATAGCACAACAGAAGGCAGTCTGACTGTGGGTACCAGGAAAGGAGGCAGGGTTGGGAATCATGCTTACATCGCTACATGAGTTGAAGTGGAAAGAAAGTCCCAAGAGAGGAATACTAGGTCCCTGGAGGGTCTGGGGTGGCCCAGTGACATGTGTACCACACAGTGGCATAGAAACAGCTGTTGTCATGAGAAGCAAGTGCTCCCTCACCCATGGGGAGTTGACATATTGGGATAAAGCTCCATTTGCTCAACACTGGTTACAGCTCTGGTGTTATAATTTATATATACATATATACACACACAAGTATGCGTGTATGTATGCATGTATGCATATATACATATGTGCGAGTATATGTATATATATGTATTGGTGTTTATATCTAACTAGAATTCTCTACTTAAGGATTTCTCTACATTTAGATTTTCTTACTTTTTATTTTCAAAATAAAATTCAGCAAATACAGAATGTACATATATATATATACATATGTATGTGCATACATATTTGTACAATATATGCTTATATTTGCTAAACTATCAGAAAAAGGAAAAGAGTTACATAGGAAAGACTCATATGTATGGATTTCTATCTGCATTATGACTACTAGTAATACTAATAGCTAACATTTATATAATGCTTACTATGTGCCAGGTACTGTGTATCGCTTCACAATTATTATCTCATTTGATTCTCACAACAACCCTAGAAGGCAGGTGCTATGATCATCCACATATAACAGGTGAGGAAACTGAGTCAAGGGTTAAGTGATTTGCCCAGGGTCACATAACTAGTGATTGTCTGAGGCTGGATTTGACCTCAGATCTTTCCTGACTACAGGCCTAATGATGCTCTGTGCACTAAGTCATCTAGCTGCCCCCGCTAGGTGGAAATATCCACACCGGTGAGATCACAAATCCACTGGGTCATGGAGTACATATTATTTATTCTACCTTTTTTACCTTATAGGGTGCATACATATGCCTTGGTTAAAAACTCAATTTGTACTAATACCTTTAAATGGGGATCAATTTTTAGCTAATATATCAATTAGGATCACTTTATACTTACTTCTATTGTCAGATATAATTAGTGGCTTAAATAGATATTCTTTAACAAGGCCACAAACTCATTTAGTATTTTAACACAATGATAGTCCTTATAAAGGCACAGAATCTCCTTTAAATCAACCTGGGCTTTTTTCCACAAAAGAATTATGGAACAATCCAAGTCAATAAGCCAAAAGTAGTTTTCCTTTGCTTCAAATAGCCCAAATGTATATATGTACTAAGTATTAACCTTCTGTATGAGTGGACCCTCATACATTTTAATTACTCCCATTCATCCTTCTCATTTCCTTAGTCTATGGTACTATGCTGTAGCAGCAAACACTCCAGCATTCCCAGGATAGCTGCCAATATAGGTTCTTAGATCTGCTTTTCTAAAGGAAAGGAACTCAAAATGGGCTAACAATCTTGCTTTAATCAATAAAACATATCATTTACTTAGTTCAGGGGGAAAAATCAGCACCCCAAACTTCAGAGAATACAAAGGGTTACAAGCAGACAACAAATACAGAGAAACATCAGCAGACAGGCCTCCAACTGTCTGACCATTACATCCATACCTAGTTAGTTACCAGAGAGAGAAGCACCAACATCTGGATTTTCAAAGCTGGGGGGCTCTCAACAACGGCTGTCCAGAGTCTCATCTGGTCAAATCACACAACTCTTCTCAAAGTGAGCCCCAAAGCAAAGTCTCACATCAGGGATTATATAGCCTTCTCCTGGCTCAGAGAATGTCACAACCTTCTTGATCCACTGCCCAATCACAAAGTATCTCCTGAGAAACAAGTCTCCCACCACAGGCTCCAGGTGCACTTAAAGGGCCTAGGGGCAGGAAGATCTTAAATTCCCATTCCCATAGCATATGCCTATAATAGGTGACATCTAAGGATCCTTTTACCTTTGAGATTCCATGATGCTATGATCTGCTAGATAATCCCCCCATGCCACATTTGCCCATCTCCCAGATTCCTAAGCAGATTCCCAGGTCTAAACTGAGCTACCTTTCTCCTAGAGACGTTCAAAAGCCATTGTGTACAGTCCTTGCTCCACTTGTGGTGACATCTTAGAACTACATCTTCCAAAATTCCAACTTGATGGGAAGGGAAAAAAAACAACCTAACCTCATCAGGAAAAACAGTCCTAGCACACCCACACTTCACCCATCCTTGAAAAAAGGAACAATGATCCACCAAATTTTTACTTAGCACCTCTATCAACAAATTGGTCAATCTGTCACCACCTACTTCACGTTCCCCAAATCGTTAGTGTAACAAAATCTGACTGCAGCAAATGCAATCAGAGCTTCTCCACAGATACTTGGTCTACCTTTGGGCCTAATGACAGGGGAAAAGTGAAAAGGAAATTAAAAAAGAAAGAAGCAATATATTCAATATATTCATTTTCCCATGAGGCCCACTGATTATGCTCACTAAATTCATCTCCTTATTTTGTTTTAGGCCTGGGTCAGCACATTCTCCTGGCAGGGATCTATGGCTCCTCTACAGCATCTTCAACAAGTACAAAAGTAGTATTTAGCTTTTGAAACATTATTGATAATCAAGAATTCATCAAAGTTTAAAACACCGACATGATGGAGTACTATAATCCATCATTTATGAGAGGCAGCATGCCAGAGCAGATAGAATGGTGGACCTGGAGTCAGGAAGACTTGAGCTCAAACCTCGCCTCTGATGGTAGCCGTCCAGCTGCTGCTTCTCCTCTGAGTCACAGGCCACATTCTCTTTAAGAGGCGACTGTAGAGAAACAAGAAGGGTCAAGCATGCTCCAAATGGGCCATAGCAGCAGGCCCACAACATTCCTGAATGTGGTTTGGACCAAATTAAAATGTAATTGGGAAACATTTAACAAAGTTCAGACACAAAAACAAGTCATTTAATTTCTCTTATACTAAATGACTGTACCATCCATCCTGCTTTCTACATCTGAAAGTTCCCTAAATTGATCATTTAACAAGTATTTGGGGCAATAAGGGGGTGCAATGGAAAGAGTGTTGGGCCTGGAATCAGGAAGACTCATCTTCCTGAGTTCAAATCTGACCGTGGACACTTATAAGCTGTGAGACCCTGGGCAAGTTACTTAACGCTATTCACCTCAGTTTCCTCATCTGTAAAATGAGCTAGAGAAGGAAATGACATAACACTCTGGTATCTTTACCCAAAAAAAAAACCCAAACAAATGAGGTCATGAAAAGTCTAAAAAATGACTGAAACAACTGAAAAATGACTGAACAACAACAAATATGTATTAAAGACTTACTATGTGCCAGGTACTGTGCTATATCAATGAAATTGCCAATCCACTCTCTATCTCTAATTGAAAATTCCCTTTTACCTACAGCAGAAGCCATTAATATTGAAGTGTCTACTATGAACTATGTCTACTATCACAGTGTGCTATCACTGCTATGGTAATGACCAGACAAAGATCAGAAAAACCGTTTACAGAAAGATTTAGGAGGAACTGGTCTACAAGGTCAAGAAATAGGTAAAAAATTTTAAAGGTCAAAGGTCAAGGTCAAAAGTTTAAAAATAAAAGAATAACTAGAATTTTTATGGTTCATTAAAGTTTGCAAAACACCTTAAAAATATTATCTCATTGTATCTTCCCAACAAATTCGAGAGGTGCTATTATTATCCCCATTTTATAGTTGAGGAAACTGAGTTTAGGTAACTTGCCCAGAATCACCAAATCAGTTAAGTATATGAGGCTAGTATTGAATTCAGGTCTTCATAAATACAAGTCCATGATGCCACAGTCTCACTTCCCAAGTCCACATTTCATTATCATCATCCCATACCTTAGGATTACAAAATTTCATATTAGATGAATTTTCTTTTTAGGACCCTAAAGGAAGGGACCTAACAAATCATCTAGCCCAGCCCTCTCATTTTATTAATGAGGAAACCAAGGTCCAGTGACTTTCCTGAGGTTGTTCAACCCAAGTTTGGGTCTCCTCAATCCCCATCCAGTGCCTTGCCATATCTCCTGACCATACACAACACATTAAATATATTTTTTTTATCTTAAATGAAGAACTCTCCAATCAAATAGTGAGAGCCACATTTCATGATTATCAATATCCTTCCAAAACAATTCATGTATAAGAAGCAGCCTACAAAATGGTTTCTACAACTAGGTAGCATATTGGAATGAGCCCTGGACCTGGGGTCAGGTAGAACTGAGTTCAAATTCAGCCTCAGATGTTTGTTAGCTGTGTGACCCTGAGCAAGTCATTTTACCTCTGTCTGCCTCAATCTCCTTATCTGTAAAATAGGAAAAATAATAGTATCACTCTTTCAGGGTTGTAGTGATGATCAAATGAGGTAATATTTATAAAGCACTTTGCCAACCTTAAAGTGTTCAACAGATGTTAGCTAGCTATTATTATTGTTATTATTATTAATATAAAGGACCAGACCTTAAGAAATGTACATGGAATTGAAAGAAGGACAAAAATAACCAAGCCCATTAACAAACACGGAAGCTCTGTGGTTTGTCTTGCTTTGTTTAACACTATTTGCCCAGGCATATTCCTTTGTGCAAAAAGATAACCTCATTATATAGAAAGGGAATGAAGTAGAGAGACTATAATCTACCCTGCAGTCAAGTGAATTAATCGTAAAACAAGAATGAGTAGGGATCCTTCTGTGTGACTGAGAGATGGGGATGTCCTAGGCAGGGGCAGGAAGAAAGACATTTGTATATAGATGGACAAGAATGAAGGGTGTTTATAACTCTGATCAACCCTCTACACTGATCAGTCCACAAGCTTTCCTTAGGCACCTACTACGTGCCAAGCACTAGGCTAAGAGCTGGGGATATAAAGAAAGGTCAAAGACAGTCCCTGTTCTCAAAGAGCTCACAGTTTCTAAGGGAGGAGACAACATGCAGATGATTATGTTCAACAAGATGATATACAAGATAAATTGGAGAGAATCCACAAAGGGAAAGCTTCCAAGGGGATCTTATAAGACTAAGAAAGCAGAGATGAGGACCAGAGTGGAGATGATGTGGTTTAAAGCTGATGGCTGGACTATAAGGTAGAGGACTGAATTTATAAAAGATATGTAATAATAAAAAATAGCATAAACAACTGTGAGTTATCCTTCTAGCACTCACCACCTTGGGCAAACTCCAAAATGTGTCTATTGTTTCCTGTTTCAATAAAATTCTCTGTTTAGATGGCAGAATCTGAGCACAAGCTTGACTCATGCCACACCCAGAGCTTCCCCGCCAGGGAACATAGAATTTAGCTCATTTTGTCCCCATCCAAGGTTTTCCCTAGGAATATTGGAATTTAGTTTGTGTTTAGGACTCTAAAGAAAAGGGAGAAAAGGCACTCCAGCTCTCAGGCAAGGACTCATAATAATACATGGAAGATAGGTTTTATTTAACTCTATAAAAAATTTCTACCTATCAGAGTTTTTGTGAGGATAAAATCAGATAATATTTGTAAAGTTCTTTGCAAACTTTAAAGCACTGTAGTCTTAAAGACAGCCCCCTTTGCCTCTCTGATAACTGTCCATCTTTTCCAAGGTCAAGGAATAAGGTTGAAGTGAAGAGAAAGCACTTGACCTTGTGACAATTTCAAGCACCCTGGATTCTATGGGTGTGCTGGTTGTAATCACTCAACAGTAAGACTAGGATCTCCTGGATTCATCTTTCCCATCTAGTATAAACAGACTTGCACAAGGATTCAGGGGATACACAGTTATCCCTTCCACATTCTGCCTTTCCCCATCACAGTTTCAATTCATTATGGGTTGGCATAAGAAATCAAAATGGGAGTTTGGGGGGAGTTTTGCAGAAGCTACAGATGAGTTTAGGAAACTCAAAAAAAGTTTAGAAACTCAAAAATCCAAAGATATATGCATAGTATTGTATAATATCAAGAAAAAAAGAGAAGGAAAACTACAAAGTCAGAAGACTTCTTCTCTAGCACAAAGAGAGAGCCAAAAATTTTTTACGCAAATTTTCCGGTAGCACCGTACCCCTAACCCCTGTGACGTGGAAGGGATAACTGTACTTTGGAATCTGCCCAAGATGGAGGGCACTACAAGGACAAGAAGAACACAGGATGAGTGACTATCCAGGATGCTGTAAGACTCACCATCTACCTCCCAACTACTTCATTCTACCTCCCAGTCTACTCCTTCCCACCCACCCCCCCCGCCATCACTCACAATACTAGTGGTGGAAAGATTGGGGTTTTTTCTCCAAATTGTGACCTTCTCCCTTGCTACTCCTTGACTTTAAGATCTTGGTTGGTTTTAGAACTTAAGGTTGTCCAGGAATTCTTTCTCTGTGCCTAGGAGCGTTGGCGGCAGAATTCTTATACTAGCATGATGATTTCTCACTAATTCTATTTTTGCCTTTATCCACTATTATCTCTGGAAATGCGTGACTCTTTTGAAGGAAAGTCTACACATTTGCAAGGTGCTATGAGGGAACCAAGTCTGAGTTTCTGTGTAGCCACTCTTCTTTCTGCATAGTTCATCTCTGGTTTTCTCCATTTCTGCAGCTCCCCCCTTAAAAGGATATAGCCTGCTGTTCAGGAGTAGAGTATGAATTAATTAAACTTAATATGGTTTAAATAAGGCTGTACTCACAAAAAACATAACTAATGCCCCATTAAAGACATACCATCAATACCAAAACAAAGCCCTCATCTGTTAACCTGGACCAAGTTCACTTTAGACTCATTCCCAGATAAATTATGTGTCCCACCTAACCATCTCTTACTCACTCACCTCAAGAAAGAGAGAAAACTGATGATAAAGAGACCTACTATTATGAATGCATCTCTCTACCAATTCATCAATCAACATTTATTAAGTACCTACAAGCACTATGCTAAGCACCATGCTGAATCTATTGCCCTTCTCTTTATCCTAAGGGAAGGGAAGCATTGTAGGAAGGCTCTGAGGTACTGAAGTATTCATTCTCTAAGTCTCAACCTCTAGTACAAGTGGGACATGACTAAAGTATTGAGGATGAACTAGTGTCTGCAGATACAGTTCACCAAAGGACCAATCCAGTTCATTGGCACCATGGGAATCTGATTATTAGCAGAAAGATCTTCCTGGGGAAAAGTGAGTTTGCACAGACTGATGCCTGGGAATATGGAGAAGAAATATCTGGGGTTTCCACACCTGAGCCTCCTACCTTCTTCAGCCCCAAGACAGACCCATCCTTAATGGTTATTCAAAATCATTTCTAGTCAGCCAAGTCCCTCTAATGCCTGGCAGACTGACTTTTTTGTGTCCTTCTGCAGTCGACATGAGGCTGTTCTATGATGAAGATGCTGCCCTTGGGCTTCTGCCTTTTAAAGATATCGTGTCTTTCTCCATATTAATCTCAACCCCATCTTACACTAGAGGGCACTTTCACACCATACTTCTTGTAGACAGAGACACTGTCACTGTTGCCAGTCATGCACTTTGGGGGAGGGGAGGGGAAGGGAAAAGAGGGGAGGGGGCTGTTTATTTTAACAAGTCTAAGATAAACCCATTGGTATTTGAGGAGGCTTCAGAGCCAGACATGAGGGACTGAAACCTTAATTATACAATATAATTGTTGTTAATGGAACGTGTACATTTCAACCCAGCAAGGGTAGTGATGTTTAATGCCAGCATGACATATTTCCCAAATCGTTCCCTTTATTTGTATAAATAGCAAAGAAGCAAAAATTGCATCAGCTCTTTGCATAATGAAGAAGGAGAGACTGGGCTGCTTTTTACCACAGTGGCCAGACGCTCTTTTATCTCTTTTCAAATCAACATTCAGAGCTGGAGGTTTTCAAACAGAAAGCATCTTTCCTAAGGGAGAGCTGCACTGTACGTTTGGAATTATAACATTCTATAAATAAATAAAAAAGATTATTAAGAACGATGTGTAAATCTCCTAGTCAAACACCCCTTCAAGCAGTCATCATCAGTAATTCAACTCAGTCCCTTAATCCCACTGTATACAAATACACAGCATAAATGCGGTATTTAACAAGCACTGTAGAAAAAACAGTGCTCTCACAATAAAGACCCATTTATGAAGATTGAATGTTCTCTGCCCCTCGCCTCATTCACCTCCCCCAGATTTAAGTCCTTCATTTGATTCTTCTGCCTGAATTAGGCATCCGTTTCCCATGACTGAATCTCAGGCATATTCCACCTATTTAACTGAAAATTAAAAAGGTTAACTCAGTCTTCCCATTCTTTATGTTCCACTTCAGGGGCTTTACAGGACATCTATTTTAAACCAGATTGTACTGGAAAACATTCACAGGTTTTCTTTCATTAGAATGTTCAAACTGGAGAAAGGTCTGGAATGGGTCAAGATCCCACTAGGTTCTCATGGATCACAGATTTATAGCTAGAAGGGATCTTACAGGTCATCATTCATTTCTCTCACTTTACAGACAAAGAAACCAAGGCCCCAAAAGATCAAGAGACTTATCCAAGGTCATACAGTGATAAATAGGTGTCTGGATGGAAGTCAGAGCCAAATCCATCATTTTCCCCTTCTACTATAAACAGTATCACTTTTCCCCCCCTTTTCTCCTTTTTTCTTCCAGCCTTTCTTTTTTTAATTTTTTATTCACTCATTCATTCAACAAATATGTGGCTGCCTAATATGTATAGGGAACTATGCTAAGTAAGTAATATAGATCGAGGCTAACCTTTTCTAGCTGAGTGCAGGTAGTCACACCATGATCCAGTGAGGAAAATAGTGATTCGAGGCAAGAAAAGTTGCTTTAGAAGGTGGCACTTAGGAAACTAGGGCTTCTAAGAGTAGGTGGAGGCGAAGGAGGAGCACATTCCAGGCATGGAGTTTCAGCCAGCGGAGAGCCACGGAGGTGGTAGACAGAGGACTGCAGGTGAGGAGCAAGAAGGCCTGCTTGGAGGGCACCTGGAATGCACAAAGGGGAGTAATGGAAGTATAACTAGAAAGGTAGGTTGGAATGATGCATTCTCTTTTTGCCCTTACTTTTGTTCAGTTGTGTCCAACCCTTCATCAACCGATTTGGGGTTTTTTGGTCAAAGATACTGGACTGGTTTTTCATTTCCTTCTTCAGCTCATTTTACAGATGAGGAAACTGAGGCAAACAGGGTTAAGTGGCTTGCCCAGGGTCACGCAGCTGGTAAGCTTCTGAGGTCTGATTTTAACTCAGGAAGATGACTCCAAGCCCAGCACTATACCCAGTGCGCCACTAGCTGCCCGGTGATTCATTCTCTACACTTCTGACATTGATCCATTCCATCTGCTTTACCTGCTTGGAGCTTTGTGCACACATACGGTCTTCCTTGTAGATGGTAAGCTCTTTGAGAGTAGAGACATGACCTAACCAAAAACGTGTAAATGCCTTTATGCTTAGTATGACATCATGTACCATGTGGAGACATGGGAAATAACAGATAGGGATAGTCAGTCTTTCATTCTGTCTGCTTGGACACGGACACAGTTGAAAGAGGTAGTGCTTGTCAAGGTGAGCTGGAGTCAGCCTGTAAGGCTCAGGAGAGTCAATTGTTAAATTTTCAGTGTGAACATCTACATCGCCAAAATTAACAAATCAGGATTTTATTTAGTATATGCTGATTGTTCAGATTAAAGAAAGTTGTAGGAAAATATTCATAGTGTAGATTAAACTTGAAAGTATGTTCGAATACATTTTGTTTTTTTCTGGAGATCTGATTGTTAAACATTTGCCAGAACACTGTTGACACTAGTCTGAGTTCTGCCACTAGTAAGCTCAGTGAGTTTGAGCAAATCACATTATTTGTCCAGTTCTGATGTTCCTCATTTCTAAAATCAGGAAGTGTGCTAGATGATTGTGATAGTAATGGCAATTAAAGATTCCCCTGTATTGGCTTGGTTTTCAAATTGATTGTGTTAAAGCCCAGAGTTTGTTAATCCCACCTGTGGGATGGGCTTGTTGATGTGAAAAGAAAGTCCTGAACTGGGAGGAGCTGGTGACGTAGATTTGGAGAGACACTAGACAGAGGCGGAAGATCTTTTTTGGAAGCAGCACCTCGTGGAGGGAGAGAGACTAAGAGAATTGCTGGTGGCCGCTTTGGATTGCCCTGGACTTTTGAGACCTGCCCCCTGAGCTGCCAAGGACTGAGGAGACATGGCTGTTTTGCTGGTACTTTGTCTGTCTGTTTTGATGTTGTTTTGCCAGATTTGTCCACTGGTGAAAGACAGTCCTTTTGTTGAAGAAGTCCTGGAACCTGGCTGTTCGCTAAGAAGCCCTAAGACTGTCCTGCAGACAGAGAGTGAATACTGTCCACTGGTGAGGGACAGTGCTGTTGTTGCAGGGGTCTGGAGACTGTCCTGCAGACAGAATGAATACTGTCCACTGGTGAAGGCCAATGCTGTTGTTGCAGGGGTCTGGGAGCCTTTCTGTTGGTTCAGAAGCCCTGAAGAAGGATTTTCTTGTTGTATGTTTACAGAAATCCTGGGAGAGGGCTTTGCTAATGTGTTCAGGGGTTCTAGGACTGTTCTACAGACAGAGGATAAATTCATGAAGGGACTGGCAATGTATCTTATGGCCTTGCTAAGCCTTGTCTCCCCAGGAACTAAGATTGCTGAGAACTTGCCTCGTGTCAAGATGAAGAAAAGATCTCCATTTGGGTATTAAGTGCTGTGTTTAAACTTGATGTAACTCTGGTGTAGATTCAATAGTGATCCAGGGGTGGGGAACTTTTGACCTTATATGTGCTCTGTGGTTGACAAATGAAGGTACTTTACCTATGTTTGGAAACTAATCTCCATTTGAGAAGAGGGGTTTTGTGGTGGACTTAATTAAGGTATAGCCTAGGGGTGGAGTAGTATTTAGAACAGGGACTTTGTAACTGATTGAATGATTGGAAGGTCCTGGGGTGGGGTAGTACTTGGAGATTATTTAATCACACTTAGTAAATGCTGTATTTGGAATGATGTCATGTTTTGATCTTCTCTGTTCTTGGTTTGTCACTGAATAAAATAGAGAGCACCTATGCTGGTATTTTGAACCTGGGAAGTTGCTTTTGCTTGGCATTACATTACAATGATCTCTTAGGCTTCTTGCAGCTTTTGCATTCTGATTCTATGACTTTAAACTCTAATTTCCTCAATATCCTCCCTATTAGGCACATCAGCTTTATATACACATTCTTCCCCCACCCACCCAATACCTTTGGAAGGAAAGGGAAGGGAAGGGAAGGGAAGGGAAGGGAAGGGAATCTCTGATAATCATAGAAGGGAAAGTAGTGAAATTGGAGTTTGAAGACCTGTGTTCAAACACTAGCTATGCTATTTATTAACTGAAAAACCTTGTGCAAGTCACTTAATAACCTCTACTGGGCATCAATTTCCTCACCTCTGGGAGTGTACAATCTACAAGGTCTCTTCCAGCTCTATATCCTATGAATGATTGATTGACATCAAGACAACTCTGCCAAGGTCTTTCCCACTTCTCTGATTTGATTTTTGCCTATTCTCTAGCTAAGGCTTTTCATGGTCTCAGGTCTCTGCCATTTGGGCAGATGCTTCCTCCAAACTCCAAATCAAACTATGTAGGGCAGAGGTCTTGGGTTAGTGAGGAATTCTCTGCATTCTAATTCTTTGCCCTCTTAGAAAAAATTTTGTTTTCTGGAAAACTTTGCCTCGGGGGAAAAAGAAAAGGGCCCTTAAGTCTCTTTTTTCAATTTCTCTGTAATGCTATAACAATCTTCACAAGGTGACAATGACATTTAATGAACCTCGAAGAGCAAAAAAAAAAAAAAGGATTACAGCAAAAAGTCAATTTCAAATAAATCTTTAAAAGAGCTTGAAATTCAATCACTTCTGAGCACACTCTTCCCTCACATTTCAGGAATATTATTGAGTCTTCTCTGTGCGTGTGTGGATGTGGGTGGCTGTGTTTTAGGTTCCCCACAAGACAGTTTTTCCTTTTTTATTGTTGTTATTCAATATTTATTGCAGAAATTGCTCAAAGGGAAGGGACTCAACCATCTAGATAGCTCCTTGCACAAGAAGCTAAAGGACTCTGACAAATTGATTTCTTCCAGGTCCCAATGGTATTGTGGGTGCCAACCAATAAGACTTCATATCTCAACTAAATTTCCCTCCCTGAGAGCAAAGCCCACATTCTATTTATCTTTGTAACTCAATTGCCTTGCATATAATAGGCACTTACTAAATGCTTGTTGACTGACCAATTAAATTGAATAAATGTTTGTTGAACTGAACTGAATTGTCTTCTAATGAATTGAATTTCATATTTTCTTATTATGCCTGGCAATCCCAGATTCTGTTCTTCAATCTCACTTTGATCTCCAATCTCTCAATCCCTCATTCTTTTTCCAGGTGTCATCACTGAATTGGCCATGCTTTCCTCCCTTTCCTATTTTGAAGCTATGTGAACCAACTCAATATATGCACTATATTTTACTATTTTCCAATCCCTTATCTCCTTGTATGATTGCTGGTTCTGCCTTGCCAAATCCCAACCCTAGATTGCTTCCACCACCTGCCCCCTTTATTCCTATTTACTGTGCTGTTGAATAGAGTTAGATGAAATCATGAAACTATACCGACTGGATCCACAATAAATTTGTGTTATCCAATCTCAATTGGGCCCTAACTGTAGCAAGGCAATCATTCCATGTCTCTCTAATCAATTCAGAAAATTGCTGTCCAAGACCTCGTCTTTCCTCAAACTTCCCTCAGGACCCCTTTCCCCCTTTCTGCAGCTAAAGACCTCACCTCGTACTTCACACATACAAAAAAAAAAAAGACCATTCCCCAGGAGTTCTCCCTTCTCCCCACCTCTCCATCTCACATCTTCCAGACATCTTCCCTCACTATCTCTCTTCCTCTATGTCTCAGATGAAGAGGTGGCTCTTCTCCTAGCTAAGATTAACCCCTATCTATGTGCTTGATCCCATGCCCTCCCATCTTCTCTAGTGGATTTC
This sequence comes from Petaurus breviceps papuanus, assembly GCF_028583685.1. Lineage (NCBI taxonomy): Eukaryota > Metazoa > Chordata > Mammalia > Diprotodontia > Petauridae > Petaurus > Petaurus breviceps. The sequence continues at coordinate 39,235,562 of NW_027186304.1, read as the reverse complement.
CTCCTATTATCATCCATACTTTGACTCTTAACTTCAATCTCCTTATATATACTTACTCCTTCCATAATGTCTAAAAATACACCCGTGTCCTGTCCCACCCTTAAAAATACTCACTTGATCTGACCATCCCTGCTAACTATCATCCTTTATTTCTCCTCCCTTCTATAGCCAAACTCCTTGAAAAAACTTCCTGCACTAGAGATCTTTGCTTCCTCTCCCCTCACTTCCTTCTAGATCTTCTTCAGTTTGACTTATGACCTCATATCAAACCCAAATTTGATTCAATAAAACCACTCTCCACAAAGTTACCAATAAGCTCCTAATGACCAAATCTAATGGCATCTTTTCAATTCTCCTTCTTGATCTCTCTGCTGCATTGAACAATGTTGATCATTATTTCCTCCTTCATATGCTCTCCCCGATGGATGCTGCTGCTGCTGCTGCTGCTCTCTCTCTCTCTCTCTCTCTCTCTCTCTCTCTCTCTCTCTCTCTCTCTCTCAGTCCTCCTCCTATCTGACTCCTTTCTCTGTCTCCTTTCCTGGTTTTTTATACTTTGCTGGTTTTTGTCATACCCCAAAATAATGGGTCACCCCCAATGCCCCATATAACAAGACCATTCCCACACATGCACAGAGATGACTCATTCCCAACACTTGTTTGGGAACTTCATCAGCTCCCATGGGTTCAGTTAGAAACTCTATAAAGATGATTCCAGGTCTATATATCCATTTTCTCCCAAACTATAGTCCCACATTGCCATCTTTCTTTTCAAACATCTCTTTTTTTGTTTTGTTTTTTGGGGGACTTGCCCAGGGTCACATAGCTAGTAAGTGTCAGAAGTCACATTTGAACTCAGGTCCTCCTGACTCAAGAGTCAGTGCTCTCTCCACTGCACCACCTAGTTACCCCTCAAACATCTCAAAATGGATGTCCCCTAGACATCTCAAACTAAACAACAGAGCTCATTATATTTTCTCCAAAACTCTTCTTTCTTTTAAACTTCCCTATTGGGTCAAGGACATCACCACCCTCCCAGTCACCCAATGCCATCACTGATTCCTTACTCTCACTCAATCCTTATATCCAATCAGTTGTAAAATCTTGATGATTCTACCTTCATAAAATTTCTTGAATATTCCCTCCATTCACATAGCCACCACTCTAGGATGGGCCCTCATCAACTTTCACCTGGAATATTGCAATCGTCTTCTCAGTCGTCTCCCTGCTTCAAGTTTCTCAGCATGCTAATTCATCTTCTATGCAGTTAAGAAAGTGATTTTCCTAAAACGCAGGTCTGACTATATGCCTCTCCCACCCTACTCAATAAACTTCCAGTGGCTCCCTACAGTTAAGTAAGATTGTCTTGGGTAGTACTCCGTTTGTCATCTCCATGACTTTCCAGTGGCTGACCCCCAAGCCTAGAGTATTCTCCCTCCTCACCTGTCTTCTAGTTTCCTTGGCTTCTTTCAGCTTGCTTACTAGGAGATTTATGTTCTAATCCAACACACTGCAATTTTCCATTTCTGTATTCATATTCACCCACTTGGAATACCATCAAGACTTCTGGGAACTTATCCACCCTTTGACTCAGCACAAATCTCATTTCTTTGTCCTGCTCTGAAGCGGTCCCTAACCATTCCTCTGAAAACCTATAGTAATTATTTTTACATAACTATTTAACCAGTGAGACATATGAACTTTTAACATTTTATGTTGTTTTCTCAAATTGTCATTGAAATCTCTTATTATCATTTAATTTATCACATATTTATAATCTAGATTAGGAAACAAATCACAAATTCCTTAGGGGTAGGGACTGTGACTTGAACTTCTTTTTCTATAATATTTAGTACAGTAAGAATGTTTTAGGCTTACAACAAATACCTGTTGACTTGATTTAGGTTTGATTTAGTTATAAAATGTTAGTTATCTCAGGAAGAGAGAGTCACACTTTCCAAAGATAATATAGACAATGTCTTCTCTTCGTCCCACACCCATAATTAACTTTGCTGAATAAATGATCTCATTTTAGCTTCAGTCTTCCTCTCCTTGACCTTGGCAGGGACTTGGTCATAGAAGAGTATCTCCTTTTCTTGATCACCCTCTTTTTCTTCATCACCCCACAATTTAGAGTACCAGGACTTACCCCTATCCCAATTCTCATCTTACTTCTTGGGACACACCTTCAGTGGCATTTCTTCCTTTCCCATTCCACTAGGATATTTTCCAATTCTTCCTGTTTATGGAGTGTTGTACTTGACCCTGAATTTAAAACATAGACTTGACTTCTAATTGCAATCAGGAAGAGAAGACAACCTCTTTATCCTTCCCTCTTTGGGAAGCTATCCATAAAGTATTTTGATGCCAACGTTTAGAGGGAAAAAGTACTTCCTATAATAAATTTAATGTTTCTCCAGGGAAAGAAGTGCAAGTGTTCTATGGAGAAGTGGGTCAATGTACTCGAAAAAGCTTGGAACCTTATCTCCCTCATGCCTTCTTTGTGAAGCAAAAAAAAAAAAGAAAAGAAAAAGAAAAACCTGATCTTTCTCTCTTGCTTTACTTTCCCTTAAAAAATCTAAAACTGATTCCATTTCCTTCTTCTTTAGATTACGAGTCCTCCACTAATGTGCTCCTCTGTCTTCTGATCATGGCATGGAGATGACCCTGGGTCCTTTGGGGCTATGCCAGGGAGGTGCCAGCTCTGATAGCCCCTCCCAACGTGTAAAGATTGTCAGCATATTGAACAGACAAGAACCAGACTAGCTCCAGATTGAGAAAAGTAGGTCACCAGAAGTTTGACTCCTAAATGATGAAAATTTGGGGCCACAAATAGTTCATGAAGCAGTCTGCTAAGACTCATAGGATCACTGCTCTAGAACTGGAAGGGATTTCAGAGGGGATCTAGCCCAACCCCCTTATCTTACAGATGAGGAAACTGAGTCACAGGGAGATTAAGTGATTCACCTGTAATCAAACAGAGGATAAATATAAGAGATAGGATTTGAAGCCAGATCCTCAGACTCCAAAGTCAGTGTTCTTTCCACTGTATGAAGGATATTCAATCTGCTTGGATAGAGTATAAGAACTCAACAGAAGAGGACCATCTCTTCCAAAGATAGTCTGTGAAAGGAGGGAGCATCCAGAGTGCTGTTTGTCCTTCATTTTTGAAGAGCACCAGGTGAGGTCTTGGCTTGCTTGTGAATTGGATGTAAGTGAGGCAGCGTCACTCTCTGTTCCTGAGTCATCAACGTCTAGTGACAGGGCAAAAGTCAAGATGACTAGTGATGGCTCAGGATACGGAAGATGACCCCGGGATCTGGATGTCTGACCAAGTTCTAAGTGCCTGCTTCTGCTGCCTTCATGACTGCTGGAACAAATTGTTCTCCTCCACTCATTCCCCTGGGGATAGTCTTCATATACTTGGAGTAGACATCCCCTTAACTCCTCAAAGGGCTTGAGGTCTGTCAGTTACCCTCAGCCTGGCTTAGCCCATCATCTTACAAATAAGGAAAGCAAGGCCCACAGAGATGACGTGACTCATCCAAGACCCAGGCAGCAAGTAGCAGAGACAGGATGTGAACCCAGGCCTTTTGACTCTCCATTGTGTCATGAGTGCTATGCATTACTACAATAACAACTCAGTCATTCATTAAGTTTGTCAGAAAAGTCATAGATTGGAGAGTATGAACAGCAAAGCAGAAGGAGTTATATGTAATGAGAAATCATATTAGCTGATGCATGTATAATGCTTTAAGGTTTCCAAAGCAATTTACATAGATTATCTCCTATGATCCAGGTAGAAAATAGCCAGTATTCTTATCCCCAGGACCTATGAGTTCACTGAAGTAAGAACACCCACTCTGAAAACTCTTAGCAATGCATTTTGCAACTCCTCTGAAGTTCATTATCTGAGAGTTGCCTAGTACAGAGAGATTAATTTTCCCAGAGTCACATGTGCCATTATATATCAAGAGATGTGAACTCTAAATCCAACTCTCTATCTGTTATGCCAGAATATATCTCCATCTCCATTTTCCAGATAAGAAAATTCAGGCTCAGAGGGTTAAGTGACTTTCCCTCGGTCACACAGCTGTGGTACAGTTGGACAGTAAACCTGGCACGAATGGCAGGAACCAATAAGAAGCTTCCCCCAGGTGAATGTCTTAAGGTCTGGGAGTGGATCTTACATTTTACTGGTTTCTATTGGAACCCCTAACATGGGGTCACCGAACAGGTCTTCTCAATAGAACAGGAACAGGAAACTATAGCCAGCATATATTCTTTACAGTTACTTGGAATATATATAACACATAGATATGTATGTATGTATATGTACATGTGTGTATACATATATATGTCAGTAAAGCAACCACTTGTTTGTTTGGCCTCTGAGAGCTTCCTTGCCCCAGATCTGAGCCTTGCCTGTAATAGTTACTAAGTCACACAGGTAGGATCCAAATGCTGGTCTGCCTGAGTCCAAGTCACCCCCTCCACCAAGCCACACAAAAAGAGACCCTTCAGGAGACCCTTACACGGAGACTTCTTGCCTGCCTTGCCTCCCTCTTTAACCAGACAGCAATAATGCAGCTGCAATGGATTTTGATGAGTTTCAACTGCTGCTCCCCGTACCTGCTAGAAGTGAGGTTACTCCCCCAAGGTATCCACACTGCTGTGTTTTCATGAACTGCGGCAGAAATTGATAAGTCGTTGTTGGAGGAGAGGGGACATTCACAGGTTCAGATCCAAAGCTTGGTCCTTAAAATGAATTGGAAGCATCTGGCTGCTTTGCTGTCTGTAGGTAATGATGCAGCCACGTCACAAACCCAGATGTGATTCTACATTTCTGCAGCTGTTCTGATGGGAGTTTCAACACTCAAAACATCTGCTGTTGGGACTCTGTGGTACAATTCTCACTCAATCTCATTGGGTTCTTATTCTTTCCCCCTCTCACCCCCCTCCCCAAAATGTACTTTCTTGCCTCTCTTTATTTTCTTATTTTTCAAAAGGTGTTACTCCTTGCAGGGGAATAGACACCAAATCCTATGCAACATGGGAGATAAATCCATGCTGTCCTCAGAATGTGTGTAGGGAGGGAGAGAAGGAAGAGAGATGTGTAGGTTTGACCCAAATTAACTCTATGAGAGTTGATGTGGTAGAACATTAAAGACTGGCAAGGAATTCCAACTTTACTGTATGTGTAGAAATCTATGTAGAATGAAGTCTGTGGAATGTTGATTAAGTGAGCTTTGGGATACCTTTTCAATTCCAGGATGTTAGTCTCTTGGTTATCTGCCAAACTGTGTGAACATAAGTGCTCACAGCACTGAATATTTACTGAGGGATAAAAATATCCCTTTAAAACCTAAATCCTTGCTGCATAGATCCAGTGCATAAATTCTGCCAGCCACATCAGCTAGAAAAAAAAATGTGAAATAATCCTGAGCAGATCTCCTAAAACCATGACTAGACCTAACAGAGATTTCACGTACAGATATTTTTCCTCATTACAGCACCCTATATTTCTAGCCTTTCTTTTTCACTCTCTCAAGTCTGGAAATAGTTTTAAATGCTAGTAAATATGAGCTCTTATTATCATGGTTGTCAAGTCCCAGAGTATTCCAGAGCCTCCTAAATGAAGTCCAGAGTCTCTTAAAAGAGCTCTGTCTCACTATCCACCCAGGAAAAAAAACAAGTGGATGAATACATCATGGAGTCTGTAATATGCAGCAATAGGTGGTGCCATAGTGCACAGAGTGCTGGGCCTGGAGTCAGGAAGACTCATCTTCATGAGTTCAAATCTGTCTTCAGACACATCCTAGCTGTATGACCCTGGGCAAGTCACTTAAACCTGTTTGCCTAGGTTTCTCCATCTGTAAAATGAGCTGGAGAAGGAAAGGGCAAATCACTCTAGTATCTTTGCCAAGAAAACTCCAAAATGGAGTCATAAAGAATCAGACATGACTGAAAAATAACTAAACACAACAAATATAGAGTGTTTGGATAGGGAACTGGTTCATGCATACCTATGTCTTAGACACTGAGGATGGACAGTGAATTTTACTCAGAGCTTAACAGGAAGAAGAGAGTAAACTGGACTGTTTTCGGGAAATTGCCCAATGTTTTCAATTGCACCCTCTAGAACTAAAAAAAAAAAAAAGATAGAATGTGTTTTAAAAAAAACAAAACTTTTTTTCCACACGATCTAGTGATAAAGTGCTAAAACTTAGAGTGAGCTCCGATTGAGGAGGAAAGCTAAGGATAAGAAAAGCAAATTTAAGAAGTGTTCCCATGGTGAAGAGTATATAGAATGCTGGCCTTGGTGCCAGAAAACCCGGCTTCAAATCCACTTTGATGCTTACTAAGTGTGGGATCTTGAGCAATTCACTTAAAACCCCCAGGCCTCGGTTTCTTCATGTGTAAAAAGGAGGAGGTTTGACTCAATGGCCTCCAAGGTCCCTTCTAGTTTTAGAACTGTGATTGTAGGACTTATCTTAGTTGACCTCAGTTCATTATCCTTTTCATCATCCTTCCTAAAATATGGCACTCATAAGGGAACACGATATTCCAAGCATGACAGAGTGCAGTGGACCTTCTGAACAGTCTACTTCTGCTAATGCAGTGAAAGATCACATTAGCTAAATCTGGCTGCCATTTAACACATTTGATTCATATTGAACTTGCCATCCCTGGGTTTCTCTCCAGATCTCTTTCAGATAAACTACATTCTAATCATTCCTCTTATACCTGTGAAGTTAAATTTTATAACCTAAGTGAAAGATTCCACATTTATTCCTACTAAATTTAATCTTATTATACTTTGCTCCAATTTTCTAAATTGCCAATATCTTTTGGGTTCCTTTTGGTCACCTAGCATGTTAGCTATCCCTTTCACCTTTGATTTATCAGAAAATTTTATAAGAATGTGATAGATAAATAAAGATATATATATATAATTTTTATATTGATATGTATTCCCTTTGTACAAATGCTATAGTCAACTTCATTTGCACCTTCTTCTCCTCCCACATCTCTTTGAATATATATATATATATGTGTGTGTATATATAGTAGATATATTGATAAAGATATATATATATATTTATTTATCCTAGTCACTAATAAAAATATTAAACAACCATGGTGTCAAACACAAATAAAAACAAGGGCTGCTAACCTGTACATAAAGATTCCTGCTGGTTGCATATTCACCTAGTATTAAAATGTAATATTATCTATGTTTTATTGTATTTTTATTTAGTTTGCTAAATATTTCCCAATTACATTTTAATCTGGTTCTGACCGCTCTCAGGAGCATTGTGGTCCTGCCACTTCTTTGACACCTCTGTTAAATAGCATGAGACAGAGCACAGATGTCGTAGAGACTCTACTGCAGACCTCCTTCCAAGATGACCTTGGCTACTCATGACTAGCCTTTGTACTCAGCTATTCAAATAGACCCAAAATCCATCTAATTTTGCCACTAACCAGCCCACATCTCTCTACCTTTTCTATAATAGTATGAAAAACTCTGTCAAACACTTTTATAATATCTGGGCAAACTCTCTCTGTGATATTCTCCTTAAGCATCGGTCTGGTCGTCCTGTCAAAAATTAAATAAGATTGATCTGGCATAACCGGTTCTCTTTGAAGCCAAACTGGCTCTTTGTGATCATTGCTTGTTTTTCTAACTGTTCACTAGCCAACTTTTTTATAATATTTTTAAGTTTGCAAGAAATTAAAGTCAAGTTTACTAAGCTATGGTTTGTAAACTTCATTCTCTTTCTTAAAAAAATAAAAACTCAGACTATGCCTTCCTCACCCCAGAACTCTCATATCTTTTTCACTATGCACAGACATACAGAGATGGTCATTTCTCTAGCCCTGAATCAATAACCAAAGCTAGCTGGATGGTATGAATAAGGGACGTTTGTCTGGAAAAAAATTACTTCCAAACAAAGTACATAATTTAGGATGGGAGAAAAACAGAATGGGCTAAATATGAGAGATTCTTGGTGATCTGGAATGTGTATAAAGCGGGGCAAGAAGGAAGGATTAGATCATGAAAATGTGTCTGGTGCATGAGGTGAAGCTGAGAGGAAAGGAGGGCTGGGTTTGGGCTTCTGATGAAAGGTCTGACAGGACAGGAATGTCTCCTTTTCTCCCAGGATCTCATCTGTTTCACTACAACTTCCCCCAGGTGTCATTTTCTTGCTTCAGCTAACCCTCCACCAAGCTCTTTGCTAGTATAAGCATTAACTAAGCACCTACTATATTCCAGGCCAAGCTATTATCTCATTTGATCCTCACAACACACCTCTTGAGGTAAGTGCTACTATTATCTTTATTTTATAAGCAGATGTCAGTTATTTTTCCAGCGTCACACGGCGAGAAAGTATCTGAGGCTGGATTTGAACTCAAGTCTTCCTGATTCCAGGCCCATTGCTCTATGTACTGCACTAGCTAGTTGCCTGCCTCTAAGAAAAAACATCTTCTTGTGCTATGACAGCAGAAGTCACAAAGAGGAGCTCCAGGAATTCTGAAGAGGTCTGAAGAGACCTGGTTCCTGAAGAACAAAGAGCAGGAAGTTTAGAGCTTTCCTTCAGAAGATCATGGATCAACACAGACAGAAGAAGACTAAGTGTAGCCATGGAATAAGGTCCACAAGAAGAATCAAAGCAAAGTACTGGTACCTGATAGGAGCAGGGACTGAGAGTTTCACCCCCTCCAGGTCAGACTGGCCTGGGAGCTACAGCAAAACAGCACCACCAAGGGCTTCTGAACACAATGGGCAGGTCTTCCTCATCTTCCATTCTCAGCCCTTCAACTAGACAGCAGCCCAGACTGAAGCCTGGAAACTGAAGGAGACCTCGGAGGAGAAGGTGCAAATGAAGCTGACTATAGCATTTGTACAAAGGGAATATCCTGCTTGGCTCCAGACATACCTGGAGACCCAGGAGAGGATTATAGAAAGGACAAGTGGTATTATTCCCTCATCCCTTGGATCCTTCTGACTCCCTTCCCTGGTTGTCATTAGTGTTCAGTCAGTTCATGACCCCGTGGGCCAACGTCCATGGGGTTTTCTTGGCAAAGATACTGGAGTGCTTTACCATTCTTTCTCCAATTTTTATGCAGGCAGGAATTAAATGACTTGTCCAATGTCATACAACTAGTAAGTTTCTGAGGACAGATTTGCACTCAGGTCTTCCTGGTCCAGGTCCCAGGGCTCTATCCAGTGTACCACCAGCTGCCTACCCCTGGTATCCTTTTTTCTGTCCTCTCCTTTGGATAGGTGTAGCAGATCAGTCCCAATGATAACTCTGTCCTTCTAGCTCCTTGGGCATCCTTGATCCTTCCCACTGGCACTTCCCTAGATGGGGGTGGGGAGGAGTATAGATTCCTTGCAAGGGAGTTGGCATGTGTCCTAGACTTGAGTAGATATGAAATGTCATTTCTTCATTTGTTTCACCCAGTTGGGGTTCGGGGGTGGGCGAAATGTTCTCATTTCTGTTCTTGGAATTCTCCCTGGTGCGCTGCCTCTCACGCAGAAGGATTGGTGGTTCTCTAGGGTTTATTTTAGATCATGCTACTTTACTGAAATTATTGTGTCAATTAAATTTAGCTGAATCTCTAGGGTTCTTCTGGTAAGCCATGATGCATCATCTATACACAGTAATAATTTTGTTGTTTCATTAATGTTTGCTCTCTCAGTTTCTTTTTTTGGAGTTTAAGGATGACTTATTAAATTTCTCATTCTTAGACTAGGTTATTTCTTCACAAACTTTAACACCCTCATTCACATTCACATGTATTCCCATGCTTCACTTCTCTTTTTCCCATACTGACCTCACTGTCCTCCAGAACCTTACCACTTTAACCTGTACCCACAATAGTCCATTTTCCTCTCTATCCTCACAGGCTTTATTGTTCTCATAGGATTCATTTCCCTCAAGGGCTTCATCCCCACTCCAAGACCTCAATCTATATTTTTTCCACTTAAAAAGTAGCCATGTTTTTGAGCTTCTTATTTATGTGAATTAGAAGGGGGAAATGCAATTTCCAGGTTCCTATTCCCGAGACATGAAAGATGAACCCTTGAGGTGATTCGGCAAGGGAGGGTGATGGAATAGTCATTTTTGGATGTTAGGTTTGTTTTTTTAATTTTTTATTTTTCTCCAATTACATGTAAAAACAATTTTAACATTCATTTTTTTAATTTTTTTTTATTTCTAAGTTCTCTCCCTTCCTCCTTTCCCTCCCCTAGTCATTAAGAAGGCAAGAAATTTGATATCGGTTATACATGTGCATATTTCCGTGTTAATCATGTTGTAAAAGAAGACACAAGGAAAAATAAAGTAGAGGGGAAAGTATGCTTCAATCTTCATTCAGACTCCATCAGCTCTTTCTCTTGAGATGGATAGCATTTTTCATCATAAATCCTTCAGAATTGTCTTAGATCATTGTATTGCTGATATTAGCTAAGTCATTCACAGTTGATCATCATACAATATTGCTGTTATTACATACAGTGTTCTCCTGGTTCTGCTCATTTCATTTTGCATCAGCTAATATAAGTCTTTCCAGGTTTTTCTAAAATCATCCTGCTCATCATTTCTTATAGCACAATAATGTCCATAACAATGTGTATGTTAGGTCTGAAAGAAAATCATGAATAGTAATAAATAGTAGTAAATTACAATAGTTATCTAACGTTTGATAAATGCAAAGATTCAAGCTTTGAGAAAAAGAATTCACTATTTGACAAAAATAGCTGGGAAAACTGGCAAGTGGTTTGGCAGAAACTAGGTATAGACAAACATCTCACACTAATGTAATAGTAATGTAATTTGAAGATCCCCTTGTATTGGCAAGCACTTAGGACTGTGTTTCAAGTGTGATTGTATCAAGTATTAGATCTAGAACTTGTGAATCCCACAGTGGGAGGAACTTCCTGTTGTAACAGGAGGGGTAAAACAAGGAGGAGCTAATACTTTATATAAAGAAGAGCCCAAGCTGAGAGGCCAGAACTTCTCTCAGCAAGCATCTGGAGGCTGGGATTCTACTGCTGGACTGAGGACTGAACTGAGAATTGAGAAGAACTGAGAAGAGAAATGAGAACTGAGAACAGAACTTCTTGGAGAAAGCAGCTGGTGGCTGGGAAGGAGAGGCCCAGGCTGTAGAAAGTGATTTTGATTTTGAGAATAGAACTTGTGGTGGCAGAACTTCTTCCAAGGGCCAGACAGAGCTGCCAAAGACTTCCAAGGGCCAGCCAGAGCTGCCAGAGGAAGCATGGCTATGGTGTCAGTACTCTGTCTGTCTGTGGCTTTGTTAAGCTTTGTCTTCCCAGGAACAGAGACTGTGGAAGACTTGAAGCGGACTGGATACTGTGAGCTTCAATACTGAACAGGAACAATGTAATGGGAATGTAAATTTTTAAGATCTTCCCTGCCCCTAGGCTTAAATGCACCTGGAGCCTGTGGTGGGAGGCTTGTTTTTCAGGAACGCCCACACTTTGATACTTTGTGATTGGGCAGTGGGTCAAGAAGGTTGTTATATTCTCTGAGCCAGGAGAAGTCTATATAATCCCTGATGTGAGGCTTTGCTTTGGGGCTCACTTTGAGAAGTGTTGTGTGATTTGACCAGATGAGACTCTGGGAAGCCATCAAGAGTCCCCCGGCTTTGAAAAACCCAGATATTGATGCTTCCCTCTCTGGTAACTGATTTGGTATGGATGTAATGTCTGGACAGTCTGGAGGTCTGTCTGTTGAAATGTTCTTGTAACTTATGCTTGTAACCTCTGTATACACTGAAGTTCGGGGTGCTGACCTTTTCCCCCTGAACTAGGTAAACTATATATGTTTGATTGATTAAAGTAAGCTTGTTAACCCATTTTGAGTTGCTTTCCTTTAGCAAAGCAGATCTAAGAACCTGTGTTGGCAGCCACCCTGGGGATGCTGGGATGCTTGCCGCTATACATGACTATGGTGTCAGTACTCTGTCTGTCTGTGGCTTTGTTAAGCTTTGTCTCCCCAGAAACAGAAACTATGGAGGTTTGGATACTGTGAGCTTCAGTACTGAACAAGAACTGCATGGTGAGCTGAACAAGGAAGTGGGAGCTGCCTGCCTTTGAACCCAGGTGACAGTTTGGTGGATTCAGGTAGGAGCCAGGACCATGGAAGAGGAACCATGGAAGCTGAGAGCCTGCCTCAAGTCAAGATAAAAAGACCTCTCCTTGGGTATTTAATGCTGACAGATGAGATTGTAACTTACTTGTGACCTAGGGGTGGATGGCCTTTGTACTTTCCACTACCCCTTAAGAGGGTACTGAGTAGTGAATGATGAAATTGTAACTTAATTGCATTCCATGGGTGGAGGACTTTGACTTTTGTACTTTGTGATTGAATTAAGGTCTGTGATCGACTAAATGAATGTACTTTGCTTAAAACTATGTGACAACTTTGGTGAAAACTATGTGGCTATTTTAGTGATAAGTTGTAAAATTGTGAATGCTGTACCTTGATTTTCTTTGAATATTTTGTCTTAGTTTGTTACTGAATAAATAGAGAATTTACTATACTGTGTAATCAGAATCTTGAAAGCTGTTCACAGCAGCAGTCCTCCGAAAAGCTGTTCGTGCTTGGCTTTACAACCATATAGTAAGATAAGGTCAAAATGGGCACATGATTTAGAAATAAAGGGTAATATCATAAGCAAATCAGGGGAGCATGGAATACTTTCCCTGTCAGATCTATGGATAAGGAAAGAAATTATGAGCAAAAAAGAGAGTATTATGGGATGTATAATGGATAATTTTGGTTACGATAAATTCAAATGTTTTTGCAAAACCAATGCAGCCAAGACTAGAAAGAAAACAGAAAACTGAAGGGGGGAAGGTGGATGTATAGCAAGTTTCTCTAATAAAAAAATTTTTCAATAAAAAATAATTCTCAAATATGTGGAGAAGTGAATCAAATTTACAAGACTATGACTCATTCCCCAATTGTTAAATGGTCAAAGGATATGAATAGGCAGTTTTCAGATGAATCCATGAAAGCTATCTATAGTCATATGAAAAAAGTTCTAAATCACAATTGATTAGAGAAATGCAAATTAATACAGCTCTGTGGAACCACCTCACACTTGCCAGATTGACTAATATAACAGAGAAGGATAAATGTTGGAGGGGATTGGAGATATCGGAACACTAATGCACTATTGGTGGAGTTGTGAAATGATCCAACCATTTTGGAGAGCAATTTGGAACCATGCCCAAAGGACTATAAAATTATGTATACTCTTTGACCCAGCAATACCACTACTAGGCCTGTATCCCAAAGAGATCAAAGAAAAAGGAAAAGGTCCTATATGCACAAAATATTTATAAGCAGCTCTTTTTGTGGTGTCAAAGAATTAGAAATTGAAGGGATGCCCATTAATAGGAGAATGACTAAATAAGCTGTGGTATATGATTGTGATAGAATACTACTGTGCTATAAGAAATGATGAAAAGAATTTTTTCTGAAAAACCTGGGAAGATTTACATGAACTGATGCAAAGTGAAGTGAACAAAACCAGAACTTTGTATGCATTAACGGCAATATCGTGTAACAATTAACTGTGAATGACTCAGCAATACAGTGATCTAAGACAATTCCAAAGGAGTTAGGATGAAAAATGCTGTCCATCTCCAGGGGAAGAACTGATTGAGTCCAAATGCAGATTGAAGCATGTTTTTTTACTCTCTTTATTTTTCTTGCTTTCTTTCTTTCTATTTTTGTCTGTATTCTTTTTTCAACATGGCTAATATAGAAATATGATTTTCAAGACTGCACATGTATAATCTATATTTGTGTTTGCCTTCTCAAGGAGGGGGAGGGGAGGAAGGGAGGGAATTGGAACTTAAAAATTATTTTTAAAAATGAATGTTAAAATTGTTTTTACATGCAATTGAGGAAAATAAAAACATCCTTTTTAAATAAAAGAAAGAAAGTCATGCTCCTTTTTGAAGTCTTGTTTCAAAATTTTTGTCTTATTTTGTTTTGGATCTGTTCTTGTCTCCCATGAGCATTTCTCTCTCACACAATCAATCTGCTGCATTTATGTCATAAATGTAAATAGAAAAGTCAATTGACTATTCAATGTTGCTAATAATACAATGAGTATGTGTTTTGCTGAGAATATACCTATAAGACACAGAGCCCACGCTCCTCAGAACTGTCTCTAGGTTCAGCTTGCTTCTTACAGAGTGTCATGATTTTTAAAGAGCCACCAGAGGCTTTGATTGATCCTTAAGTCACCAACAACTAGCCACCATCTAATTCCATCAAACTTGACTGAAGAATTTCACACCTTGTGAAAGATGACCACAAATAGACACTTTCTTGAATTTAAGAACTTAGCATAGGATTTTTAAAAAATTGTTGGTTGGTTGTTTTTTGTTAAACATTTATATAATGCTCTAAGGCTTACAGAGTATTTTATGTATTTTATTTCATTTGAACATTACAAAAATCCTATATTTATATCTATATTTATCGCTATGTACTCAAGTATGATTTTTAATTATATCATTATCCCCAGTGACCTGCCTCATTGTTTGTGTTAATTGTCCCTTATATTCTTTTGTATATTTGTATAATACGTAAATATATTCTGTTACTTGCCACTCATATTTCATTGATTAGCCTGAAGAAAATTAATTGATCAGGAATCTTGTGATCAACAGCTACTACACTGGTACTTTGCATTGTATCACTTGTATTGATTTGGATACTGCTATTCGGGTCTATATCAATGATAGGAATATGAATGAAGTCTTACATTGGTACTAATTACACACCCAGCTCATTGGCTTTGTGCTAAGTGTTCAACATATGATTCATTACTATATTGCTTTAGTGCATATGACTTTCCAAGATTAATGTTTAAAGGAACATCAGTCACCTAAGCTTTGAGCTTCAGTTTCTTCACGTGTACAATGGAGATATTAATATTTGTAGAGGGGAAGAGAAGCAAGGGAAGGGGGAGTTGTTGTAAAGTCCAAATAAGAATCTATGTAAAATTCTTTGCAACCCATGATGAGCTATGTAAATAACAATTGTTAATATTATGAAGTGAGTGGAAACAGTGCTTCTACAATGAATGATAGGATAATAGTGCTAGAATTGGAAGGAAGCTTAAAGTTCAAATCCCCATCATTTTCCAGATAAGGAAACTGAGACCCAGAGAAGTTAAGTAACATGCTCAAGATCACACAGGAAGTAAGTGGCCAAGAAAGAATGTGGCAAAGCATCCAAACCAGCTAAATATCACTCTGAGGCCTAAAGGTAAAACCTGGTTCTTTAAAAGAACTAACATGCCTCATTGGATGGATGTTGGGTTTTTTTTAATGCTCCTAGAATTTTAATGTTCTAATTGATCTTTTTTTAACCATGCAGAAATAATTTTTTGTCTGTCATCCTCCTTTTTGGGTAGGTTTAATCTAGGAGTAAAACGGGATGATTGAGTTACAGAAAATTCATTAAAGATAGGGCTTGTCTTGGAAGTGCTGGCCCAGCACAATGGCACTAGTGGACAGTTATATTTCTTTGATTTCCTGTCATTGCAGACAGTGAATGAACTGAAAGTAAGTAGGAGACATGGAAAATCAATGTGAGGCACTGAATTGTTCCAGCTGCTGAGGCATTGTTAATTACGCAATATTTTCATGGAGCAATTCAGTCCAGACTTGCCAAATGCCCCACATCTGGAGGCCATTCTGTCTGAGGAAGCTATTCCCTTCTTGCATCTCAGCTTTACTAATGGATGCTTCAAGAAGGAGTTTCAGGGACAGATCCATTCTCCTAGCAGCAACCAGGGTGATGGCTGTACCTCTGGTTACCATAGAGATAAGGGGGTGTTTGGAAGTGGAGAGAAGCCAGTGAAGTGGCAAGAGGGGCTTAGTATGCAGAGTGTGAATCTAAGAAAAATCAAAGTTTGTTCTCCTTGGATGGTTAGGCCTTGGGGGGGACTCTGGGGGGAGGGGGGCAAGGTAGAAGAGAGTCTGAGAAGAGGCAGGAGACCATAGAGAGCAGAGAGGGTGGAAGCAGTCGAGCTTACACCTGTGTGAGGTGCCAATGCATGGAAGGGCCTCAATGGATCACCAAGACAGAGTCATATCAGAATAGCTGCTTCCTAAGCAGGGAAATCAAGTCAAACAGACTGCCAACGCACACTTCATAGATTATTTCAGTGATGGTATTTAAATATTATCCTGCTGCTTCTACTATCTATGAATTCTTGCTCTTTTTCTCCTGTTTCCCTTCTTTTTTTCCCTCTCACAGCCTAAGTTCACAATATTTTTCCATTTACCCTAAACTTAACCTTTTCTATGGCTTTCATTTTCATTAAGAAAAAAAAAAAGGACTAATACACTTTAAGGTTTATAGAGTGCTGGTATCAGAAAAACACTCCTTCCATCGTACACTTCTTCCCCTTGCCCTTCCTGACTCTTTGTCTGTGCCTACAGGGGCTTTTCTTTCCAGTATAAAGATAAAGTGGTAGCATAAGGATCGATCCGGGGATCCTTAATAAATTTATTTTAGCCCTGTTGATAAAATTACAGAACGTAAGGGTCAGGTAACAAAGACAAGATATATTGAGGTCTTAAATATAAAAGTGTTAATACTCAGTTACCTTATTGTGAGGTGTAAAGAAATTCTTCAACCAGATTTGATGGAATTAAAAAGCCTCTACCATTGGCTGATCAGAGGGTTGGTCATTCCTATGTTGACCCTTTAAAAATAAGACACACACTCTAGGGAGTGAGCCAAGTAGGAGCTCTGGCAGTTGAGAAGGGTGCCAGCTATGGAAGAAGAACCCAGACCTTGAGGAGGGATTGTTCCTCAATCCTCAGTGGGAAAGAGGGCTGTGGGTTCTCTTTCTCCTCACCCCCAATCATCCATATCTTTCTTCAGTGAATCCATTTGCCTAGTAATAGGAGACACCATGCCCAGCAGGAAAGAGACCCAGAAGTCTAGGCAGTAAACAACTCCATGAGATGAGAAGAGAGTCAGACCTGGTCATCGTTGGGAATTAAGTTACAGAGGGAAATAAACCCATAGAGGCTTGCAGAGATGGCCATGTCCAGAGGAAGCAGCTTGAGAATACAAGAAGGTAGGGGACGTCAAGTGCCTCCTCTGGAGGTGTAATTGGATTGGGTGGTACGTGGCTTACACGATCCATTGTTCGTGCCTCGTCTTCCCATTGGCTCAGGGTGATACGGAAGATTTCACCCTGGGTTAATGGAGAGAATATTTTTGCACTGTTTTTCTTATAGTATCTTATTATGAATATCCTCTGGCTGATTATTAAAACCAAATGTACCAGCAGGAGCTTACGAGTTAATTTCAGGAGGGTGGAACCACAGAGTACCTAGTATCTGGGGATGGGAAGGGGAGAGTCGTCCCTCTGGAAGACCTAACCTGCAAGTACAAGATGAATCCCAAGGCAAGGTTAAGGGGTGGGGTGGTGCTATCTCAATATTGATATAGATGCAATCACATTATGAAGGTAAACTTGCTTTATATACCTTACCTACGTCCTCATCCTAGGCAACTAGGAAGCACAGTGGATCAAGAGAAGGGCCTAGAATCAGAAAGACTTGGGTTCAAATACAGCCTTAAACATTTTCTTGTTGTATGACCCTGGCCAAGTCACTTAACCTATGCCTGCCTCAGTTTCCTCAACTGTAAAATGAGCATCTTAATAGCATCTATCTCCCAAGGTTGCTGTAAAGATCAAATGCGATAACATTTATAAAATTGTTGGCACAGTGTCTGGCATATAGTGAACACTCAATAAGTGCTTTCTCCCTTCCCTTGTCTCTCCTTCCCCTTATTCTCCACTTCTCTGCCCCTCCTAACACTGCTGACCACTTCCTTCTCCCAGATATTCTCACCTCCGGTGGCTTCTAAGACATCATTCTCACCTTGTTCTCTCTATATCTTTCTGACCATTCCTCAGTTTCCTTTGCTGGTTCATCCTCTATCTCCTACCCTCAAATTAAGACTGTATACGCAAAAGTAAATATAAGGTAATTACGTGAGGAGTAATATTAGACTAGCAGCTATTGGGCTCAGGAAAGGCTTTACGCAGAAGATAGCACTTAACTTGAGTCCAGAAGGAATATAGGAACCTTAAGGGGCAGAAATGAGTAGACTTAAATACTCTCATCCTGTTATCAGGCTTCTCCCTCCTTCCCCACTCACATCCCCATCCCAGTTTGCTCTCCCCAGGTTTTACTTTCTCACCTTGTACTTTCCAATCCTCATCTCTTATACCATAAGTTACCTAATCCTATCAATTCCACCCCTGAAATCTCTTTTCCATATAGCACAGTGATATTCTATCCCAATCACATATCACAACTTGTTCAGCCATTCCCCAATGGATGGGCATCCCTGTAATTTCCAGTTCTTTTGTACCCTTTTGTCATTTCTACTCACACCACCAAACTAAGTGTTACTTCTTAAGATTATTTTGGCTAACTCTGGGAATATGTATGTGTATATGTAAATACAAACACATATGTGTGTATCTATGGGGAGAGGTGTATATTTTATGTACATACATCTTTAAAGCAGTTAGAGGGTAAAAAGAAATCATTATAATACCAGGAGTCTTTTAGCAAATCCAAATTCTTCCCCCCCCCCCATCCATTTTTCAGGTGAAGAAACAGCCTTTTAGAAGTAAAGTATTTTTCCTGGGTTCCATCATATGGCTTATGGCAGAGCCAAGACCAGAATCTGGGATTCCTGACTCCCAGTGTATGGTGTTGTTTCCACCAAAGTGGAGATGGAAGGAAGGAAGAAAGGAAGGAAGGAAGGAAGGAAGGAAGGAAGGAAGGAAGGAAGGAAGGAAGGGAGGGAGGGAGGGAGGGAGGGAGGGAGGGAGGAAGGAAAGAAAGAAAGAAAGAAAGAAAGAAAGAAAGAAAGAAAGAAAGAAAGAAAGAAAGAAAGAAAGAAAGAAAGAAAGGAAAAAATATACAGAGGCAACACAGGGGAGAATAAAAAAAATGTACATGCCAAGAAGTAAAAATACCTGCACAAAAAGGCCAATGGAAAGAACAAAAAAAAAAGACAAGAAATTTAAGGAAAAGAAAAACAAAAAGATTTAAAAGCTCTTTTCCTTTGAACTAATAGTTCATGGATCAGAAGTGCCAAAGGAGGAAATGAATGAACAATGGAGCCAGCCCAAATCCCCCCACATCCCAGAGGAAATGGCAGAAGGAGAAGGGAGGAGGGAGAGAGAGCAGGAAAGAAGATGGAATATTTAAGTACAAAGGGGAGGAATCAGGTCCTGTGTTTCATCTGACTATGGGGAAAGGGTTCCCGGAACAACAAACCTGTTGTTCAGAACCTCTTGGAGGTGGGAGGTGGGGTAGATAGGCCCCCTGGAAATCTGACTAGACTTTAGAGAAGAGCATTTGAATGAAGCAAAGTCCGTTTTCCAGTCCTGGTATCTCCTCTGACAGTCATTCATACCCCTGTTCCTCCTTAATAAAAATCCACCATGCACTCCAAAAGAGTAACTGGGACACTTAGTTTTTATTCCACATGCATCTCATTTGTCTTCAGTAGGTTCTTCCATAATCTCATCATTATTGCTATCGCCCTCTGAGGACAGCTGACTTGCATTAATCAGCCAAGCCCCTCATCCCTCACCAGATTCTTTACAGTTTTACCATGCCCTGGGGCATCCTAACTTACTTGAAAAATTAATAAACCTCCCCCCTCTTATCTTACCTTATTAATGTCTGTCTTTGTAACCCATTATCCCCGCATATCATCAGTGATCACTGGAGGATGTAGTGGTCACTGGCTCACTCCCCTAATGCTACCCTGAAACTGGAACGCCCCATGGAATGGCAAGAAACAAAATGTCATTGATAGGCCAACAGGGTATTTGTTTACCAGTTCTGATGGCACGATGGAATGAAGGCATGAGAATTCTTAGGCATAGGATAAAGGCCATTAAGGCCCATTAAGTTGTTCCCTCCTCCCCCACATCTCTCTCCCCATCTCTTGTGCAACCTAGTAAATCTGACTCATTAGCTTTAGATGTTTTGAAATACTGGTACATTAATCACTTGTGTTTGCACACTGTTTATGTGGGTTGTTGGTCATGGTCTGTAGTTATACTGGCTGTCTCCCTTGCTTACTTAAAGGTACAATCCAATTGAAAATAAAGATTTTTGCAGGTTTGCTCATTACACACAGTGACGGCAGCTGGTGAGTGTCTTTTGCAATTCATCAGAGGCCTCCCAGACCACCTGCTCTTGGCATCCTGCAAACAGCTGGCTCTCTGTAAGTAGCATAAGCTATTACCTTATACAACAAATAAAGAAAGAAAGAAATACATGGATGAATGGGTAAATAAATAAATAAATGCAAGTGTGTCAAGTTATTTCTCCTGAAAGAAGGGTCAACTCTTTAAACGTAAGAATTAACTACCCTGGTCCTCTCCTTTCCCACTTAAAAGAAAGAAATGAACTCATGACCAAAACCCACAAAACTTTGAGTGGAGATACTTTGCCATTTGAGTAATATCTCATAAAAGGAAGAAATCCAAGCCAGTTTGGTGAAGCATAAGTGGGTGTGTTTTTTTAACTGCCTGTTGTATCTCATGCCCCATCCCCATGCCCAACCCCAAAAAAGGCCAGAGGGAGCTTTTGCTGAGCTCGATCTGAGGTCGCCAGATGTCCCAGAATTGAGAAGCCAAACTCTGTTTCCAAGGTCGGCCCCACTTCAGCTTTTCAAAATTAACCTTCATCGGGATATTTATGTAATAGAAAGTGGTCCTTCAGGCTGTTCTCTCCTTCTCAAGTCTGTGCCACCTGTCATAGCCATGTGCTTATAGCCTCCCCAAGCCAACAGAAGGAAGAAAAAGAGAGAAAGAGAGCGAATTGAACCTGAGAACTGGGACCAAATAGTGGCCAAGGTAGAAGCATCAGAACCAAGGAAGGCCATAGGTTAGAAGGGAAAACAGATCTTGGTCTGTAATATCTGCCTGACAGGGTTGTCATGAATCTGAAATGAGGTGATTTAGGCAAAGCATTTTATAAACTTTAAAGTACTATGTAAATGCCAGATTATTATTAGCATCAGCATGGTATTATTTCAGTCTTTTCTTCTTGGTCAATGGAGTTCAGAAATGGTCCTGGAACAAGTCACTATCAGACTATTATTCGTTCATATATAATATTCTAGACTATTGCACAGGTGGATAAGGTGACGCTCACTGAATAAAAATATTACCCATGGTTATCTACTACAGACTCAATGAAAACATCCTTAGTACAGAATAACTATACTAAGGATGACAGGAGATAGATGCATATACATATATATGCACATATACACACACGTATACATACACATACATGTATACACGTGCATATATACATATATGCATGTGTATGGATATGAGTATAGAGTATTGTTTTTGTCTAGTTGTTTCAGTTTTGTTCAACTCTTTGTAACCCCATTTGGGATTTTCTTGGTAAAGAGTGGTTTGTCATTGCCTTTTCCAGATCATTTTACAGAAGAGGAAACTGAGGTGAACAGGCTCAAGTGATTTGCCCAGGTCACACAGCTACTAAGTGTCTAAGGCCAGATTTGAACTCAGGAAGGTGAGTCTTCCTGATTCCAAGCCCAGTGCTCTATCCATTGTGTCACCTAGCTGCCCATAAATATAGACATAGATTTAGTTATTAGATATCCTTCATGTACTTACATGGTTTTAATCTCCTTTGCTTGGTGTCTACATTTCTTTTTTTTTTTTTTTTGCCCAAGGTCACATGGCTAGGAAGTGTTAAGTGTCTGAGGTCAGATTTGAACTCAGGTACTCCTGATTCCAGGGCCACTGCTCTGTTCACTGAACCACCTAGCCACTCCTTGGTCTCTACATTTTGAAGACTTTTTAATTCCTCATTACTTTAAGATTGTGAGTATTGGTAAGGTGACATGTATTCAAAGTATTGTTCATAAGTTTTTGTGGTTCAGTGTCATGTCAGGACAATAGTTCCATTATTCTTTATTGGTCCATTTCCCAAAAATCTTTTAAGGCTCATATTTGTAGTAGAAGAATTGATCTGTTATCTATCTGTCCACAAGAAATAACAAACTTCTATTCTAGCCACTAGGTCATGTCTTGCTAGGTATTCAATAGGTGCTTAATTTTTGTGACCTGAGGTTCTAGGTTCCAGTTTCCAACAATTCCTTGTATTCATCACTAAGTGTGAATTCTTTCTGGACAAGCCTTTTGTAATTTCTGCTAGTGATGATCCAATCTTGAATGATTATCCTTTCTCTTTAGGTTTTCCTCAATTCCATCTTTAATTTTATCTAATCTAGAGGTAGGAACAAAGTTAGGTCTTGCTATTACCTTGTGCTCATTGTCAATCTGTTGTGTGACTTGTAACTCAAGGCACTGCTGACAAAAATCCCTAGGAAGTCCTTGGCTAGAAGTGGTAAAAGTTGTTCCCAAGTTTGCTATGATACGGCACTAGGGCACATTGAAAGTATTCATGTCTTCAGTCCATTTCAGTCAGAGGTTTGTCTGCATTAGGGATCCACCCTTCTGGTACTGAAGCATTTCAGGAAATGAAGTCTTGGTGTTTCCAATATGCCTTGGATCATCTTGTCTTTTTGTGGCTCCAAAATACAATGGACTATTGTTCTCTCCACTATCTTTGGTGCCAAGCTGATCATTCATCACAACACTTTCAGATATATCCAGCCTTTAATCCTGCTATTTCTTTGACTTCTAGAAGCAGTTGCATTGCACTGGCTGGTGAGCTAACCCATTTGATGGTATTGCCATTGACCATTTGACCATATTACCAGTGTCATGGGAACAGCAAACATGAACTTAGACTTAGAGAGATAGTCAAGGATAAAATGCCCCATGTGTGTAGCAGCAAGCACCCCAAGCATCCTCAGGGTTTTCTGCCAACACAGGTTCTTGGATCTGCTTTGATAAAGGAAAGCAACTCAAAATGGGTTAACAAGCTTACTTTAATCAGTCAAACATGTATCATTAACCTAGTTCAGGGGAAAGAGGTCAGCACCCCGAACTTCAGAATATACAGGCAGAATTATCAAGTCAGAGAAACAGATCAAGTAGACAGATTTCAAACTGTCTAACCATTACATCCATACCCAATCAACATCTGGGTTTCAACGTCTGGGTTTTTCAAAGCTGAGGGGGGGCTCTCAAAAACGGCTTCCCAGAATCCAGATCAAATCACAGAACACTTCTCAAAGTGAGCCCCAAAACAAAGCTACATCTCAGGACTTATATAGCCTTCTCCTGGCTCAGAGAATGTAACAACCTTATTGACTCACTGGCCAATCAAGAAGTATCTACTGAAAAACAAGCCTCCCCCACCCCAGGCTCCAGGTGCACTTTAGCCTAGGGGCAGGGAAGATCTTAAAAATTTGCATTCCCATTACAATGTGCTGGTATGTAGAGTACCAAAGAGTCAAACTTGACTGAATGACTTAACAACAACAACCTTGTTCTTTCCAGACTTTCATAACTACTTCAACAGTCATAGAGCCCCCAAAGTCTCACTATACATCACTCTGGCTTCATTCCCTTACTTTATCATTCCTCCTCCTCCTGGTATAGACTTTGAATGGGTGATGTTGATGATGATGGTGATTTTTAACTCTTCCAAGCAGAGCCTGGAATTCAAAGCAACTAGAAGGCAGGAGGGCTCCAGAGCCATCTCTCTTGAGAGACTCCTAAATTTTTATGCAATCTATGCTGCCGTCTGAGGACTGTCACTGATACCTACAAGGGGCCATGTCTATTCACTTACTAGGCTGTGATTCATAACTCTCACCAAATTTTTCCTACTATTTTCATCAATACTGATTTATACTCACCCATTCAGGCTCTTCAGGCTTAACCTAAAGATTTTGAATAATTAAATTATTTTAAATAATTTTATATAATTATTTAATTGTATGTTATTAATATTAACATATTAATTATATATTATTTAATTATATAATATATCAGACAATGCTAACCCAAACTTTATCCATTTAGTCAATGCTTTGTGCAAGAAATGGAAGGTGTCATTTTGGCCTTTATCTTACCCCTTATTTATGTGTTTCCAAATGGTCCATTCAAGGTCAGAGACCAGCTTGACACTGTCTCAAATACAGCCATGTTCCTCTTAATAAATGGAGAAATGCTCACCCATGCCACAGGCTTCTTGATAAACATATTTATGGGTGGGAATATAATAGATACTCTTCCTTTCCATGAAAAGAGATAAATTGAGAAAAAAAAAGGGGGGGTTAATTAGCTCTTGAAAGGGACCTCAAATAGCTTTAAATAGTTCTTGCTTGCAATTGTTCCCCTCTCCTCTGGAGTGGTCCTTGATTCCTCTAGATGACAAGACAATTCACCTGAAACTTCGTCAGTGCCACTTTATGAGTATTATATTGAGCTAAAGAAAAAATTTCAGCTGAAAGACTTCTCTACCCCCTACAAGTGCACAAATATTCCCTTCATTGTATGTTCCCTGCTAGGGCTGCCAAAGTGCCTGATCCTTCAATCAAAAGATTTCCATCTCACTCTCCAGGACTTCTGTCAGAAAAATTATCTGCCACATACAACCTAAATTTTCTTTCTCTTAAACCTACCCATTTATTCCATTCACACCTCACTGTGCCACCGTGGAGGATTCTTCTTCCTTCTTGGTATTTAATCCCCTCCAATATTTATAAAGACTGTCATTGGATTCTCTTGAAATCCCTTACCTGAATTACACATACTTATTTCAGCCTTCCCTCTGAAATTCCATGCTGAATTAGCAGAGTTATCCAAAGGATAAAGTAAAGTAGTTCTCAGTTTCTTTCTTCCTGGATGGGAGGAGGTCCAGTACAAATTTGAACTGAGCAGGTCACAGAAAATTGGCCATACTCTACCTGTAAAGCATTCAGGTTCATGAGGAGGTTGGCATTTCACCATATAGGACTCTGCTCCTCCCTTCTCATCTCCCCCTGGCAGAGTAATTTTTGTGTCCAGAGCAAAACATTAAACAACTTTTAAAAAAGAAATGGAATTGGGGCATCTAGGTGGAGCAATGGATGGAGAGCTGGGCCTAGAGTCAGGAGGACCTGAATTAAAATCCAGCTTCAGACTTTTACTAGCCATGTGACCCTGGCCAAGTCACTTAACCCAATTTCCTCCAAAAATAAAAATAAAATAAGGTGGTTGGAGAGATCCAGGAACACATCCCCACCATGGGGAGACAGAGACCTGGGATGCCAGGATAATATTTCTGTGAAGTCTGCTAGGGTAGGGAGTGAAAAGTGGGAGAACAGGAGGATGTTGTCTGAGGAGATTTTAAATAATTCAATGATTTTAAATAATTTTATGTAATTATTTAATTATGCAATATATAAATTATTTTAAATGCTTTCTATTTTAAATATTTTTTTTTTGCTAATGAAGTGCTAAGCTTAATGCCTACTAAAGGAATTTTTCAAGTCCTATCAGTGTCTTCTAAATTCCATGCCCTGCGACAAATCCCTAATTGCCATGCCCTAGTTAAAGCTCTATTCCCTAGGGATATTTGCTTTCAATCCCAGTGTCAGAAAGGAAACAAACATTTATTAAGAACCTATCATGTTCCAGGTACTGAGCTAAGTACTTTACAAATATTATCCCATTTGATACTCACAACAACCCTGGGAGGCAGATGTTATTATTATCCTCATTTTACAACAAAATTAAGTGACTTCCCCAGGGTGCCACAGCTAGTAAGTATCTAAGGCTAGATCTGAACTCAGGTCCTCCTGATTCCAGGTCCAGGGCTCTACTGACTAAAGCACCTAGCTGCCTTTAGGAGAGGGGAGAATGAGCCAAATGATATCCAGTAGTGTCAGGGAGGGGCAAAGGACCGGTTACCTGGGAAGAGGTGAGCACAAAGAAGCAGCATTTCTTGCCCCAGAAATCCTTGTTTCTGGTAATATTCCATGTCCTTCTCATACATTGGATCATAGTATGGGATTTCCCTTAGAGACATTCTAGTCCAACCTCCTAGTTATATAGATGAGAAACCTGAGGCCCAGGTAGATAAAGAGCTGAGTCTAGAACCCGGTGCTGCCTGGCTCCCAGTCTTGTGTTCTTTCCATTACTCAAAGGGGTTCTTGCTTCCATTCCTGGGCTTGGATGGCAAAGCTATGCTTATCGATCCTACTCCAAATCAAAAAGAAACGGTTACACCAGATGGAGTGGGCATCACTCTGAAAATATATCAGCTTTGGATGGCTCTAGACACATTCCCATCATTCTCCTGAAAGCCTCCTGCCAACAATCAGGTGAGTGTTTCCACACTCCCTGAAAGCCCATTCTGATCTAAAGTCTTCTGAAGGCTGGGCTCCATGGGCTCCAAGATCGATTCTCAATGAATCAGACATTTCCTACAGGATACACTGTGGCTAATAAGCTTAGAAGAAGAAGAGGGAAACAGAATGCTTTCTTAATGAACTAATTCTTTGCAGGACAGCTCAATAAGCAGGAATATGGTGCTTTTAGTATTTCTTCCATGAAAATGAGGCGGCATCCCTCCTTCTACCTCCCCTCTCCCAAATTCCAACACCAGTTTCAGCTGTAGAAGAATATTCACACACAGTGGATATCCTTTTAAAGACTATTCAGAGTGGGACATTACCCCAATTGTAATAACAACAATCATAATATCTAACCATAAATATCATAATAACTAACATTTATATAGACAGATAGGCAGCTCAGTGGACAGAGTGCTGGGCTTAGAATCAGGAAAATCTGAGTTCAATTCCAGCCTCAGATTCTTACTAGTTTTAGGGCAAGTCACTTAAACTCTGTTTGCCTCATTTCCCTCATCTGTAAAAATGGGAAAATTATAGCAGCTACCTTCTAAATTTATTGTGAGGATTAAATGAAATAACAATTGTAAAAGCACTTAGCACAGTGCCTGACACCTAGTAAGCATTCTATAAATGTTAACTATTATTATTATATAATAGCTATTATCTATTAAATAGCCCTTACTAGGTGCCAGGCACGGTGCTAAGCCCTTTGCAATTATTATCTCATTCATTTCCTTTCCTCCTTTGGAGCAAGTCTGGCAATGGTCTCCACCCTGGGATCTTAAACAGAGAAAGGACATTTCAAATAGACATCCTTCTTTTCCCCAAGCCTCTTTGCTCCACCACAGACTCCAAATAGACCACATGCCTACATGAATCTCTTTGAAAGACAAGGAGAAGGGAGCAGCTAGGTAGAGCAGTGGATAGAGCACCTGAGCCCTGGAGTCAGGAAGACATGAGTTCAAATGTGGTCTCAGACACTTACTAGCTGTGTAACCTTGATTACCTCAAAAAATACACACATATATATCTATATATGCATACATGTGTACATATATGTGCATGTATACCTGTGTATATACAAGAACATTCAGGATTTTAAAATATAATGGAATATAACAAAGAATATGCTTTCTATAATGGAAAGTAAAATGACTCTAGAGTCAGAAGCCCTGGGTCATGTCAGAGGTTTAACCAAACTGGGCCAAATCATGCAGATCATCAAGAGACCATTTGTCAGAGTTGGGGGAAAAGACTCTTAAGTCTCCAAGCTAGGACCATGAACCTCCCTTTTCCAGATACTTCCTTACCCTGGACAGCTCCAAGAAAATGATTTCTAACACTGCCTTTGATACTTATCGATGTGAAGTTGGGCAAATTACTTTAATTTCCTGGACCTCGATTTTCTTATCTTTCAAATGAGACCTGAAGTCCCTAGTTTAAAGTTCTATGAGCTTACAATCCTTACAAATCCAGCTATATATATGCACACAGACAAAATGGGACCAGTTAATTATAGTCAGCATCCAATATCAGGTCTAGAAATTCAGACCCATGCCAAAGAGAGGAAGAGGCAGAGAAGGAGCATTCATGACAAGCCAAGCTGCAGTTCAGGAAGAAGAATATAAAGACACAGGGTGAAAAGGACCAGGTCAGAGTAGCCTGAATCTGCAGCTGCTCTGCCATGGAACATCCCAAAGGAGAGAAAATAGAAGAGCATACATGACTTAAGGCTACTATTTTTAAGAAGTAAAAGGGAGATTGGGAGCAAAGAAATGAGACCACCTGGGTCACAGTCTGAGAGAAAGACAGGAAGAAGACAGTACTTCTCCAATGTATATATGCATGCCTGAATCCAAGATATGACCTGGGTTGTAATACAGATGTTGAGCACCCATGACAAAGCCATGTTCCCATTCTAACTATATCACCTATGGGATGTGATCTGACTCTGCTAAATGATGTCTGGAAGCTTGAGGTTAAAATTATATTATATCCTCTACACTCCAAGCTGATTTCCAGATTTGGACCAGATATTGGGGTATACTTCAGTCAAGAAGGTAAGGAATGACCTGTCCCATCTCTCTGATTCAATCACCCACCTAGAAGTGTCCTTCCGTTTTCCCAGTCTTTTAGTTCTGCATGAAATTGAATGAATGAATGAAAAAGCATTTATTAAGCTCTCAGTATGTGCCAGTCACTGCTAAATGCTGAAGATACAAATACAAAATGCAAGAGAGTCCTTGACTTCAAGAAACTTCCATTCTACTAGGAAGAGACAACAATCAATAAACATTCATTAAATGCCTACCATGTGCCTAGCACTGTGCCAACCACTGAGGATACAAAAAGAGGCAAAAAGTCTTTGCCCCCAAGGAGTTTGCACACAAACGAATATAGACAAAGCTAAATGCAGGATGAACAGGAAATAATTAACCGAGGGAGGGCACTAGAATTAAGAGGAGTTGGGCAAGTTTTCCTGTCGAAGGTGGAATTTTAGTTGAGATATAAGGAAGCCAGGGAGGTCCGTAGTCAGAGTAGAGAGAGCGTCCCAGGTCCAGGGGACAGACAGAAACACATAAAGAGTGGTGGCCAGGGGGAGGTATTTTGTTGTGGAAAGTTACAGGAGCGGTAAGTGGAGCTATAGGGGAATATCTTATCAGAATCAATGATAGTACTGATTTTATTATATTATGATTCCAGAACTGGAAATGGGGTGAGGGCAGAGCGTACCCACATGGAAACAAAGCATCTGTCCAGAAGTTGGCAAAGGAAGGAAGACTAGGGTCCCTCCTGAAATAATGGGTCAGGTTAAGCATTCACTAATTAGGAGATCAGGGGCCCAAGGGCAGGCGTCTGAATGGAAGCACTGCCACTAATATTAAGACCTTCCTGATATCACTCCAAAGAGTAGGAATGTAAGGAGGGGTCAAATAGGCAGACTATTAGTAATGTGTGATCACTCACGTGATAGAAGTGACTGAGAACAGAAGGGGTTAAACAAGGAAGAGCTCCTGGAGGAGGTAAATCCTAGGTAGTACTTTAAAAGAGGGAAGGAACATGAAATGATAAAGAAGAAAGGGAAGGGCATTCTAGGCAGAAAGACCAGCATGGGATATATCTCAGAGACAAGAGCGAATAAATTATGCTCAGGAAATAGTAAATATATTTACTCCGCTAGAATAGAGGGTATGAGTTGAAACATATCAGGAAATAAAGGCAAATGAAAAGGCTTTTTTGAGGGGAGTCCATGATTAGGATTTTAGGGTTTTTTTCCTGAAGTCCATTGAAAATATTTTTTGCCCTCTGAGAAGGGACCAGATTGAAAATAATTTGTATCACCATATGTAAGACAGTTTGGAGCAGGGAAAGCAGAAGCCATTAGAGTCAGTTCAGAGACCATTGCCAGAATGCCCGCATGATCAATAAATCAGCAACACATATTAAGTGCCTACTATGTTCCAGGAGCTGCGCTAAGCACCTATATGATCTGGGTCGAAACCAGCATCATAACTACAGAAGTAGGGAGACAGAGGCAGCCCTAAGAAATACAAGCCAATTTTTCTATTGATCTATGACCTCAACAATATGGGTACTCTTTCCAATAGCATAGAATCTATGCCGCAGATCATAATTGATCCATGCCTTCTCACCCTCTGTGACTGTCAAAGTCCTATAAATCCTCCACTCATTATGCTGTGGGCTTTCTTCTTGATCTCTAGACATCTTGTTTATCTCAATGGGGCATCCAGTTTGTGCATTGACTATCCCATGGACTGGCCCTACTTCCTTTCTGGTCATCCTCCTCTCCTTTGTCATCCTTTACGTTGCTTCTCCTACATAACTGCTCATGGAAATGTTACAGCCTCTTCGCTTTCACTGTACATTTTTTCATTGTCTTTTGGGTAACATGCACATGTAGTTCCTCAGAGATATTGGTATTACATTTCTCACAGCACTACAGGATTATTAGAAGAATACTGATGTTTAAAAAATGGGCACTGGTTTCAGGGAGAAGTCTGAGGTCATTAAGTGCACCCAAATGAAGAAATAATACAAAGAAAGAAATAGCAAAAGTTAGAGATGGATCAAATATAGTAGGCAAAGGGGACAAAGGGCCAAAGCCAGTGATGAGCCCAGTCTGGCACTCTACAGACTGCAGACCGCTCTCTCTCCTGGACAGAAGCTTCTTGGCAATTCTTCACCTTCAATTCCATAAATTGCTTTCATTGCAATTCTGGAAAATCAACTGGCTTCCAAACTAAAGCAGCTTCTGTGCCCATTATTTCTGCCAGGAGAAAAGGCTTCTGGGTTGTGGAAATATGTCCAACCAGAAAGAGAAAGAGACAAGGAATCACCTTCGCCAGTTCTGGGGGAGAGAGATCAGGAAATGATCTTGTGGGTGCCTGTAAAGCAAAGTTCTAGGTCAGAGACATCATGGATGTGCTCCTCCCAGTATGCATGCATCAGTATATAAACTTCAAAGAAAAAAGCTTGATCCAACTTTTAGTCTCTCTTCTTGGAACAAATTGTACAAAGATGATACAGTCTGTTCTTTTCAGGTACTCTGAAGATGTTCTATGCATGCCTAAGGAGCACCATATTGTATCCTCACTTCTCTTATGTCATAAACATTCTCTGATTGGGACTCCCATCAGAGGTTAGATCAGAGGAAATAAAAAAAATTTTTAAACATCTTTTCTCATGTTAGGATGGAGTCAGGACTTGGGAAACAAGCTTTCAAATGGCATGGTGGAGAGCCTGTGCCTTTAATGCACATATACATACATTAAATCCCCATTTAAAAATAGAATTGCTGTTACTATAAACTTGTGATGTGAGGTCACCCCTAGTACGGAGGAACACCACAGAAGCATTCTGGTTATCTGCTGGCTCTTCCGCAGTCTCCTTACATGACCAGCCCACCTCCTTCTCTGCTCCCACATCTCTTTGATGGTATTTTTCTGCCCTTTCTCATGCACAGCTCTTCATTAAACTGCAGCCTACTCAAACCTACCCCTTAGTAAACCAGAAGTAAATGAAGGTCGTGGAATATCAATAGGAGGCACTGCTCCAGCTGCCGCAGTAGCACTGTTAATTACACAATACTTTTATTGAGCAATTCGGTGGTAATTCTTGTAGCTATTCCTCCTTAATAAGATCCATTGTGCACCATAAAATAGTAACTGGGACACAGTTTGTATTCCACATGCATCACATTTCTCTTTAGCAGATTCTTCCATATCCATAATCTCATCATTATTACTATTACCCTCCAAAGACAGTTGACTTGCATTAATCAGCCTTGCTGCCATTCCCTTGCCAGATTTTCCACAGTTTTATTGTGCTTTTGGACATTTTAATTAACTTGAAAAATTAATTTTGAAATCTTACCCTATTAATGCCCTCCCCCTTGGAAATCCCTTTTCCTTGTTTATCATCACTGACCACTGGAAGATGAGGTCAGGAGTAACGATGCACCCCCCATATTCATATAACTCCCCTTGTGGTACTGTCTTAATGGAGTGAGAGTGACATTCAGAAATTATAAGGGAGGAGTCTGAATGCTGTTTGGGGAGTAAAGAATCTTGTCATTCAAAATATATCCTAACATTTGATTCATTACTAGCTGCTTCTGGAAGAGGCTCCCAAACATTGCTTTGCTAATCCTTCGGACACCCAGATGACCCACAGAAAAGAGAGAGCTGTGTAAACGTGGCGTGGAGACACGTACCCATCAACTTGCTTGGCTAATTTGAAGTCTCAGCAGCTAAAACGCATGTTTTTAAAAGAGAATGACTTGGAAGGGGAGTACCTAGGAGAGGCTTGAGCATTTGTGAACACTCTGTGATGAGTTTTCATTGGCTAACCAATTATTGATGAGGAAGCTTCTGAATTGGCTACGGAGACACTCAAAAAGGCCTATCAGCATGGGCCATTTTTGTTCTTTTTTATTATGGGTAGAAGAAGTAGTGCCTATACCAACTTGTGAGTTTTGAAAGATCCCCCTCAGTATCCCAACATTCAAGAGTATAGGTTATTGGCCCAGTGCAGCATGGATGCCCTTTGGCACATGGCACCTTCAAGAATGAACTTTGGAACCCCATTCAATGGAAGCTGCAATGAGGACTCATCTGGTAGTCTGAACATCTATTTGGCAGGATTAATGTTATGTAGGAATGGAAATAAGTTCAGCCTACTTTCTCTAGGGAATGAGACTGAGTAGGGAAGAATATACCTCTGAGCGATTGGAAGGAAATCTTTTGCTTTCCTTCTGTAAGTAAGGTGGAATTTTGTTGTTTTTCTTTCTGGAGTTCAGTTTCCCAGGCTCATGCTAAATTATAAACATCTGACAGATCGATCTTTTTTGAACCCTTGTAATTCGCAGCTATGCTGAGTCCTGTAGGTTGTGATGCCTTCTGGTTTTGAGCCTGTTAGTTGAAAACTATATATACTGGGAGGTAGGTGTTTTATTTGGGTGCTCACTCATGAGAAAAATGTCTCTTTGTGATTTGGCCAGACAAGACTCTGGAGAGCCATGGTTAAGGAGCCCCCCAGCTTTGAGAACCCAGATGCTGGTGCTCCCTGGTCCAGTGATTATGTATCTATTACTTTGTTTAGACAGTTGGAGCCCTGTCTTTTGGATCTCTGTGCTAATTTCTCCATGTTTCTCTGCTTGTATTTTCTCCATGTTCAGGGTGCTGCCCCTTCCCCAAATTAGTGAATGACATATATTTTTAATTAAAGATTGCTGACCTCTTTGAGGAGGTCAAAAACTGTCTTTCCTTTAGAAAAGCAGATCAAAGAACCTGTGCTACCGTGTTTCCCCGATAATAAGACCTATCCCGAAAATAAGCCCTCCCCTTACTGTGTAAGATTCCTCTAAAATAAGCCCTTCCCCAAAAATAAGCCCTATTGAGATTGCTACTGTAGTGAAGGTGATCCCCTGCGCTACACGCTACATTACAGTACCCTCTGTATGCACCGTCTCCCCCCACCGTGAAACGCACGCCGTGCTCTGAGCTGCATCCAATCAGAGCTGCAGCAGTGAGCACGTCATCCTGTTCTTTATTGAATTCATTATTGAATAAAGGTACATTTTTTTGTTCACATTTATCTGTTTATTAAAATTGCTGTCAATGTTCATTAAAATAAGCCCTCCCCTGAAAATAAGCCCTCTGGTGTTTTTCTGTCCAAAAAATTTAATAAGATAGTGTCTTATTATCGGGGAAACATGGTAGCAGGCCATCCTGGGTATGCTAGGGTGCTTCCTAATACACCTTGCTATATACCTTTGAAGTAAAAATCTTTTTGTAAAAATAACATAATGTTAAGTAGTTAAGTGGAACTGGAGAACTAGTCATTTATCCCTAAATGATAAATGGAACACATCCAGTGGGGACTCAAGCCTAAGGCAGAAAAAGAATTATACCCAAACCCAACAGGTTACCCTGTGGAACCCTAAAGGGGAATGTAGCAGTCTGATTCTGAGAACAAGAGGACTATGTTAAAATCGCTACACTTCTTTTTGTCTACTTGACATAATAGAATAAAGCAAAAGGGAAAGGTGATGATTCATGAACATTGATGAGTAAGCAGCTAAACAAGGAAGGCCCAGAAGACAACAGCAGCTCCTCATGCATCAGTGTTCTACCCAAACCCTGGGAATCACAGATTGACCAGAGAGACTCCAATTCTCCCCATGCTTTCTCCTTATCAGTGTGATGTACAAATTATGTGCAAGCAATAATTCATATTTATATATACATATATGTATGTATGTATGCATATATATAATTTTGTAACAGCGATAGTAATGTATGTTTTCTTCTACTGATAGTAAAATAACTCAGAACATCTGAAATAGATCAGATAAAACCATATTAGGCTGGTTTCCTCACCTTCTTCTGTAAGTTCTCAATAAGTTCAGGACTGGATTTTGTGCCATATACTTGGTTCATCACTCTCTTTTGTTGTTTTTTTAAATCTAGTTTTTAAGAATAAATGTTATTCCAAGGTAACATGCAAAAATTACCATCCTTAAAAAGCACACTAAATGACTGTAGAGATATTTCCGAACCTATTGGTGTGAGGAAGTCAAGCCTTTCAAGAATAATTCAATCCCACAGTTCAACAGGATCCATCACATTAAACACTAAGGGAAAGTATGATCAAAAATAAAAAAAACAATTCCAAGAACTGACAAACCATTCCTACAAAATGACTCAATTAATCATCAGAAAATAAATCTACAAGGAAACTAGCAGCTGGGGGAGAGGGATTGTTATCAATTCTTCAGTTCAGCATAAGCTTCTTGAAGTTGGAAGAACAACAAAAAGACCAATAAAAATGAATAAACTACTAGCCATTGTTATAAAGAAAAAAATGATTGTCACGGGCAAGGCAACGCTAAGACTGAAATACTGAAGATTGTGAAAAGGTAATTTCCACAGATAAAACTCACTTTTTTACTCCAGGTTATAGCAAAAACCATTGTCATAAGAAATCCCAGTGAGCTTGTAAGATCTAGACATCTTCACCAGACTCTAAAAACCACACTCAAAAAAAAAAAACAACAGTTTGATGGATTCTTTTACTTCCAATCAGTCTGAAAATCTTGTCCCAAGTTAGGGAATGATGAACTCTGATCAAAGTGTTGATAAATTGAGTAGCATAATTGTTTTGGAATAATAAAAATTCCTGAAGCATGATGGAACCCTGCAACATGATCCAACCTTGAATCATGACACACATCAGGAAGCATTAAGAAAAGTAACCAAGAAATGATAAATGATGATAAACATGTTTCAGTGGCTTGGGAATTCATGTGATGTAAACTCTCTTGAAAACCTATGGTCTAGGATCAAGCATAGACTTAGAAAAATGGACTTTTCTTCAAAGGCATACATAATATCTAATGTGACTAAAGTGTGGTTCCATAATAGAGAATTAAAGAATATGTGCCAAGATGTATTTAAATTTAAGGCCAAATCCTATTAAACCAGTGACACAAGAAGAACATATTGCTTATTAAAAGTTTTCTACAAATGTAAAGGGGGGAGGGTTATTGTGTAAGTCAATAAATTTAATTATTTTATTTTGTCCTAGTTAATTTGCTCACCACTATATAAAGATTCCAATAGCTTATTAGTTATAGCACCAAGCTGAGAACAAAACCAGATGACAGAAAGTAGAAAGGGGTCTGGTATATAGGAATTTGGTGCTAGGTGGAAAGGGGCTAATTGTGGGTATGAGAGAACATGGTAATCCCCTTCCTTTATGTTGTCAGTGTAGAATATGGGGCCACTCATGGATGTCTGGATTGGTCCAGATTCATGACTCATGCTGTGTCAGTGCCTGTACTAGGAGGGATGAAAAAACTGAAATTAGATCTAGTCCAGTGTTGTTTCATTGAATTGTATCAGCTGAGTAGGAACATTTTACCTTCTAGAGAATATCCAAGAGTATGTATGACAGGAAAAGGAAGTGGGCTAATCAAAGAATGAAAATAAGAGATAGCAGATGGATGGCACAAGTGGGACACTGCCACTCCTCCAATAATCATCATAATCGGAAGGAAGGAAGGAAGGAAGGAAGGAAGGAAGGAAGGAAGGAAGGAAGGAAGGAAGGAAGGAAGGAAGGAAGGAAGGAAGGAAGGAAGGAGAGAGGAATACCTCCAGTATGTTAAGTACATCTTCTATGGAGAATTTATTGGGTAACAAGTATAGCAAGAGTGGCCAATGAGGACCAGTTTTCATAACACATGCAGTATGCTTTGCCTGTTACCAGTCTATGTAAGGGATTCGATGAGGCTGCTTCTAGAAATGCAGAATGGCAAGTAATAGAGGGAGCTGTCCTCAATTTAGAGCATGAACTTTGTGACTTTTTACTGTATGCCAATGCATGGTAAAGCAAAGTCTTTTAATTGGCTGCTGAGTCTGAACTGAGGATGCATACAAAAGGCTCTGCAAACTTTTATTTCTCTTTCTCTGTGTCTCTCTGTCTCTGTCTATCTCTATGTGTGTCTCTCTGTCTTTATCTCACTGTTTTTCTGTCTTACTGTCTCTGTCTCAATACCTCTCTGTCTCTTTCTCTTTTTCTATCTCTCTTTGTCTGTCTCCCTGTCTCTGCACTCGCTCTCTGTCTTTTTCATTGACTGTCTCTGTCTGTCTGTCTCCATCTGTCTCTGTCTCTCTCTTCATCTCTGCCTTTCTATATCTCTGTCTCTCTATGTTTCTGTATCTCTCCCTGTTTCTTTCTATCTCTAAGTCTGTCTCTGAATTTATGTCTCTGTCACTCTCTCTGTCTCTCTGTCTCTCTTTGTCTGTCTGTCTCTGTCTCTCTCTGTTTCTCTCTCTGTGTCTCTCTCTCTCTGTCTCTCTCTTTCTCTTTCCCTCTCCCTCTCTCCCTTTTTCCCTCCTTCCCCTCTCTTATTTTTAGTGAAAAGAAGGAAATGTTATGAACTTCCAGTAGGGAGAGCAGAGGCATCAAAGTAAGCAACGGGTTCTATTGCAACTGCCTTATCTCCCCCATAAGCTGCCATGTGGCCTATGAATTTATATTGCTACAGTTTCTTCTGTCCCTGGGGCATTAATTTTTTCTTAAGTTTAAATGAAGGAATTTGGGAGATGGAATGGTTTTATGAGTTTCAAAAGGGCAGGAGAATAACCAGAGGTTCAATGACAGGGGTCTAGAGCAGAGATGGCCATAGACAGTGCCGCCCCAAGGAGTAGTCCTTGTAACCCTGCCCAGCAGTGAATGAATTCAGCAACTAAGAGACATATCATGGAAGCTAGAGGGGACTTAGCCATTTACTGATGCATTCAAAGATGAACTTGATGAAAGGAATTTTTGTAGCCGTCACTTTAAGCTTGAATCCACTCTCTCCAGGGACTAAGGGGGTAGAGAAGAAAGTCTACCCTCTGGTTCCAGGAATATGTTTGTGCTTCTCCTCTTGCTATATCTTCTTAAGTAAATATCCCTTTTTTAAAAGCTAATTAATATTAATTATTTATCCATGGGGGACAGTAGAGAGACATAGATTCTGGCGAATTATATTTGAGTGCTAATGACTGGTGACCAAGATTGGAAAAAAGCACTGGAATGGGGGCTTAGAACTATATAGCATTAGAGCATCCTAAGTCCTACTGAAGTTATCCCTGGAATATAACCTGAGACATATAATCTTGATCTGGGAACCCAATCTGCAATGGAGTTGGAATTGGGAGAGCAAACCCCAGATATACATAACATATATGTATATATACTGTGTATATATATGCATACATGTGTGTATGTGTATATGTACATATATATGTGTATATTTGACAAGGGAAAGAATAATACAGGACAGGGAGATGTGAAAAGGTTTATGTCTATATCAGTAGACAGCATATACACACCAATGAAATCATAGATTCATTTTTTGAAAAGAAGGGGAAAAGATATTTTTAAAGTAACTTAGCTATTGTCTATTTTAAACTCTTCTGTAACAGGGGTTCTTAATCTGGGGTCCAGGCGCTGCCAAGGGGTCCATTGATAGATTTTACTGGGTCTGTGGGCTTAGATGAGTAGAAAAATTACATCTATATTTTCACTAACCACTTAACTGAAATTGAACATTTCCTTCAATTATGGGTTGGAAAAAAAATTAAAGGATCCATAGACTTCACCATACTGACAAAGAAGTCCATGACACTAAAAAAAGAAAAAATCTTAACCTTTTTGTTAAGAATATGTATTCTAGGGGTGTCGAAGTGGTGCAGTGAATAGAGCACCAGCCCTGGAGTCAGGAGGACCTGAGTGCAAATCCAGCCTCAGACACTTAACACTTACTAGCCATGTGACCCTGGGCAAGTCACTTAACCCCAATTGCCCTGCCTTCCCCCTCCAAAGAGAAAAAAAAAGCATACTTATTTTGGAAGGACTAGAAGATTATGGTGTCACAGAAATTAACTAGAGACCTGGATTCTAGTCCTGACTACTGCTTCAATCACTTAGCTTTTCTGGGTCTTAGTTTCCCCATTTACAAAAGAAGGTTGGATTTCAAGATTGCTAAGATACCTTGAAATTCTTAGATTCAGTTTTTTAAAAAATCTAATATGTCCTACCTTCTTTCCAGAAAGAATTCAATCAGTAAATGACTATTTTTTTTAATATTTTATATATACAGAGAACTGTGTTCCCGGGCTTTTTTTTTTTTCTATTTTTCCAAGATAAAATAGCCTAAAGCTTCAATTGTCAATGATCAGATACCAGGTTTTTACTAAGACCATTAGAAAGAATCTCATTAGGGGTGGCCAGGTGGCTCAGTGAGTAAGAGCACCGGCCCCAGAGTCGGGATAACCTGGGATCGAATCTGGGCTCAGATACCTAGCACCACACCCAGAAATAACTGGCCGTGTAACCTTGATCAAGTTACTTAACCCCAATTGCTTTAAAAAAAAAAAATTTCATTCCTTTATATATCCCTCCCCGCCCCTGCCCTCAAACAAACATCACCCAAACTGACAAATTCTCCAAATAGATTACTTCAGTCTACAAACATTTATCAAGCACTCTCTGAAATGCTAGAGATACAAAGAAAAGCCAAAAGAAGGTCCCTGCCCTCATGGAGCTTACATTCTAACGGGGGAGACAACAAACTGCCACATGCATACAAGATAGGTATTTTTTTAATGACACATATTTTAAAGTTATATCTTAAAACTGTTCTAAAACTTTTGGGACACCCTGTTGACAGCAAAGTAGGAGAGAAGTCACCAGCAATAGGAGATCAGGAAAGTTTTCTTTTGGGAAGGGGAAGGCAAGGCAAATAGGGTTAATTGACTTGCCCAAAGTCACACAGCTAGTTAATATGTCCAGTGTCTGAGATCAGATTGGAACTCAGGTCCTCCTGATTCCAGGACCAGTGAACTATTCACTGGGCCACCTAGCTGCCCCATAGGAAAGTCCTCTTACAGAAGGGAAGATGTCAGCTGAATTTTGAAAGAAGCCAGGAGGTGGAAGTTAGAAAAGAGAACATTCCAGGCTTGGGGAAATAGCCAGTGAAAAGGCATGAAGCAGGTTATACAAGGAACAGCATGAAAAATATTAAAAATATTAAATTATCTAGAGCATCAAGTGTGTGGGGGTGAGGGAGGTATATGGAGAGTCCTGAGTGAGTGGCTTTAAAAGCCGAACAGGACCCAAAAGTCAGCCTTAGCACAATTGGAGGATGAGCACTGGGCTCGTGTCTCATTAGCTTTTTTCTAAGCTTGAAAGATTTGAGGGGAGGAAAGGATTGGAGGAAAAGCTCTGTTAACTTCAAAGAAAAAAGAAATGAGCCAATGTAGGCTCAAAATATATAGCGTTCCCTCCCATAGAATGGGCAGTTGAAACAAACCTGTAATACGTCCACCATTGCCGTATTAAGTTATAAACTCTGTCCCTAGACTTATTGAGTAGGAGGACCAAGAATTTTAATTAGGGCTGAAAATTATATTCATGGCAACTCTACAGGTTATTAATGATCTCTTTCCTCAGATGTTAAGTATGGAAAGGGCTGGCTAAAAAAAAGGTGGAGGAAAAGTACAATATAAAAAGGAATGGTGAATTTAGTGGCTTTTTTTGTTAACTGAAACTAAAAATACTTCTCTAAACTGACTGTCAGCTTATATGGTCCATGGTTTAATAGGGGTGGGCAAATTAGGAGGCATAGTGTCAGACACCTTTCACACTAACCTCCTCCCACCCCCAACCCTCCAAACTTGTCAACATCAGGCTGGGGTGGAACATACAAAACACTGTAATAATAACACAATCTAAGCTTTGGGAAATTATAGTATTGGACAAAGCATTAATCTCCCTGGTATTCTCTGAATTTTAGCCTCCTAAGTTCCAATGAACTCCCTCAGGTCTGAATTTTCTGATCTGCAGCTGATTCAGGCTCCGGTCTCAGTTCTGCAAATACTTTTGACAACTAAACCTGGATAATTTGTTTTATATAGGTTCTCCCAACTCAGATTCTGTCTCCTCTGGTCCAGGCTATGAGTAACCATTTCCCCAACCCCAGGGGTCTTCCTAATTAGGCTCTTGTTGGTCATGCCCTAGTGCAAGCAGGACACCACTGCTATATTTCAGACCAAGTTGAATCAACATTTATTCATTGCTTATTATATGAGCCATATTGCAAAAATACTAAGCTAGTTACTACAATGTATAAAAAAGAAATATAAGATACTCTCCCGGCCTTCAGGGATCTTGTTCTATCATTCAGCCATGACCGACTCTTTGTGATGCCATGGGCTTGTTTTTTCCCATGGGGTTTTCTTAACAAGGATACTGGAATAGTTTGCCATTTCCTTCTCCAATGGATCACCTTTTGTCAGAAATCTCCACTATAACACATCTGTTTCGGGTAACCCTGCAAAACATAGTTCATAGCTTCATTGAACTACACGAGCACATATGTCACTACTAGACAGTGATCTCAGAGTGGCCTTTTAGGTAAACAAGGTTTAAGTGACTAGCCCAGGGTCACCTAGTCAGAAAGTGAATTTGAACTCAGGTCTTCCTGTTCCAAGGACCATCACTCTACCCTCTTCACTGCCTAGCTGCCCCTACAAGGATGTTATAAGAGATAAGATACATGCACATGAAAGATGAAATAGCAAAAGATTAATGTAAAAGTTAAGGACAATAGAAGAGATGTCAGACACAGATATTGAAATATGCTCTCTGTCTGATGAGAATTTAATTTCTCTTTGACAAAATATTTTTAACACTTGCTATGCAAATGCTGTGTACTGCAGACTGTCTAATTGTCTTTACCGTAACACCAGGACACAGCTCTGCTCAAGGACATCTAGACAGTTCAGTGGATGGAATGCTAGACTTATAGTTTGAAAGTCCTGAGTTCAAATATGACCTCTGTATAACTCTGGGTATGTCAACTGATTGTTGTCTGCCTAGTTTCCTTATATGTGGAATGAGAATAATAATAGCACCCACCTCCCAGGTTATTGTGAGGGTGGTGATATAAGTTTTGTAAAGTGCTTTGCAAAGCTTAAAGTCATGCCTAAATATTAGCTATTTGGAATTATTATTAAATAATTTAATATAATATTAATATATAAAATATAGAATAAATCTTAATATATAATAATAATTAAATATTCCTTAAAATTAACATTTATAAAACACTTGCTATGTGCCAAGCACTGTGTTAAGCACTTTATACTATTATTATCTCATTTGATCCTCACAACTATCCCCATTTTACGGTTGAGGAAACTGAGACAAACAGAGGTCAAGTGATGTGCCTAGGGTTTCCCAGATAGTAAGAGTCTAAGGCTGGATTTGAACTCAGGTTTTCCTGACACCAAGTCCAGAGCTCTGTCCACTGCACGACTTAGCCACTCCCATATATATCATTAAATAGTTAAATACATTAAATGGCATTATTATTCAATAATGAGAAAATAATTATTGTTATCCTGCCACATAGGAGAAGAGGGACAGCTATAAGAAAGATTATTTTTTTACATTTATTTATTATATTTATTTTGCATATTTTTCCTTTAAATTAATTTAAATTGGGGCAGCTAGGTGGCACAGTGGATAAAGCACCAGCCCTGGAGTCAGGAGGACCTGAGTTCAAATCTGGCCTCTAACACTGAACACAAAACTAGCCATGTGACCTTGGGCAAGTCACTTAACTCCAATCTCCCTGCCTTCCCCCCCCCCCAGCAAAAAGCAAATAATAATAATAATTAATTAATTAATTAAAATTGCTAATTTAAGTTAATTAAATTTATATT
The DNA here is from genome assembly GCF_028583685.1 of Petaurus breviceps papuanus. Classification (NCBI taxonomy): domain Eukaryota; kingdom Metazoa; phylum Chordata; class Mammalia; order Diprotodontia; family Petauridae; genus Petaurus; species Petaurus breviceps. The sequence continues at coordinate 39,193,348 of NW_027186304.1, read as the reverse complement.
TTTTCCTTTACATTAATTTATTTAATTTTAGTTTTCAGCATTCACTTCCATAAGCATTTGAGTTTTCAACTTTCTCCACTTCCCTTCCCTCACCCCTTCTCAAGACTATGTGCAATCTGATAAAGGCTCTACATATACATTCTTATGAAACCAGTTTTCACATTGGTCATGTTGTAAAGAAAAATTAGAATGAATGGGAGAAGCCACAAGAAAGAAAGGAGAGAGAGAGAGACAGAGACAGAGGGCAAGCAGTATGCTTCAACTCCGTAGTACTTTTTCTGGATATGGACAGCATTTTCCATCATGAGTCTTTTGGAGTTGTCTTAGATCCTTGCATTGCTGAGAAGAGATAAGTCTATTAAAATCAGTCATCACACAATGTGGCTGTTACTGTATATATAGTGTTGCCTTGTTTCTGCTCATTTCACTTAGAATCAGTTCATGTAAGTCTTTCCAGATTTTTCTGAAGTCTGCCTACTCATCGTTTCTTATAGCACAATAGTATTCACATACATTCATATACCACAACTTGTTCAGCAGTTCCCAATTGATGGATATTCCTTCAATTTCCAATACTTGGCCACCAAGAAAATTTATCTTAGAGTAAGAGAAAGTAGTTAAAGGGGAAGCAGCTTGTTCATGGAGGCTGACCTGGAAATAGAGATTGCGATGAAGAAGGTGTTCAGAAAAGGGCAACCTAGTTCTAAATAATTTGCTGCTGAAATCAATGAAACACAGGTTTGGATTTATCCCAGGAGAATAGTTCTACCTCAAGACTAAAAGGTGGGGTTCAGGACCCATAGAAGAAATGATCAGGTTTCCCCAATAATCAGACTGCTAAGAACAGCAGTCTGACCTTGGACTAGAGAGTCCAAGTTAAGGATGAACAAGTCAAGAAATTCAAAGCCAGTATAAAAATTTGACATAAGTGAAAGTGTGTCAAGCTAACTCAAGTGATGTGAAACATGCCTAGAACTTACCTAGTCTATACAGGTAGTCCCCAGTCTCCAAACAGGTTATATCCAGAAGTTTATTTGAAACAGTGTTTTCCCATAGAAACGATGTCAGTTTATATGACTGTTTAGACCTAGAAATGACCTGTAAAATCATCTCATCCACCTGCTCATTTCAAATATGAAGAAACTGGAGTCCAGAGAAGATGTCACTTGTCCAAGGTCACACAAGTAAAAAACAGCAAAGTAGAGATTTTAATTCAGTTCTTTTGAGAAAAGTCAACATTCCTTTCTACTACATCACAATTGTTTCTGTATAGGGTGATTGGGTGCATAGGCAAGTCCATAAAAAGTCCTTTAGCCAATTATTTTGATGAAATAACACAAAGAACAGCTCTGAGTCCCTAGTTTCTGAACCCTGGGTCATAAGCCCAACCTGAGCCTGTGCTACCAGCTGAGTCCAACCCTCATTTAACTGGAGCTCAGAGGTCTTCTGAAATTCCCATCTGAGTCCTAAGCTCCATGAATCCTGGAGGGGATAGGAAATCACTGCAATTTATGGAACAAGGGAGTGACATGGTCAGATCTACACTTTAAGAAGATCATTTTGGTGGCTGAACAGAGGCTAGTTAGGAATAGGGAGAGACTTGTGGCCAGGACAATAGAATTACAATAATCTGGCCATGAGGAGATGAGAGCCTGTAGCAGGATGCTGTCAGTGTGAGAAGAGAAAAAGGGGCATATGCTAATGATGTTACAAGATGTTAAAATTGACAAACCTTAGAAACAGATTGGAAATGACAAGTAAGAAAGAGGGAGGAGTCAATTGCACCTAGGTCACCAGCCTGGATGAAAGGGAAGATGGTAGTGCCCTGAACAGTAACAGGGAAGCATGGAAAGAGTGTGGGGTTGGCAGGCAAGATAATGAATGAAGTTTTGGACATATTGAGTTTAAGATGTCTGCAGGGTATTCAGTTCAAGATGGCCAATAGGCATTTGGAAAGATATAGGTAAGAAGTTATGAAGGTAAAATTGATAGGACTTGGTAATATATTGGTTGTGGAGGGTGAGAGAGAAGGGTTGACATCTCAGAGATGAGATTTAAAGTTAGGTCTTCCTGACTTCAACATTGGCTCACCATCTAATACACACACATGTGCATGTCCACGCACATGCATGCACTAATATATATGTATGTGTATATACACATACACCTATGAACATACATCTTACATGTGAATACCTATTATATGCATAAATACATGTATGTATATATAATATATTTCTGGGTAGGTATGTATTCCACCCTGACTTTCTTTTGCAGCGTAATAAAGTAGTTTGCTCAGTTTTATCCATCAAGTGCATTGGGCAGGTGTGATAGGAAGGGATAAGACAAAAGACGATGTATATAGTGGGCAGGACTATCACTCTATAGTGTCTAGGGGAGACAGCAGACAGTTACCCAGTCACCTTGCTTCATGCTAGCAAAGTTTCACTCCTTGCTGAAAATCAAGATGCCATTCTCTGAACCTGTGTTCAGATGGTCCTTTTCCATTTCTAATTACAGATGCCCTAAAGTCTTTTTTTTTTCTTTTGGAGGCAATGGGGTTAAGTGATTTGCCCAGGGTCACACAGTCAGTGTCTAAGGCTGGATATGAACTTGGGTCCTCCTGAATCCTTAAAGTATTTCCAGTCTCATTTCTCTGTGGCAGAAGGTAGCATCTGAGAACACTAATATCTGGTAAATATAGAATGCTGTACGCTTTACAAAGGATCTGACACACCTTATCTTATCTTACTCCCTGTGAGGGAGGTATTATTATCCCTATATTACAAGAGAAGAAACTGAAATCAAACTACAATAGGGTTGAGGAAACTGCCCAAGGTCACACATCTAGTTAGTGTTGAAGCTAGGACTAGATCCCAGATCTTATCCCATGCAGGTCCATTCTCTTTCCATGATAGTAAGCTGTTTCTCTAAGAGTTAAAGCTGTACAACAGCTGCACCCACAGCTCTTTAAAATCCCAAATACAAGATGTTAATGTAATGTGATATTATAACTAACAAATACCTTCACTCATATACTAAAAATCCACTTCCCCAGCTCTGTGCCTATCTGGACACATTTCAAACCAAGAAAAAAAAACATAAATTTGAGATTGAAACCAAACCTCCTTCTCCCCCCAACTGGGCTCCTCAGACCTATAAATCCTTCAGCACATCCCAAAACAACCATAAAATCACATTAATGAAATATTTGTAAAGCCCTTTCAGATCTAAGGCTATCAGGTGCAGTGGCAAGAGTTGAGGTCCTTAGCCCACCGACTCAACCCATTAGTTATGAAAGTTAAATATGAACCCTCATTAGCCTATGAGGAAATTAACTTCTGTTTTCCATATCTCATACTTAAATTTTAACACTTTGACTTTCATCTCCTAGGGTGCATTTTTTTCTCCATTAAAGAAAGTCAAGAGAATGTAAGCTTTGAACTTAACACCTCCTTGAAAAGCTATATTAAAAGTACAAGTTTTGCCATTGTAATTGTCTAGAATGATTCATTAGTGATTATTTTAGCACTCAGTACTGCACATTCCTACAGTATCCGCATAATAATATTCTACTGATCTTAGGTGTTTCAATTACTCTATATTTTCTTGCCTACTCCTAGGTAGTCTGCCACATTTGACAATTCTAAATATTTGGGGTAAAGACTTCAGGCCAACATTCCCTTGTGAAGACCTAAACATGTGGCAGAAGAAATAAGCCATTTAATACATATCTTTTGTAACCACTACTGTAATGAGGGTGATGGTTGGGGTGCAAAGGCCCATGAATAGTGCAAATTTGTCATCAGGGGGCCAAAATAATGAGACCTTGCCCAAGAAAACTCAAATCATAAAGACAGTGATCTTGGCTGTGCACCAATCATACAGAGTATCCAATCTATTCAAGCAAACAAAGCTTGGAATTGCACACAATGACTGTTGGAACACCCTGTATATAGGATGATGGAATCTCAGAGATGGAAAGCACTTTGGAGATCAGTAGTTTAGGGGTGTATTGGAATCAGCTCCAATTGATAAGCCTATTGTGAAATTTTCAGTTTGAGCATTTTACATCTTGGAAGTCAGCAAATGTTACAAAATCAGGATTTAATATTGTTTTGTTGGCTGTCTAGACTTAAGAAAATGATAGAGGGAAATGTTAATAATCTAGATTAAACTTAAAAGTGTCCTGTGTGATTTTTTTTAGAGCTGGTTGTTGAACATTTACTAGCATACCCTGATCTAGCCCAAAGCATTTCTAAAAAGGAATCTCCTATATAGTATCATCTCTCTCTCTCTCTCTCTCTCTCTCTCTCTCTCTCTCTCTCTCTCTCTCTCTCTCTCTCTCTCTCACTGTCTCTCTCTCTCTCACTGTCTCTCTCACACACACACATACATACACACAAACATGCCCTTTGTGATCTCTTCTACTCCCATGGCTTCAATTATAGCTTATATGGGGATAATTCCCAAATAAATGCATATTTAAATAATATATATATTGGTGCATGAATGTATATATACATATATGTGTATATGTATGTATATATATTCAACCCCAATTTTTTTCTGTACTCCAGACTCTCACTGCCTGCTGGATGTCTCCATGTAAATATCCCACAGGCATATCAACTTCGATTTAACCACACAGAATGGGCAACATACTTAGAAATTATTTCCATGTCATTTGAACTTCATTAAGGATTTTTCTCTTTTTTCCTGATTTTTTGCAATTTCTCTCATGCAGAGTATGCCACTTGGCAAGTCTGAAAGCTTTGATTTTCTGTGTGGTTCTGTGGTTAATGATGATTGTGAATCCAAAAGGTCTCAGACTGTTACACATGCTTGTTTCCTTGGGTTTTTTTCTTAGTGAAATGGAATATTTTCCTTTTCAAAAACTCCGGAGTGATACAAATGCTGTGTTTGATCAAATATAGTCCACACATTTAAAAAAATATATATATATATGTATATATATACATATATATACTTTATGTAGACAGAAGCCAGAAATCAATGTACAAGTGAGAGTTGTAAGGTATTTTTAAATGTTATTGACAGATATGCTCAATAAAGGTGACTATATGAGCAATATCTTCTCTTAGATTTCCTTTTTGATTAATTTCACTTGCATGCCAATCAAAGAGAATTTGTGAAATAAAATAGTCTTTGCAGCCCCAACTTCTATAAAATTCCTGAGTGTTCTTTTTTTTCTGCATAGTTCTCAAATAGGTTTTAGGGGCATGGGATCCCAATAAGGAATTAAAACATAGTTACAAGTTATTTTTTAACTAGTTAATTAAGTTAGCTAGTTGTCTGGAACTATGGACTTTGAATCAACACCAGCCACTGGCAATCAAAAGAATAAATAGGGTTTGCCTGGAGGAACTCAGATTGACTTTGGTTAATATCCTTTAGCTAGGGGTAGTGACTCATCCTTCCTGAAATTATGAAGAGGCTTTTCTGGCTCCTGTGATTTAATAAATAAGAAAAGAAAGACCGTAAATGGCCACTGAGGGCTGAGCCAAGTAGATGGTAATAGACAACAAATCAGAGATGCCCAACTTTCCCAGTGGAAAGCAGAAACACTGTGCCTAGTAAAGAAAAGCATTCTGGTACAATGTGCTGATTTCTTCAGGTAAGATTTTCTAACATCAAAGGGTGAGTTTCCCTGATTACTTATGTGTCATGACCACATGAGTTCTGTGGATGGTCTTCATGCATGCTCTCTTATCAAGCATAATCTTTGCATGCTTTACCTCACTGGTCGCAAGGTAATTTGTGGGAGAGCATAGCATAGCCCATATAAATGGGTTCATCATTTCTCATTATTTTATGTACTTTATTTTCCTCTTTGAATAAATGTCTTTTGTTTTGAACTAATGTGTCCTCTGTATGGCTTGGAAAAACAAACACATAGATGGGAAGTCATGAGCTATAGTCCTAAGAAAGTACTAACCCAAAGATTTCCTTAAGTCAAGAATAGTTTTCTAGTAGCCCGCTTGTGAGAAGGGGTATACCATATTTTACATATAAGACATAACCATTATTATACTTCTGTGTATTTTTTCTTGTTTGTCCATTTCCAAAGAGAACCAAAAATATCATGAGTATGATGTCCTGACATAAAGAAGATGAACTGGGTTTAAATGAGGCAGAACTACACAAAGTTGTCAACCTCACTCTCTCTTACAGTCATAGAAATAAATCCAGCAGCAGGATAAAAGTCAAGACAACTGGTGATGGTCCAGGATGCAGTGGATGAATTTTTTCTTACATTGAATGAGATCTTATTTGGAGGATATGGCTTATACTTAGACCAATATGGTATATTTTTATGAGTTTCCTTAGCAACTATCCCATAATTCTTGCTTTATCTGGTATCTTTACCTGACAATAAACTTCTTAAAGAATAAGCCAGATTGATTAAACAAGTGGATCACAAGGCTGATTGAAAAGGTCTGACTGGAGCAAAGCTTTCAAGAATTGATAGGATTTTCATGAGAGGAGAAAAAGAGGGAATGGGGGGGGGGGGTTGAATTTCCATTGAGGAGGAGGGTAGGAACAAATATTTAATCAAGATTTGTATAGGTGCGGCACCATAGAGGATTAGGGAATTAGCATGGATAGAAGAGTGTTGGAGAACAATGGTTAAGTAATACTAGTTTTGACAGAGATGGACCAGATCATAGAAGGCCTTGAAAGCCATGCAGAGAAGTTTGGATTTGATGTGGTAGGCTATATGGAGCCACTACAAGTTCTTACAAGGGGTGGAGGAGTAGAGACAGGGGAGAAGCATCATGTTCTTAACCAACTTCAGTTTTAGCAAGATCAGTCTGGCTACAGGAACAAGTGAAGGAAGGAAAACTTTTTGAGTCAAGTAGTACAGAAGATTGGGGGGCGGGGGGTTAGTGTCTTATGAACAGAGAGAAACAAAGGAAAATTGAGTTAAATATAACAACTCTTCAAAAAGTTAAAGGCAACAAAAAGAGTGCATGTAGTGATCTTTGACTTCAATTTTAGGTTGAGGCCCCTAAACTAGGTGGAAATCCTGTATGTCTCAATTCATACATGTCTCTGAACAAACAGTTGCAATAATCCCTTTCTGAAACATCTAACACATCATATTTATGCATTAGACAGTGGCTTGCCTTTCCAGAAATCACTTCAAAGAAATGTCATGCTGGGTAAGTATTTATACACTCATTGACTTAATACCTAAATTGCTGCCAGGGAAATGACTGCGCTTATCACATTAACCATTAAAGACAGGGATGACTTTTGCCAAAGGAAGAGATTTCTTTTTTCCCCCTATGGCAAGTGCAAAATGGTTGGAGGAAAGAGTGGAAGGCCAGCAGTGATATTCGTCCCTATTTCTGACGCCCATCGCTTGGCAGCCAGTCGCATCTTTCAAAGTGGATAGGTATGTCATGGTTCATTGTTTGGGCCCAGCTCTGGATAAAGATAAACATGGGGGCTTCCAGGGACTAGAATCACAAGAGTGACTAGCAAAGTTCACAGGAACTGCAAGGCCCCAGTGCCAATTAAAAGCCATACAGCCCCTCACAGCAAGGAGGGGAGCTATTGAATAATTGAATAATCTCAAGCCATTCCAAAGGAGAATAAACAGATGATTGCCTTATCCCGTGGAGACTGGATGGAGCTGTGTGCATCAGAGTGCTCTATATTCTCTTCATACTTTGATTAATTATCCAGCTGTGCAACTGTCATTAACAAGGATATCTCTGAATCATGTGGCTCCAGCAGTAACCAAATCTAGCTGTTCTTTCATTTTTTTTTTCTATTCTGGTGATCTTCTTGCTTTTTAGAATAGAGATGTAAGAGAATATCACTTGAAATAGGAACACCAGAGGGTCAAGAATTGGATTATTTCTCCCAAGGCTGCTTCTAGGCTAATTCATTTGGCAAATTAGAGAAAAAATCTGACTCCTAATTTTGAAGGGTTTGATTCCATCGATAATAGGAAAGAACATCAAGAGTGAAGTCAGAATAATATGGTTCTATTCCTAACCCTCAACTAACAAGGTCAACCCTAAAAGTTTGTCTTCAGAACCCATGCCTCCAGTTTCTGCACCTTTTCTCCCCTGTTACTAATGGAGTCTTCCCTTCCCTTTCTCATCCTTTCACCTCCATCAAAACCTAATCTCAGAAGAGGATCCAATAAGGTCCACAGGATTACAGAAATTTAGAACTAAAAGGGAATTTAGCATCATTTATTTCAACCATTTCATGTTATAAATGAGGAAACTGAAACACAGAGCGGCTAGGAATTGCCCAAAGTTACATAGCTAGTTACTCATAAAGCTGTAGATAGCACTCAGGGCTCCTACCTCCTTGATTAAGTTAACTCCCTAACCAGCCAATCACAGCTGATTGATCTTTTTTTAATCATCTTATTTTTATTAATGCCTTTTGTTTTTACATCATTTTCATTCCTAATCTGTCTCCTGCATCAGACTATGAGCTCCTTATGAGAATGCACTGTTTTTATTTTTCTTTATATTCTCAGTGCTTAGCACATGGCAAGCATTCAATAAATGCTTATAGACTTGACTTAACTATATCCCTCCCCACTAACCTATTAAATAAGCCATCTAAAAGTCTAGGTTCCTTATACCAAAGATTTAAAAAGAAAAGGGAAAAGAAAGTAGTTGAACAAAACTAACCAACATATTAGCCATATCTTACAATATAGGCAACATTGCATACCTATAGTTTCCCACCTCTTCAATAAGGGGGAGAGAATAGTTTTTGTTTTGTTTCAACTCTTCTTCAGGGCCACCTTTGATTATTATAATATTGTTCAGTCATTTTTCAGTCATGTCTGACTCTTCATGACCCTATTGGGGGTTTTCTTGGCAAAGATACTAGATTGGATTGCCATTTCCTTCTCCAGATCATTTTACAGATGAGGAAACTGAGGCAAATAGGTTTAAGTGACTTGACCAGGGTCACACAGCTGGTAACTGTCTTAGGTCAGATTTGAATCAGTGCTCTATCTACTGTGCCACCTGGCTGCCCCATTATAATATTAGTTGTTCCATTTTGAGTTTTTTGTTATACTCATTATGTACATTTTTTTCTCATTCTATTTACTTCAAATTTTTTCAGTTCAATGAGTCTTCTCATTTTTTTATAATGCAAGAAAATTTCATTACCTTAATTTACCGCAGTGTTTGTATCCATTCCCCTGACTGGCTAATCTTGGGGGGGATGGGAGGGCAGGGAAGAGTGGCAGAGTGGAAAGAACCCCGAACCCAAGAACCCAGCGATCTAGATTTGAGTGCCAGTTCCACCCATTGGCAGATCATGTGACCTTACTCAAGGTGTTCTACTGCGCTGAACCTCCATTTTCTCACCTGTAAATAGCAATAAAAGACCTGAATAACCCAACTCAAAAGGTTTTGAGGCAAGGGCTTTCTAAACCCTACGGCACTATACAAATAAATGCTGCTTCTGTTACCATATTCAAGAGTCATCTGTTCCATGGAGGGTGAGCATTCACCACAAATGCCATCTTGAAGATCATGACTGCCAAAACCCAATCTCTCCCACCCTAGGCTCCATTTCATAGAAGAGCATGCCACGTATGCTAGGTATGCCTCTCAGGTGAAGGAGAGGAGAATCAATGGTACTGCTGCTATGGGATGTACCACCATACCTGGCACATACTCCTAGACCCACTTACTCTCCATCCTCAGTTACTATGAGCACAGACAAGCACAACAGGTTGGGAAATTCTATACTAAGGTATAAAGGAGTAATAAGCCTTGGTGTGTTAGTCCTCTTCCAGAGGCAGGATGACCACTTGGCAGGAATGATAAAAATAACTTACATTTATGTAGCACTCTAAAGCTTACATCTATTGTGTCATTTGATCCTCATGATAACTTTGTGAGACAAATAATTGCCAGTGTCTTGTTATAGATGAGGAAACTGAAGGTCGCTGAAACTGAGTGACTTCTCCTGTCAAACAGTTAGTTCAAGTCAAAGGGTGAGGATTTAAAAGCTAAGTCAGTGTCCTCCTCACCATTCTCTGTGGCCATAGTGACATACAGGTTCCTGTCTGATAAGGATCTCTCACCTCTGAGTTCTGTGAAGACACATGCACTCATAACTACAGTAACCAATAAGTATATTCAAGAGGTGGGAGGGAAAAAAGAGGACAACATTATTAACACGAACCAGGCAAAACTCAGAACCCAGTACTGGGAAGGACATTGGCTATTAAAACTTAGGAAAGTCACTTCTCTCTGGGCCTCAGTCTCCTCATCTGTAATAAGAGATAATCATATTTGTATTCTCTGTCTCACAAAGTTGCTGTGAGGATCAATGAGATAATGTATGTAAGCTTTAGACTGCTATGCCAGCTATTTGTGTTATAAAACAGGAAATGGACCTGATTACTTCTACCTCTAAATCTGTCCTCTGCTTGAATCAAATCACTTTATTTTACATGAAAATACAAAATCCAGATTCCTGTAATGATTCATCCAAAGTCACCCCGACATGTAGTAACAAAGCTAGATTCCAAACCTAGCTCATCTGATTAACAATCCAGAGGATTTTCCATGTTACCACACTGCCTCTCTCTTCAAAGAGGTAGCGTTTGAGTTGGTATTTAAGTCATAGGTAAAGATTCAAGAGGCGTACAGCAGTGATTCTTAAACTGTGCTGCAATGAGCTCTATAACATCCAGGGGTATGTATGTGTGTGTGTGTGTGCATGTGTGTGTGTTTTAATGGACCATATGTTGTTTGTTAATAGGTTTTAAAAATATAGAGAGAGGATTTTACTACAAGGGTTCAGCCAAAGTTTTGTTCAAATTTAAGGGTTCTTCTAGTATAGAAAAAGTTTGAGAACCACTGATGTACAGCAGAAGTTAAAACTTGGAAGTAAGAAAAAGAAGGATGTGTTGAAAGATAGAGACCAGTCTAGCTGGATAATAAAGTAAATGAAGAGTAATAATGCACAGTGACAGAAAAGGTTGGTCATCATCAGATGATGGCCAATCTTGAATGACAAAGGCCATTGAACTGCTAGTCGCTAACTTCTAATTCCTGGAAGTCACTTAATATTTCTACACCAAAGCCTCTTTACCTATCAAATGGAAATAATTATCTACCCCTTCTTAACACACAGAAATGTAGTATAATAAGATGCCTATGAAATAAAAGAATGCAGAAATTCAACGCAAGAGAACAATTCAAGTAATTGAGATCCTAAAGGAAATGTTGCAATTATGTCCAAGGGAAAATGAAAAAAAAAAAAGTGGCATGGAAAAAGAACGAAAAAATATATGTTAAACGCTTTTGGCAGAGTGAGCCTTTCTCTGAAACTACCTTCTCTCATATTCTTGTATACACATAGCTCTTTGCATATTGTCTTCACATTACAAAGTTAGCTCTTGGGGCAGCTAGATGATGCAGTGAATAGACCACTGGCCCTGGAGTCAGGAAGACCTGAGTTCAAATCCAACCTCAGACACTTAACACACACACACACACACACACACACACACACACACACACACACAAAACTAGCCATGCATGGGACCTTGGGCAAGTCACTTAACCCCAATTGCCCTACCTTGCCCCCTCCAAAAAGCAAAAAATAAAAATAAAAAAACAAAACTTTGAAAAACAAAAAGCTCTTTGTATAAAGGGATCCTGTATTTGCCTTTTTGGGAACCCTAGCACTTTGCACTGCTTGTGTGCTACACATAGTAAACAATAAATATTTCCTTACTAACTGACTGACTGGGCTTAATGTCAGACTATTTTATTTTTTGGAATTTGGAAATGATTTGGAAAATTTAATAGTTTCAAAGAAAAGATAAGCCTGAACCAACTGGAAAGAGTATTAAGTAAAGAAACATGAGCCTGATTGAAAATATAATGCTGTGTATTTATCCAAAGGCTCTTCTGTGTCTTAATTTTATATATTAACCCCAATTAAATCATTTAAATGAACAAAAAAATGAAGACATACGATTACAGCTATAAAAGTGAACTCAATTCCACATTATTAAGCACCTACTACATACCAAATGTTGTCACTAGGGAATATAAAAAAATTAAATAAAAGTCCCTGCCTTCATGGAGCTCACAATCTAGCAGATGACTATGATATAGATGGATAGATAGATATGTGTGTATATATGTGTGTGTGTGTGTGTGTGCTCGTGTGTGTGTGTGTGTATGTATGTATGTATGTATGGGGAAAGAGAGAGAGATTAAATAGAGGCATGCTTAAGAGAGGTCCAAAGTGCTCTATTAAGTCTGAGATGATGATTGGAGTGTTGATCAAGGAGTCAGAGAAAACTTCATATTACAGGCAGCATCTTTAATTCTCCACAGCTCATTAATTCCAAGATACTATATTATTGTAAGATATTGGCATGCTGCTGCAAATACACATTTCTGGACAGATTTCTATACCTAAACTGCCATAAGGCCCAAAGACCACTTGTTTCCTAGAAGCAATATTTGTACATTTGAACAAATAAGTCAAAGCCTTTTTCCTTAAACTTCATTTTCAAAGAGCCTCCCAGACATGCTAACTTAGCCTCCTCTGTCCATTTTCAAGCAACAGTGACATCCTGTGGCCAATCCGAGTCGAGTCGATAGAGCAGAGCTGTCTTTCCCCTCTTGTTTTTCCCTGGGGATAAATCAACAACATATCAAGGGCCACCTTCCCTTCTGAATGAGCCCATGAAAAACACATTCAGGGAATCAAGTATAGATTCGCATTGTTTAGAATGTGTCTAATGATCTGCATCTTTGTTACAATCTTATCTGGAGACTACAAGCCTGTCCCTGCCTTGAGCTCTTAAACAGATAACTCCCATTCAGACAGTAAGTTAAACCAAGCAGAAACTGAAGCATGTCTCGTGTACAATGCCTAGCTCCTTCCTGGCGGCAAGTACTGATTATATGAATATTGACCACACACAGTGGGAGCACAGATGCTGCTCTTTCAACTAAGTCTGACGCACAGGGAACAACATCATTTGCAGTGTGATCTAACAGGAGAAGCATTGAACAGGGAGTAGAGCACAAGGGAATAGCTTTAGAATAGGCAGGGACCTTGGAAATCACCCAGCCCAACCTCCTCGTTTTACAGATGAGGGAAATGAGTCTTGGCTCTGCCTCTGGGTCGAGTTGGACAAGTCACTTCTCTTCTTTGGGACTCAGTTTCCCCATCTGTAAAAAAAGAGGGTAGGCTAGACTTTAAGGTCCCTTCAGACTTATGTTCTATGATTAGACATACAGATTATATGCCAGTGTTCCATGTGATTTTTCAGAATAATTACACAAGTAGTAACATATTTTTCCAGTGGTCATATACAGCCAGCATTAGATGGTGCTTGGAGTTCTGCACAGATATAGGTATGTGGAGATATATACACACGTATACAGATATATACATACATTTATATGTATATACATATATGTATAATACTGTGAATATAAACGTACATATATGTCAGTCACATCATTAGATCCCCATAACCCCATGAGGTAGGCACTATTATTATTCCCATTTTACAAATAATGAAACTGAAGTTGAGAGAGATAAAATTACATGCCTAGGGTTGTAGGTGACTGAGTTAGGATTCAGATTCAGGTTATTTACAGTATACTGAAATTCATATAGTTAAAGGATGTTACTCTCAGAGTAAGACCAATAAGTCACATGCCCTCTCTAGGCCTCAGTTTCCATATGTGTAAAATGAGGGAGTTAAACCAAATGATCTCTAATGTTCCTTGAAACTAGAAAATCTATGCTCTTTTGGCCCTACTTACATAATGTGACCATGTATATACATACCCAAGATTTAGAACTAGAACAGATGCTGTTGCTGTTTGGTCATGTCCAATGCTTCATGAGCCAGTTTGGGGCTTTCTTGGCAAAGACAGTTTGCCATTTCCTTCTCCAGTCCATTTTACAAATGAGGAAGTAGGGTTAAGTGCCTTACCCAAGGTCACATGGTGGGCAGCAGAGTCCAGATTTTGTATGACCAAATACTTCTTTTTCTTTCTTTCTTTCTTTCTTTCTTTCTTTCTTTCTTTCTTTCTTTCTTTCTTTCTTTCTTTCTTTCTTTCTTTCTTTCTTTTTCTTTCTTTCTTTCTTTCTTTCTTTTTCTCTTTCTTCCTTTCTTTTTGTTTAATTTGTTTATTTTTAGTTTTCAATATTCATTTCCACAAGATTTTGAGTTATAAATTTTCTCCCCATCTTTCCCTACCCTCCACCCCAAAACAGCGATTCTACTGAATACCTCTTCCCCCAAACTGCTATCTCTTATATCCTCCCTCTGACTTTGACCAAATACTTCTAATCATGTTAACCATCCTCACTGAATGATGCAGGTTGTGTGGAACACCAGGGAAAGCACTGGATCTGGAGTCAAAGGATCTGATTTCAAATGCTACCTCTGGCACTTACTAGATATGTGACCTTAGGCAAGATGCTAACTTCTCCAAGCCTCGATTTCCTCATTTATAAAACTAAGGAGTTGGACCAGATGGCTTCAGAGGTCCCTTCAAGCTCCATGTTTGTGCAAACTAAGTTACAGCTCCACAATGAATTGAGCTCACCATTTTAGCCTTGATATTGTTTAATACATTCAGTTCTTTAGATGAGACAGAAAATTTCCATTTGGAATTTTACAAGAAATATTATCAAACTGTTCATATCTTCTGACCCAATGATATCACCATTAGGTTTATGCCCCAAGGAAGTCGAAGACAAGAATAAAGACCCAATATATTACTAAAATATCCATAGAGGCACTCTTGGTAATTCAAAAAACTGGAAACAAACTGGGTGCTTGTCAGTTTAGCAATGACCAAAAAACTGAATGCACATAATGCAATATTATCACATAACAAAAAATGACAGATATTAGAAGTTCTGACAAAATATGAAATTTGTATTAACTGATATGGAATGAAATTGGCAGAACCAAAATTATACACACACACACACACTTGTAGTACCTCCATTGGACTAGCCTTCTCCAACTTAAACTCACAGCTTCAGTTTCTTAAGAGATGACTTCCCTTGGTTCAAAGTACTGTGTCCATATTCCTAAAACTATAGCTCACCAGACCCTATTAGTATTATATTAGACCCTTCTGACCCTTATTAATTATCATTAATAATTGAGCTAGCTCCCCCCCAAAAGGCATTTATTGTCTAACAATTAAAACCATTTCTGGGGCCAAGAGTCTGGGATGCATCACCCACTCTGTCTACATTAGGAGAGTTCTATATTCTGAATTGATATACTTGGTTACCAAGTTCAATGTCTGGGTTGAGGGGCGGGAGCTGTCCTCAAATGAAAAGGATTAAGTCCATTTTATCACATTTTTTGGCTGGTTATATCCCCACCTTAGGGTCCAAGGGAAAAATTAATTAAAGTCTATGTTTGGATCTTGTCTAGGGTCTCTCCAAAAGGTAGCAAGTTAATAAATGTACAATATGAATCAGGTATTGGACAGCTATTTATTTCCTCTAAAAAAAATAAACCTTTAATACAAACAATACAAGTACCCATTCACATAAAAACAGGAAGCGTTTATTTATAACTACTCTTTCATTCTCTTACGAAGTTGATACTAAAACATCAAGATATGATGTAATGTGTAAAATTGCTGAACAGGAATTTTACATTTCACACCAGTTCTTCATTTTCCAAACAATTCTCTCCAGCTCTATGTCTTCTACCAAGCTAGGCCAAGGATTAAGCTCCTCCCGCTGTCAATGGTCCCCCTCTCTGATAGACAAAACTCTTCCTAATCCCAATCAATTCTGACCAAGGAACTCAGATTCTCTGGGCCTCTTGAGCTCAGAAAATTCCAAGATGGACATATTCACTTAAGAGATTTATCTTCAGTCACTTATGCTCAGGGAAGGACATACGAAGAGGAAAGAGCATCCAGGGACACAAAGCCTAACTCAGGCTTACTTAAGCTTACACATATACTTGAGTTTTCGTTTGCTCACAATTTGACATTTCTTCCTGAGTTGGGGAAATTGTACCAGCCTTCCTATCTCCCCTTATGGGGAGTCTAGAAAGCACAGGTACTTGACATACAAGGGAGTCAAAGGAAGAAAAGTCAAGAGCTGTCTCTAATTTTTAAGTGATGCATCTCCTCTCCTGTCACCATTACAAACAAGAGTAAGGGACAAATAAAGTGACTGTTTTATCATCCCAGATTCAGCCTAGAAACATGCAACAGATCTTTGTGCATACTCCATGGGTACAATCCTTATTACAACTGAAATGACAGCATGAACAATAATAACAAAACATTTATTGTTCAGTCATGTCTGACTCTTCATGATCCCATTTGGTGTTTCCTTGGCAAAGATACTGGAGTGGTTTGCCATTTCCTTCTCCAGATCATTTTATAGATGAGGAAACTGAAGTAAACAGGGTTAAGTGACTTGACCAGGGTCACACAGCTAGTAAATGTCTGAGGTCAGATTTGAACTCAGGAAATGAGTCTTCCTAACTTCAGGCCTCAAACTCTTATCTACTGTACTACCTAACTGCCCCTAAACTCTGAAATGTACAAATACATCACTCAGGGTATAAGCCACTCAAGGATTCATACCCTTTACAATCTGAAGCAAGTAGCAATACCTTAACATCTCATTGTTTCTGTTGCTTAATCCCTTGTCTCCATAGTGTAATTTCATCTGTTGGGTTGAGGAAGAGGGAACTCAAGTGGCCTCCAGGTCCCTCTTCAACCCCTCCCAATGGATAGAGCACTGGATGTGGAATCAGAGAGACCTGAATTCAAATCCTGCCTGATACACTAGTCGTGTGACCTGGGCAAGTCATTTAACCTCTGCCTACCTCAGTTTCCTCATCTGTAAAGGGAGGATAAGAATAGCATCCACCTACCCAGGATTGTTGTAAGGATTAAATGAGATAATATTGTAAAGTGTTTTGCAAACCTTAAGCTGCTAAATAAGTAAAAGTGAGTAGTAGTAGTAATAAGAGGAAGAAGAGATGATGCTGATGACAAAAATATCACTAAAAGGAAATGAAGTCTGAGTAACTGCAAAACCAATAAATGTCCCAAAGACCAGAAAATAAAATATATGTTCTCCTTCATGGGAAGGAAATAAATATTTATATAGTAACTATTATATGTCAAGCACTGTGCTAAGTGCTAACAGCCCTACAACATAGATGCTATTATCTTCATTTTTACAGTGGAGGAAACTGAGGCAAGCCAAAGTTAAATTACTTGCCCAGGGTCATACAGCTAGGAAGTGTCAGAGGCTAGATTTAAATTCAAGTCTTCCCGATTCCAGGTCCAGCACTCTATCCATTGCACCACCTGGCTGCCTCTAATTTGTCTGCTGGCAAATCTTCCCAGACCTCCTTTCAAGTCAGCATTCCCTCTTCCCCCCATTTTCATATGCCTATGGGGATTTAAAAATAATTTCTCTGCCAGCACCCATGCAGTTATCGAACCTGCTTTTATTCTCGTTTTGCGCCTTCATTTTTGTGTTCCACTATGCTAAAAAAAACTTTGGTGCCAAAGTGGGAGACTATCCCAGACTATCCTCTCCATCATCCCCTACACCTTGGATTACCCAGACATAGGTGCACATCTGTGTGAATAACGAGTATTCGCTGAGGCTTCCAAAGAGACAAAGGCTGTCTTTGACATCCCTGAAAGATGGAAGGGTTAACGGCACACCAGAGCCTCTACTACAACAAGAAATCTGTAGCCTAAAAGGTTCGACGCAGGCGGGCAGTTCTAGTGATGGCAGAAGCACAGTGTGGTGCCCAGGCAAACAAGCAGACAATGAAAGAAAGAGATCCTGTGATCTTAACCCCCTTGGATAGCCTGGAATTCCACGCAGCTGTTCCAGGACAAAGGCGCGTTTCTGGAACTGGACTCTTCTCCTTCGGGACTGATCTTCACGTCCTTTGTTCCCCGGGAGTGGTGGGACTGTGGAGCCCATGATGAAAGGCAATGTGTAGGTGTCGGGAAACATGAAGGCTTTTTTTGATTTCCAAGCGTGTGAGAAGACAAGCGGGAACAGGCACAGAAACACTCTCACAAACCCACCGAGAGCTCCGGAGCTCGGCGGAGTTCCGCACCTCCCCACTGACCTTGGAGGGCCCTGACAAGCCACTTCAAGCAATTGCCCCATCCCTCTTTTACGGCTCTTTCTGGGTTTCCACAAGGTGGTTGTCTTGACATAACACAGACTGGCAGCTCATCTTAATAGAAAGCGGAATGAAAAAAGCCCGTTCCAATCCCCCATATAAAGAAATCCACAATAGCAGGCTCCAGAGGCCACCGGCCTCTTTCCAGTCGCATATTCCCAGGGAAGAAGGGGGGGGGGGGGGGGAATGAGGAGGAGGACAGAACAAATGAATGCAAATACCCATTCACTAGATACCTCTTCTTTTTTTCCTGGCTCCATTAGGCATTTTTTTTGAAATATAATATTCCAGCTGGAAACTAGGAAGGAAGATGAGATAGGAATGCTCTCCCGGAAGTTTCAGGTTTGGGTTGGTCTTTTTTTTTTTCATTTATGGTAATATCTGGTATTTTTCAGCTCCTTGAATACAACAGACCCTCCATAAAAGATGAGTCACACCCAAAGTTTAACAGTGTACAGCCTTAGGCAGGTCATTTCATAGCTCAATCTCTCTCCATAACTTTCTATTGCTTAAACAAGTTGTGGAATAATCAAACTGTACTCAACTTGGTTTATTTCCCCCACCCCTTCACATTCCCTCCCAATTTATTTTCCTGGCACAAATATTATTTCTACATGGGCTTTGTCAAAATTCCTTTCCAAAGACTGTGGTGTATTTAGAAACAGAAGTAACATATTTGAGTGCAGAACACCAATAAATAAATGGGAGAGCTAGGCCCACAATGGTCACATGCAGAAGGAGAAGTGTTCTGGAGTTTCTGGGGAAGATGTTAATTTATTCTACCAAGAGATAACTGAAAAGATTCTTGCAAAAAGAAAGTATCAGTGAGATATATAGATATATATATATAAATATGTGCATATTTGTGTTTATATATGGGAAAGAAAAGAGGAGAGAGAGAAGAAAGAGAGGTGGGGAGAAAGAGAGAGAAAACAAGAGAGAGAGAGGATTGAAAGTAAAGCCAGAGAGATTGTGTTTGACAAGTTCATTTATATTACATTTCTTCTAAACACTCTATTTTTCATGTTTTCAATTATCTTTTTTCTTTTACTTCATTTCACATTTATTCATAATCCAGCACCTAGGGAGAATGGTGTGTTATTCGGCTAACTACATAATTATTTAGCAGTACAAGAAAAGCTTTCTATCCTGGAAATGATCTCCATTTCATTTGCCAGTTTCTCTTTTCTATATACCTGTCAGGAAGGTCATTGTGTTCATTCCCATTTTGCAGATGAAAGAATGAGCTTTGCTGTTAAGAAGCTGCTAATACCCTAATATAATAATTACCAATTGGAATCTTGTTAGCTTCTAGCTATTTGGAAGGTGAACATAATAATATGCCCCCTTCCCCTTCGGTATAGTCAGAAAAGGACTTGGAAAAGGTGGAAACAAATTTGGGCTATGTGAATGAACTGAACAAGCAGCTTTCTATTGGTAACAAAGCCATACCTTAAAGAAGGCAGAGCCACATCCAATTAATGACACAAATCTAGCTCCTGATTAGATTTGAGTCTGTCTTTTTTTGTCTGTCTGTCTCTTACTTTCACTCTTTCTTTCCCCTACACCCCAACTGTCAACATATCAAGTGAACGAAACAAATTTGGCTCTAAGGAGAATTACTAATTTCTAATCTATCCTACATTCATGAATGCATGCTTCTCTGTGTCATTAGGGTGATTGTTAACAATTACATTCTCAATTGATTAAAATCATTTTTGATAATTTACATGTCTTTATTGGGCAAGAAATTTCCCCAAAAGTCCATGTGCATGCAAGTCTTTATTAAATGCTTCCTCTCTTGTGAGTACTGTTCATACAAACTGAGAGAGGAGGAAATGTGTCTCTTATTGAGATTCAGCCAACCTAATGCTTTATTGGCCACTTGTTAAATGAGCTTGAGAGTTATTGAATAGATAGAGGAGTCAAGTGAGTCCCAAAATTCCTTTCCAGAGCAGAATGCATAAGACAGTAGAGAACACAAGGGGTGACTCATAAAATGGACAAGTTAGATGACATTGGGGGTATGATTCAGCAGGATCAAAAGTTATTGTCCTGATATTCTCTTCCTTTTTCCTGTATTTTGGGCCGTGTCATGTTGAATTCATTGGAAGAATGTTGATGTTCAAACCATAAGGCTTTTTTTCCAGTGAAAAGCTCAGGATCATTACAATAACTGAAATTTCCCAAATTCAATCTCTTCTGCATTCTTCTTTCTCTTTAATTCTGAGCCTAGCTCTTTTTCTGCTTGTAAAATCTATCCAAGATAGATGAGCCAAATGGATGGGCACTGTGGATTATACATCCAATGGCTTATCAGAGTAGACATTAGCTATTCTTCATTTATTTGGGTTTTTTTTTCACTGTGGAGAGTTAAACCAAACTTTGGGGGTGGTTATGGATTTCCTTTAGGAGTTCTACAATACTCATGGACTTGGTGCAACCAACATAGTGTTTCCCATGAACATGAGTATATGGAACGCCATGACTCTAAGCCCAGAACTTTATTCACTGTACCACTTACCTGGCAGAAGGTTGTCTATAAGGAACATCTATAAGGAATTTCTCTTCCAGTTAGACTACATAAGTTTAGCAGTATAAAAAAAGTTTTCTATCCTAGATATAATCTCCAGCTAATTTGCTAGTGTATCTTTACTGTAGTTTTACTTCATCACTGAATATCATTAGACTCCAAAGAACTGAAGCTGCCAGTTGACCAAATGGCAATGGAGAGGTATGGTGGGAGTGAGCAGGCTGTGACACATTCCAAAGACGGATTGTGTAGCAAAAGTGCCATAAGGCAAGTCCTCTGAGAAATGGCCAGAAAAATGGCCAGGTGAACTTGTCCAGGCAATCGAGAACCTGAAAGCAGCAGTAGCAGAAATAAAAAAGAAGATATATGCAAGAAAGATTGTGGAGGTCTAATCAAGACAATTTGGTGAATAATTGAAAGATGATAAAAGGTGAAAGGGAGGAAGGATTATAGCATGGGAAACTAGACACCATTAACAAATTATAAAGTCAGAAAGACCTGACTTGGTGGCATTTTCCTTAATGACTTACAAAAACAGTTCATTTAAAAGTGAGGTTCACCATCATCTCCTCCTAGCCCTATATGAGTTTAGTGTCAAAATCTGACTGCCAATTATCAACATGAAAATTCAACTTCATTTAACTCCAGAGGTTCTAACAGTGTTTAAATATTACATCAATAACATTTTTCTTTGAAAACAACCTCGTCTCAATTTTTAGCAGTGACCTGAGTTAATGCAGAGAAGTAGAGTAGAAGGAAGGAAACAAAGAAATCCACAGTGCTAGATGATTTAGCTTTACTCTCGTGTGAGTCAGTCTGTGTGATCTGGACACAAGTTTCATTCTTCTGGCCTCCATGTATTTACCCATCCCATCCCTCATGTCTAGAATAACTCCATTCTCAACATCTCCTACCCTTCCAGAAATTCTTCCCTTCTTTCAAGGTCTAGATCAAGTACTAATTTCTCAATGTTTTTCATTATGCTCTAGAACTGCTCCTGGAAATAATCCCTTCCCTTCCTCCCTGAATTTCCAAATTCTTCTATGCCTCTCTTTGAATATTTTAATGCACCCACTACATTCTAATTTATAAATATCCATGTACATATCTTATCCCTGTTAATTGCAGAGTTTACTTACTGCAATTAATATTTAAGTGTTAAGCATAAAGATGAAGTTTTAAATGTGTGATCAAGATGTTTTATTCCTTGTGATTTCTTTCTGAAGTCTGGACCTCTTTGATTGGGTAAAGCATGGAATAACCAATTGGCTAACCAAAAAGCTAACCACACTCCTGAGGTGCTTAAATAGTAGAGGAATTTCAGCAGTTGACTTATTTCACAATAGCCCAATCAATTGGGAGAGGATTCCAAATTCAGGAGATTCCATTCCCTGAATGAAAATTCAGGGTTTTCCTTTGAGTGAAGAGAGAGTACTTCTCTCTTCTCCTCCATCCCCAGTAGCCATGTTACTAGAGAAATGGGAGGAATAGAAGAGAACTCAAGCATCTGGGAGGAGAAAGAAATATAGGAGAGCAAAAAGATCTCCTGAGAAATGACAATCGTGTGCTCAGAGATGAAGTTGACCAAGTTAAAGCCTTGCAAACTTCAAAAGGTCAGAAGAACCAACGGTCCCAAGAAGCAACATTTTTGAAGCAGCAGCATCTGATGGTAGAGACACACAGAACAAACTAGACACATTGGAAAAAAGTAGCTTCGGGACATTACAAGGGCACCAGACCCCTGAGACCAGTAGAAAGCAAGGACTGCACGAAAGAGAAAAAAAGGGACTTCCAATAACCAGGAGCTGTGTTTGCCCTTTGGCCACATGCGGTTAATTCTGATCCCTCCCTCCTCAAAAACCTCATGTGTGCAAGGATAAAGTCTGCCCTTGGTTTAGGATGTTTTTTTTTTATTACTACTATCTTTACTACTACTACTAGCTTCTTAGTAAGTAACTTTTCAAAAAGCTAATGGAGTTCAACTGTCTAATTGATAGTGAGGAACTCACAAGTAGGGTCTCATGAATGAGAGCACTAGAAATCCTCCACCTTTCATGGTTACCCTAGAATCCCTAAGTGGAGAAATAGCAGCTACCTTCTGGGGACCTGACCCCCTACTGTGAGTAGGAGTTGAGGAAGTTACACTGGAAGACATGCTCTACTGATTATAAGTGTAATGAGGGCTTTGCTTTGAGTAAATGGAGGAAGCCGGAGC
The DNA here is from genome assembly GCF_028583685.1 of Petaurus breviceps papuanus. Taxonomy (NCBI): domain Eukaryota; kingdom Metazoa; phylum Chordata; class Mammalia; order Diprotodontia; family Petauridae; genus Petaurus; species Petaurus breviceps. Next base: position 39,170,377 of record NW_027186304.1, on the reverse strand, counting down.
CCTGCTTCTAGGAGAAGATGCCCTGTGTTTCCCTACACCATCGATGGAAGTAGCCTCTTTGCACTGGCTGCCTGATCTGAAAAGGCTGCCATCTTTAAAATCACCGGACCGGGACATGCTTTCTCTTTCTGGCTGCCTGTAGAAAGGGCAAAAGTTCCTGGCTCTATAGTTGTGTCTGTGGTTTATCCCTTTATTATATTATAAGCTCTTTGAGGGTAGGAACTGTTTCTTCACAGTGTCTTACATATTATTAAATGTAATATAATTGAATAAATCTGCCTAATGTCCAAATGAAAATTTGTTTCTTCCTTTCAAAACCATTTGGAAGATGGAGGCAAGGTGACAACCATTGTTGCAGGTAGGGAGTATAGAATGATATACATATCACTTGCCCTAATAGAAATTAATTATATTGGGGGCAGCTAGGTAGCACAGTGAATAGAGCACCATCCCTGAAGTCCGGAGGACCTGACTTCAAATCCGACCTCAGACACTTAACACTTATTAGCCGTATGACATTGGGCAAGTCACTTAACCCCAATTGCCCTCCAAAAAGCAAAAAATAAAAATTTAATTATATTATTAGGTATATATTGCTACAGTTAACATAATAATTTAATTAACATGATAATATATAGAAGTAATATAATAATTGATTGGGTTTTTTAATTTTAATAATAAAAATTTAATTTAATTTTTAATAAAAATTTAATTGGGTAATTAATTTTTTGCAATTGGAAATAAACATAGAGACCATCTAATCTCTTCATTTTACAGATGGGAAAACTGAGACCCAGATCTGGGAAGTAATTTGAAATGAGAAGCAAAAACTGAAACAAAATATAACAACACTTTATGCTGCTAGGCATAACTCAAATCTAGCATCCACCTCAGTTTTAAATGTATAACCAGGGAGACGCTGTCTGAGTGTGATCCATTCCTGACCAGTGCATTTCCCCCTAAATGCTCATTAGAAGGTTCAAGGAGTAATTAGAAATATATAGGACAATAATCCAGAATGCAAAGCATAGAGTAGAGCCCAGTTGGCATTCTCAGTTGTGAATGAATGTTCTTTTGATTATAATGGTCTTTTTGTCTCCCCTAAAAATACTGCACATCAAATGGAGTGTAATCGGGCAATGAGAATAGTAGAGTTAGTGTGATAGCTGAGGGACCACAGCAGAGCTGCAGGGAGTAGGTAAACTGTATAGAAAGTGATTGTGTCCCCATTCCAGCCTACCGGGGTGGCATTTATCTAGGATATTTAATGAGTGATTCTCACAGGATTTGCAGCTGGGAGGAACGTTAGACATCTTCTATTCCAGTCCCCTTCATTTTACAGATGAAGAAGCTTAGGCCCAGAAAGAAGAGGAGGAGGAAGGACAGATACTCTTAATCAGTGGATATGATTGGCCCAAATTCTGTTTCCTTGGGGGCGATTTGGCTTATCAGCAAAATAAGGAATGACCCCCAGTAATCCTTCCGAGCTTGAATTTCATAGCACTCTAACATCCTTCTTGAAATTGTCTTTTCCCTTGGTTTCAGTAACAATAACACCACACTGCTACATTCAGGTCACTAGAACCAGCTTAGATCCATCATCTATTAAAATGCATGGTTCTGAGCTCCATTTCCACTGATATTCTCCCATTATTTGCACTAAATGTAGCAGGACATGACAGTAGTCTTTTTTTATATATTACAAATTTATTTTCTTTTTAATTCATGGAACAAAATAATCATTTTCATAACACAGTACAATAAAAAATGATTACACATGAAACCACAAATCTATCATGTACAACTTGCTATTCCCTCCAAATATACAAGTTATTATGTAAATTTCTTTTTTTTTTCTTCTCTCCTTTCCCCCGCTTAAAACTTTTAAAAATTAGTCTTAAATTTTCTTTCCTTTTCCATCACTCCCCAGAGACCTCCCAGTGCTCCTTAATTTCTCAGAACCCTCTGCATTGGTGCCCAACCACATCCTCCCTTAAAACTTAACCCAGTACTAGATCCAGTTCCCTTAAGACCTTTCCATGTGAGTGGTGAAAGTCAAATTAACTCCTTTGAAATAGTTACCTCTTGCTGTTCTACTGCTGGCTTATCCTGAAACTTCTCCTGGTACCTCATGCCTCTTTGTCCTAGAACAGCCTCCCACTCCTGTGATCTCCTCTCCCTGGAATAATCTTCCACAGAGCACATCCCACTCCTCTTCTTTCATTGGTGAGTTCTTCCTGGACCCTCCATTTTGTGGAAGGGCCCAGGTTGGCTTGCCTTCATTCTCCTAAACTTTTTCTTAACTGTCTGGCCTTCACAACCATTTCCCCTTGCCAGGTATCATCCTGACCCATAACCCTCCAGCCCTCACCCCCACTTTCAAGCTTCTTTTTGAGTGCTGTCTTCTATTAGAATATAAGCTCCTTGGGGCAGCCAGGTAGCACAGCAAGTAAGAGCACCGGCTCCAGTGTTGAGAAGACCTAGAGATCGAATCCCTGGCTCAGACACTTAGCACCCACCCAGAAACACCTGGCCGTGTAACCTTGAGCAAGTTACTTAACCCCAATTGCTTAGGGGTGGCCAGGTGGCTCAGCGAGTAAGAGCACCGGCTCCAGGATGACCTGGATCAAATCCGGGCTCAGATACTCGGCGCCATACCCAGAAATAATAACTGGCCATGTAACCTTGAACAAGTTACTTAACCCCAATTGCTTTTTTAAAAAAATAGAATATAAGCTCCTTGAGAGCAAAATCATTCATTTTTTTCTCATACTTGTATCCTAAGCACTTATCTCATTGCCTGACACATAGTAAGTACTTAATAAATATTTATTTTATTCCTTCCTTCCTTCTGTCTTTCCTTCCTTCCTTGAAGTCAGAAAACCTCAATTCAACTCACTTCTGAAATTTGCTACCACTGCAACCTGGAAGAAGTCACTTAATCTCCCTGGGCCTCAGTTTCTTCATCTGTGAATTGAGTACATTGGACTAAAGTAATTCTAAAATTCTTTCTTCCTCTAAATCTATGATCTTCTTATCCTGTGGTATTTTGATACTTTAAATCAAAGTAGTTGATTGATTATAAGGGGAAAGGGAGAGAAAGAAGTCAAAAAAGATTCTTAGGTTTCTATTGGTGGAAATTTCAGGCACTAGGGGTAGGTTAGTGTGGGCAGTAATATTTGGGGGAAGCAAAGCATACCATATAAGTATCTTAATAGATTCATAGATAGATACTGGTTTTGAAACAGTCTCAATTCTCACCTTCACAGAGGAGAAAAGAGCCTAACTTTCTCATACTTTTCTTTATTTTGGCCTTTAGCACACTCAAATCTCCATACAGCAATGACTATTCTGAATCCAAAAGGATATTCTTCCTTTGATAGCTCAATACATGGCAGAAAAAACTTGTTCTCAAATTAATATCTAAGTCATCCTAAGAAACTGAGGCCCAAACTAAGTACCTCTCCCAGTTGGTTGATGGATAGATGAATGGATAAACGAATGAATGAAAAAGCACTTATTGAGCACAAATAGTCTCAGCCCTCAAGTAACTTATATTCTAATAGAAAGAGGCAAAACATATTGAAGGAATGATTAAGGAAGGGTGCTTTGGTCTATCAAGTGGCATAGATGGTGAGTAGAACAATAAAGTCGTTTTCCAGGGGCAATGGAAGTGTTGATTTGATTAGTTCTCAGAACAAAATGGGGGTGGGGAAGGAAGGCAAAAAACATGGCAGATAGGTGGGGTTTAGTATTAGACTTCATTTCTTTTAAAACCAACACTCAAAATAGTATACACTCTATTTTCTGAATCACAATATCTCCCTTCCTCACCCCATCATTACAGGTAAACTATAAAAGCTAGCTTGGAGGATCTCAAAAACACAATTCAGAAATACTATATGAAACAAACTCTGATTTTTCTTCTGCTGCTGCTTCTCCTCTTCCTCCTTCTCTTTCTCCTTCTCCTTCTTGGCCTCCTCCTCTTCCTCCTCCTTCTCTTCTTCCTCCTCCTCCTCTTTCTTCTTCTATTCTTCTCTGTCTCTGTCTCTGTCTCTCTCTCTCTCTCTCTCTCTCTGTCTCTCTCTCTCTCTCTCTCTGTCTCTGTGTGTGTGTGTGTGTGTGTGTCTCTCTCTGTCTGTCTCTGTCTGTCTCCCTCTCTCCCTCTTCTCACCTCTTTCCTAAGTATATCTATTGTCGGTCTTTTCAACATCCCAGAGAAGAGTTTGCCCTTCTTTATGCTACACACCAATTCACTTCTGTGAAATCAATAAATCACTTCTCCTACTCTGGACACACAAGAGTTATCCCCTAGACTCTCATCTAGAGGGCAAATATTCTTCCTTAAAACCATGAGTAGACTAGATTCTGGAGAAAAATAATGGAAGCAATTTGAAGGCAATCCTTTCCATTTAGCATTAAGGAAAGACATGTTCCCCAGTATGAAGAGGAGGTAGAGTGGAATTTTATTTTTTTAAATTCACATACACAAACACTGGTGGTCAATGTTCTCCCTTTATTTGACAAAAAGAAGGGTTATTCAGTCAGGAATCTAGTCACTCTAAGAGATTCACTTTGGTTTATTAATTACTATAGAAATATAGAAGTCAAGCTTCAAGTGAAATCATGGAGTGAAGCACGTATGGAAATGTAGGGACCTAGATATTTCCAGTTGTCTTATGGAATCAACATATGTTGGAGCCAGAAGAAAGTTTAGATATTTATCAAATCATAAGAGTTAGATTTAGACTTAGAAGAAACATAAAGATCTTCTATGCTAAATCCCATTATACAGCTAATGAAAAGGAGGCCCAATTAAGTGCCTTTCTCGAGGTCAAACACCAACTTAGTGGCACTGGAGCTAAAAGTGAAATCTATAGTACCCTATTTCAGTTGAATTTTTACTGAATCCCCCTCTCTCAGAGAATGAAGATCATTTCCTTCACTCTTTTCAGAATAAGAGATTAACTGAATTAATTTTAAACCATCTCCTCAATCATCTCAAAATAGTTCAACAACCTAAAAATTCTAAATGGCTTATAAAGTCACACAAAAGATGAAATATAATTAACAAATAGTGCTACAGAAACTGTAACCCTCAAAGACAGACTAAACAGCACTACATGATGTGTTAAAAAGGAAGGGGAACTTGAATATTTAGGGAAAGGTATCTTAAGGCTCATTTTTCATACAACTTATCATCACTACCCCTTTACCTCCTCTCACTCTCACCCCTTCCTTTCCCCCTCCCACCCACCCACACACAGACTGGTTTCAGGGGGGGAAAAAAGCAGGTCTTGAGGTGGAGAGGAGAAATACCAATGAACAACATTCTTCTTCCTCTGTGGAAGGCTCTAATTACATTCCATTATTTCTGAGTTGATGAAAGACATTCTAGAAGACCCTCTCCTTCATTTTCTCTCTGGGATGGTCATAGGCAGGTGTGACATGTCAGGAAAGAAACCATTCCTGTTTCTCTTTTCTTCACCCAGAGTCTAGCATGATGAATTGAGCATCAGTGTGGTGCTTCAAAAATGAGAATGAGTGGTCATATTTTCTTTCCATTATCTCATTTGATCTTATCAAATGCCCTATGAGGCAAGTGTACACATTATTAGCCTTGTTTTTACAGTTGAGAGTTCAAGATCAGGAAAATAAAGTGATTTCCCCCAAGGTCGCATGATTATAAAGTGACAGAGTTGAATCTGGGTTCTTCACCACTCAAAATATGATGCCCTTTCCATTATACTGTGCTAGTCTTGTTATTCTTAACACTTAAAATGATAATATCTGATGTGATATGTACTTATTCTGAAAATAAAACACCCTTAATGAGTGCAATTATTATGATTTCTTTTCCTAGGTATAGATTCTCTCTCTTTTCTTTTAGAAGTATTTTTGAGAAAGAAGCTGACCCAAAAACAAATAAAAGTTTTCTCTCTGTATATAGATTTTGGATATGGTAATGGAGTTACTAGTGCAGCTTCTGTATGGAGCAAGAAATATATCCTAGGTGATGATCCAAGGATTCAAGACACCATAATTTACAGCAGGAGAGATACTTATTTTCATGTGTCTTGATTTATTATTTCATTAATAACTCTGATGGGCAGTATTTTCTCCTATTACTGAACTTTTTTTAGATCAGTCAGTCTTCAAATTGGCTTATGATCAATTCATAAAAATATTGGTAGCAATCAGACGCATAATAAATTGTCTCATAGAGTCAGCCACAACTTCCCTATAATAAGATATTGAGATGATATTGGCTTTAATCAGTTACCCCCCCCCAAAGAGGAAATTTATACCATTCTCAATGTAATTTAGATTATAAAATTCACAAGGGAAATCAAGGAATCAGATAGCTGATAGGAATTCTTAATAGCGACTGCAGTAAAACACATTTCACTGCTTGAAATTTGTGAGCCTCAATTAATCACTGGCTCAAATAGTTTTTAAAAGTGTTTTATAATCCAAATGTTACTATCTCAGTAAGGCACTCTAGAATGTTTATTAATCCATATCTACTTGCACTCACTACTTGACCTTCGTTCTGCCTTATGCTTTATAATTCAACGGGCTCAAAGGAGAATGCCCCAAATACAGCTTTATTTAATTACACACTTTTTGATATTCTATTCTGTGTCATTTCTTCTTCCATAAGAAGCACGGATGGCAAGGGGATGATGAGGAACATGTGTGAGGAAACACACTCTTCGTTTCCCTCTTAAATATCTTCGTTGGTTTACAATCAATATTTCTTTATCATTACAGTACTTTTCAGAACTACTTTTCTAGCCTCCTCAAATTAAAAAAATTTCCCTACTCTTGGATTCCTTTTTTTATTCAAAAAGATCCCTCATCTTCATGCAGTCAATTATCTCAGACTGATGAGAATCTAGCCACCTTCTACCACCTCTCTGGTACCCATTGTGCTTTCTAACCAAACTCTCTGTGAAAGTCTTGCTAATGTCTAATCTAAATCCCTCCCTTATCTCTCAAGGTCCAGATAGCCTCTAAGGCCTCTCCCACCTCTAAACCCATCATCTTCTGATCCTATGTCCCACCATCATTTGATATAATATAGCAGGGGTGGGATGTAGAGGTGGACAGGGTCATTCAAGCCCCCTTATTCATTTTCCACACTATCACTGACATTGCCTATGTGGGTTTTTTGGTTTAAACATTATTTCTCTGCTTTAAGAAGTTGTAATAAAAGAATCTACAGTTCTCTGTTTTCTAGTTCTGAGCCCCCAGCCAGAGATAGTACTATAGCAAAATATCTCAGTATTGAATTTCACTCTCTCTCTCATTCTCTTTCTCATTTTCTCTCTCTGTCGCTCTCTGTGTGTCTCTCTGTCTGTCTGTCTGTCTCTGTCTCTCTCTCTGTCTCTCTCTCTTTCTCTCTGTTTCTCTGTCTCTCTCTCTCTGTCTCTGTCTCTGTCTCTCTGTCTCTGTCTCTCTCTCTGTCTCTGTCTCTCTCTCTGTCTCTCTCTCTCTGTCTTTCTGTTTCTCTCTGTCTCTCTCTCTCTGTCTCTGTCTCTGTCTCTCTCTGTCTCTGTCTCTGTCTCTCTCTCTCTCTCTCTCTCTCTGTCTCTCTTTCTCTCTCTCTCTGTCTCTCTGTCTCTCTCTCTCTTTCTCTCCTTACTTCTCTTCTCCTTCCCTCCCTCTCTCTCCCACCTCAGCCTCCTTCAATCACCCTCATTTCCTCTCAACTGCATTCTCAATAAGTATTTCCAGACTTGGAAAGGCTTGTGATTAACACTGTTTATAAAAACAAAGTAAATGTTTAAAACAAAGAAAGAAAAGTAAACGGATATTCCCCAATCCCAAGAGGAAAGATTTCCGGCTTCCAAGATGGAGTCCAAGGGGAAAAGGTAAATAAAAAATTACCGCCTTCATAGAGATCACTGGGCTTGGCTGCATTTTTACAGTTAGCTTAACACCTCATTTTCTTGTGATACTAGGTCATAATATCACAGAATGATAGATTTAGAGCTAGAAGGGTGCTCAGAGGTCAATTAGACCAACTTTCCATTATGGTTTCAATATATTTAACCCTTTTCCTCTTGTCCTGTCTGTAGGACATATAGAGAATAAGTGATAAATATTTACAATCTACCATAAATACTTATGGAGAAACCCTGCTGTAGCTGATTCAGCTAGATGATGCAAAATACGATTTAAACAACAATCTATATGTCATTCCCCAAATATAATTTGCACTTTCAGTCCTGTTCTTAACCTGTCTCTATCCTTATTGCTACCTCTTAAAGTCTTCCCACCATTCAAGGCTCATCTCCATAATGCTTCTTTAGTCATTCCAATTAAAAGTTCTCTCTCCCACCAATAAACTCCTTTATCGCCTTATTTGTGTCATTTAGGTGGCACATACCTCATCTTGCCTTGTATTTTGCCTCTCACCAGTTAGATTGTAAGCTCCCTGAAGGTAGAGTTATAACTTTTTTAATAACTTTGAATCTCCCACGTCAAATAATACAATGCTTATTGTTCTTTTTTGCAAGTAATAGACATTCAATAAAGAATGTTGGATTTGAAATCAGAGGACCTGGGTTTGAATTGAAGCTCTGACACCTGTATGACCTTATGAAAGTCATTTAATCTCTCTAGGTCCTAGTTTATTCATATGTAAAATGAAGGTTTTAGGCTAAGTAAATTCTAAGGTAATTTTCAAGGGCTAAATATATAATCCTATTATTAAATATTTGTTAAATGAATGAATAAATGGATAAGCAAATGAATGAAAAATAGAGAGAGGGAATAAGACTGAATAATAGAGAGAAATGGAAACTGTCAAACTTGAATTTAAGAGTTAACTTTGTAAGTTCCAAATGAGACTGACATGGCTAAATATTTCATCTCAAAAAAGTAGGGCCTTTATTGCACCTCAAGTTCAATTTATATTAACAGTGCATTATGCTAATCAAAGAAGCTAATGAAATCATAGGATGTGTGCCTACCTTCAGGAATAACTTTCAGGAACAAGGAGGCACCCTTATTCTCCCTTATACTACCATTGTCTGCTCTGGTTTCATGATATCTGGGAACAGTGTGCAGTACTGGGGTCCACATTTTAGGAAGAACATTGATAAGTTATAGAACATACACTGGAGAATAGTCAGCATGGTGAAAAGACTCCAAATTATACTATAGGACTGGATTCTGACTAATTGGAATGACCAGTCTCAGTCCCAGAATGCTAATGATGAAGCGTGCACACCACCCTCCTCTTGTCAGAGAGGTAAAAGAAGATAGATGTAGAATGAAAGAACTGTCAGATGGGATTGCTGCATCTTTGGGTTTCGTTCAAATGGTTTTCTTTCTTGCAAAGCAGAGTTCTATGGGGCTGGGAGAATAAGAGTAAACAAATTGGTATAAAACCAAAAGAAATAAGTAAAAAAAAAAAGTAGTTGTGCTATTTTAGACTTGCATGAAGGAATTAGGTATATTTAACCTGAAAAAGAAAAAACTTACCAATAGACCTTAAAGAATTGACTCTTAGGGGAGCAATATAGCATAGTGGAGCCTTCTGGAGTCAGAACACCCAAATTCAAGTTCTACCCCTGATATCACCTCTTACCTGTGTGACCTTGGGCAACCAATCAATCAACAAAAATCTATTAAATGCCTACTAAGTGCCAGGCATTGAAAATATAATGATAAAATGAAAGAGTCCTTTCCCTCAAGCAATTTGCATTCAATCAAGGAAGATAACATGTACCATCAAAATAATGTGAAAAACAAATATGGGCTTATTAATGGACATGTTCTATAGATTGTCCATGTAAATGTATTTTTCATCCATTTATTTTTTTCCTTTGTGGATGATTAAGTCAAACTATTTTGAGTGGTTTTTAATATCATTCTGGAGTTTCTATGATATTTCTAAGGCTTTATGTAGTCAGGTCTATGTCATGTGCAAACAGGAACACCTGGAAATCCTCATTATCCATAGGGAATTCCTTTCAACGTAATCTCTGTGTTGGATCTTCATCACAATGGAGAACAAATTTGCGGAATTTACATTTCCCTGATTTATGGCTCTGCTGATGTTTACAATCTGTAGGTCATTGAAAAAGATTATCTCTGATATAACTTTTAAAAAAAACTTGAATGATTTTGATGTATGGGTAAAAAATACCATGCTAGAAGAAAGCCTTTAAAAGCTTTTAAAGAAAGCCTGTCTTGCTCTTTCAAATCAAATGCTTTTGTATTATCAACAAACGAGTACTATAAGATCTTGTGTGCGCTGGATGTTCAGAGAGTGAGGATGTTGCCTACTGTGGACCCCACACTACTACAACTTCTGTACATCTGGTCTAGGTTCTGTATTCATATTTTTAATCTTTATGGTTTTATCATTTTTTTAATGTGAAAAACTCTAGACTAAGTGATCTTTTAAGATTGAATTCAGGTCAGTTATCCCTCTCTTCCAAATGGAATTCATTGTACTCCATCCTCTCTGAACAGTGATTCACTGGTTTTACATCTTTGTCCTGCTTTCTGCAAAATAAACACATTTTCGCTTGTTGGAGGATTTCTATTACCAGTAACTTAAGGAAAGATAAAGGAGTTTTAAATAACTAAAGCAAAAAAGAAAGAATCAGACAAAAAAAATCTAAACAGCTAGTATGCAAAGGTATAGAGCTAGGGAATAATCTTTTACATAATAACCCACATCTATATAGCATTATGAGATTTGGAAAGCATTTTCTTCACAACAATCCTGTGAAGTAGGTGGTCTAAAAATTGGAGAATAATTGGTCTTAGACCAACTGATTCCCACATTTCATCCCATCCAGTAATTGTTGCAGTCCTGTGATCCCATCTATTGCAGGAAGCCTCTCTTAATTATAGTGCCTTCCCTCTGTTAATTATTTCCTGTTTGTCCTGTGTATAGCCTGTTTGTATGTATTTGTTTGTTCATTGTCTCTCCCATTAGATTATAAACTTCTTGAGGGCAGAGATTGTCTTTTTCCCCCTTTTGTATCCCCATATCTTAGCACGGGACATATAGTAGGTACTTATTAAATGTTTTACTGATTGACTTAGTGACCATTAATCACTATCTGCCTGTTTCTTTTTCAGTGAAATAAGGTTAGTAATAGCACCCACCTCCCCAGGTTGTTGTGAGGATGAGATAATGTTTTTTAAAATGCTTTGCAAACCATCAAATGCTATATAATTGTTGTTGTTCAATCATGTTTGACTCTTCATGACCCATGGACCATACCATCTGTGAGGTTTTCTTGACAAAGATACTGTAGTGGTTTGCCATTTCCTTCTCCAGTGGATTAAGGCAGACAGAGGTTAAGACTTACCTAGAATTATACAGCTAGTAAGTGTCTGAGGATGGATTTGAACTCAGGTCTTCCTGACTCTAGACACAGCACTCTATCCACTGAGTCATCAGGCTGCCTGCTCTATAATTACTACTTATTATTATTACTCACAGACAGCAAAGGGAATAAAGGTAAGGAAGTATTAATAAGATATCAAGGTGTTATCTTAACTATAAAGTTGCATTTACTCCTTGTGTCCCCTTACAAAATGTGAAAACACTTCTCTGATTGAATTGAAAGGGAAGCTTGGGATTGGTTGACAGGAAGTTGACCACATCTTTGGAGACCTTTGTAATAATGATAACAACTAGTATTTATATGACATCTTAAGATTTGCCAAGCACTCCACATGTTATCTCATTTGATCCTTACAACAACCTTATGACATAATTCTTAATATTGTGCTCACTTTACAGATGAGGGGAAATAGAAACTGAGAGGGGAGAGTAAACTTTCTCCATCTTCTCTACAAACATAGTATAAGATAATTCACAAAAAGCTTTGCTAAAAATCTAGATAAACTATAGCCACAACTCTTCTCTTATCTACTACTTTAGTAATACTGTGGTGAAAGAAAAGAAATCAGATTAACCTGGCATGACCTATTAAGTGTCTGAGGCAGAATTCAAACTCAGATCTTTCTGACTCCAGGACCAATACTCTATACACTGTGACCTCTAGCTGCTTTTAAATAACTCTCTAAGCCTACCAATTCTGGGATCTATCAAAAGAGTTTTGAGTTCAAGTGAAAGTCAAGGCTCAACCCAGAGCCGTTGAAAGGGGGAAAGGAAGGCTTTTCTCTTCTCCTCCTCTATGTTGATGACAGAGCACCTAGCAGCCAAGTTACTCATGAGCTAAGAGATGTCTGATCCAGTAGTTCAGGCTCCTTATCCAATCACTTCATCCAATCACCCCAGAGTATGAATATAGCATCTGGGCACAGTCTCCAAGCTAAGATGCAGTTATATTACCAGAAGACAAACAAGAGAAATCAAGCACATCCTAAGCTGTGAATGGGTACTAGCCATAAGTTTTCAAATGATTGCTAAAAGGAGCCAACACACAAACTCTCTAGAAACATGCAGAGAGACAGTCCCTTGAGCCTAGAAGCAGCTTAAAAGTACATAACCCCTGTCAGCAGAAAAGAAAAACTTGGTCCTGATAATCAAAAGTACAGCTGCAAAGAGAATGCAACAGGAAGGAAAAGGACATCAAGACTTAGAGTAACAAAGACAGGTCTTACTCTAGCCATACCTACTCCTCAGGTATACACTTCACTACCAATATACTCTTAAGTTGGTGCCCATTGTTCCCATTGATACAGCGTGAATTTTTCTGAGAGTATGTCCTAGGTTTATTGAGGAAATGTTTTATAGCTAGTCTTCTTACCAGACCATCATAGAAAATGCCATTGCTTTGAGTTAATTCTTTCTAATGGCAGACTGTTGACAGGAAATGCACCAAAGTATCATGAGTTTTTGTGTGAAAGGAGTAGACCAATAGGGTACTCTAGAACTCAGACAAAGTCGTCCTCCCTGGGAACCCGATCTGCCAAACTGTGAATACTGAGTTGGGAAGAAAGTCCATAGGAGGTATTATTATTATTATCGTTGTTATTATTATTAATTTTACAGGAAGCTAAGGTTCAGAGAAATCACAGAATTTGAAAGTTAGGAGAGATGTCAACAGCCATCTACTCCAAGTCACGCACAAAAAAAGAATCCCCGTCTATAATCTGCCTAACAGGTGGTTGTGCAGCCTCTGGTTGAACACCTCCAAGGAAGGGGTACCTGCCTCCTCTCCAGGCAGCCCATCTGCTTAGAGCAACTTTAATTAAGAATGCCTGGCATCAAAACCAAATTAGCCTCTTTGTAACTGCCACTCTTTGTGCTTGGTTCTTTTCTCTAGGGCCAATAGCCTTATCTCTTTGCCACATGGTAGACTTTACAAAAAAACTTTGCTAAAATCTAGTAAACTATATCCACAATATTTCCTTCATTTAATAGTTTAGTAAGCTTGTCAAAAAAAAAAGAAGGAAAGAAATGAGATTAGTTGATGTGACCTGTTTTGTTGTTGTTGTTGTGGTTGAGTCTTTTGTTTGTTTGTTGGTGACCTGTTTTCAATGAAGTTGTACAGGTACTTTGTACCATAGCTTCCTTTGCTGCATGTTCACCAATTGTATCTTTAATGCTCTGTCTAGACTTTTCCTAAGAATCAAAGTTAAACTCACTAGTCTCTAATTTTGCAAATTCTGCTCTCTTCTCTTTTATTGAAATCAACCATTCTCCAATCTTGTGATACCTTTCCCTTAGTCTTTCTTTTTTTTTTTAAAGCAAATTTAAATTTAAAAAGGTTAAGTAACTTGCTCAAGGTTACATGGCCAGTTATTTCTGGGTGTGGTACTAAGTATCAGAGGCCGGATTCGATCCCCAGGTCATCCGAACACTGGAGCTGGTGCTCTTACTCGCTTAACCCCAATTGCCCTACCTTTCCCCCTCCAAAAAGCAAAATATAATAAAATAAAAATCTCCTTGTCCTTAACTTCCCTCCACCAAGCTTAGCTTATCCTGAGATTTAGCATCACAGTCATGCTTCCATCTTCTATACATTTATATTTTTCTTTACGTTTATTTCTTAAATCTAATTTGATTGGTGAGTTCCTTATGCATCCATATCGGTCTCTTAGACAAACCCTATTTTTCCTTCTTACTAGAACTATTTCACTGGATGTCTGAAGAATTCCATGCTTAAGTATCCCTTACTCATCCTGGTCTGACTTCCCCTATAGCATTTTACTCTGCAGAATTCTACTGATATTCACTTTGAATTCTTTGAAATCTGGTTTTCCTAAAAGCTAGGGTACATGTCAGACTATTCCCAGATCTCTTATCCTTCTCTATCACAAACTCTAGGAGGAAATAATACTTTGCCCTTTACCCTAAGGTTCCTATCATTTCCCCCATAACAGCCAAATCCTTCCTTAGTGGGGATCAGATCCAGAATGGGATTCTCCCTGGATGGTTCCTCTACCTTTTGAAGCATTAAATTATCACCAAAGCAAATTAAGAAGTTATTATCTGCTTGGCTCATGGCAGAAAGAAGGCTCTGCCAGCAGATGTCTAGAAAATGTAAGTCCCCTATCACTACTACATCAAGCCTGTGCCAGGTTTGTGATTTATTTCCCAAATTCCTCACCTATCTCCTCTTTCTTGTAGCTTTAGATCTGTGATTCCATGATCTACCTGGTTTGTAGTATACTCCAATAACAAAATCACTTCTATTTCTCCTTTTGACCTCCACCCAAATCTCTATCACGCTTAAGTTCCCAGATTTCCCCACATGAGTATGCCTTCTTAATGTACAGTGCCATGCTATCTCATTCCCTTTTGCCTAGCCTGGTTCTTTTAAATAAGGTATATTATTCCAGCCTAGAGCCATCATCCCGGAATGAGGTCCATCAGACCAATTTCCAGTGATACCCAAGTCAAATTTACTTCCTAGCCTTAGGACTTTTATTGCCTTGTATATTTTGCCTAAAATTTGGCCATTTGTCTATAAACATTTGAGGCCATGGGTTCAACTACTAACTCCTTCCTTGGGTTTTATCTCCTATGAAATTCTGAGCAATATATCTTTTCTGTTCTTCTTTCTTTGTGATTATTCTCTACAGAATATAACTTGGGAAAATGAGCAGTCTTCTCCCTTTCTCAAGAGAAATGACTTGACCAGGATAACACTGCAAATGTCAGTGCCAGGATTCCAAGCCAGGTCTTCTAACTCTCAAACCTTTGCCCTATACCATAACATCATGAGTTCTTTCCTCTATCACAAAAAAAAAAAAAGAAAACTGATCCTCATATATTTTCATCATCTCTGGATTCAGCCAGACCCAATTGTGTCTGAGTCAGGTTCTAAGCCAAGTCTGAGCCCATGTAGATTAGGAATGGCAAAGCCAGTAGGTTTCTCAACCTTGGGTCATTATTTCCTCACTGTTGTTGCCACTCCTTCCTAGGGTACCCAGAAAAGGGTTAATTACTACCACCAAAAGTACCACCACAGCATAGAGGCAGATGATTTCTGTGGAAACAGAGCCTTGATTAAGCAATTTTTGAGCCCGGGTCCACAAGTTAAAATGTGCCTTCCATTCAGATGAAGGAAAGTGTTGGGGGTGGCAGAAAAGGAGGTAGCTTCCTATTTTAACTAATTAATCTTGCTAACTAGGTACTAAGCTCAGTTGTTTTTATGCTGCAGAAGAGCTCAAACATGTCTTGAGATATTTATCTAAATTTCAGTTGCTTTGGGAAAGACCTGGTTCTCTCCCCCCATCCCAGTTTTGGCTCATGATGGAAATGATCTAAAACTTTGCCTCACTCTTCTACTGGTCAGGACATGGCAGGAATGCAGGAGAATACAGGATTAGGGATAGGTACGGGTCTATGAATGTCTTCCTTCTATCTCTACCTATGCAAACAAACAAGTATTTGTGAAAATGTTAAAGGAATTTGGTGAGAAAGCCCTGCTCCAATGCCTCTTAATGGTGTGGGAAAGCTTGAAGGTCAGACCAATAGAACATTAAGTAGGACCTATCCCACAGCTAAATCCTCTGACTAAACAGGAGAGGTATTTAAAGTGAACCTGGAGACAGGAACACCTAAGTAGGTTGGCCATTAGGTCATGAATTTCTTGACCACAGCAACTTATGAAACCACCTTGTAAGCACAGTGGGTTACAATCTACATCAGCAAAGATAGAGCTCACAAAGATGAAATCACCCATCTTTTGAAAGATTGAAGTAGAAAAGAGAGTAAAACTGGGTTTGTCAGCATCAGAAAATCTTTTGTATCTTCCTCATAACTCTTTTTCCCAGAGCTGTGTTTGTATCCCAATAGGAGCCAATCATCAGCTCAAACACAGATTGAGAACACATGTGTCAGAAACCCCCAAAGTGACCTTTGACCTACAGATTTTCTGTACCGGCACATCGAGATTTTCTCTTCAAACATAAAAAAAAAAACTGTTGCTTTGCTTGGGGCAAACTTTGAAGCACAGCAGAAAGAAAAATGAATTTCTAAACCAATTTTTAAGAGTGATATTCATCAGTTTAGTTTTCCAACTGGATTCTTTTTTTCCCCAACAAAATGCATGTTTTCTCCTCATCTGTATCTTCAAGCCTGACCCTTTCACTGAAGAAAAACAGAATTCAGTCTAACAGTTCTCTTTCCATTGCCTCAGAAAATGGTCAGTTCAGGGCTTCATTGTTCCCGGAATGAGCCCTCAGAGAAATCTTTCAAGTCACCCTCAGAACTGAGAACTCAATCCAGCTTCCCTGGATGCTTCTCTTCAGACCAATCTCACCCACAAGAGGAAATTCATCAAAGCTGGAGATTTAAGGGACTCCTTTCAAAGGGGAGGAGAGAGAGGAAGCTAGTATTTCCACTTTTCATGCCCACACTAACTACAGTCAATTTGTTTTCCAACCGAACAGTAGATACTAGCTGCTAGAAAGAGCCCGACTAGAAATAGAGCAGTCAGCCATAAACAACTTGCAATTTTCTGAACATTCATGGAATGTTTATTTTCTTTCCCAAAGTAAGAAAATATTTCAATTAAAGCATTTTCCCCAATAGTCAGTGAATTAAAGAAATTGCTCTTTTATTTTTCTTGGAGCTTTTAAAACTATCCCATTGAAAGAAAGTATAAACACTGGTCAATCCATTACCAGCTGTGAGCAACTAAGTACAACTTTTCTTATGCTATACTATGAAAGGGGAAAATGACATGGAGAGAGGGCCAAACATTTTTTGACAAATATAATTATTTTGTTCTACTTGTAGATGTTATATTATTCATACAATAAACTGAAAATTACATATTAGTGAAATTCTTTGGAATGCCCAAGATCATTTAAAATTGTTCTTTTGTGAGAATTAGTAGGATCACAGATTTAAATCTGTAAGGTACCCTAGAGGCCATCAAGTTCAACCCCATCATTTTATGTCTGAAGTTGGAAATAAATTAAGTGATTTGCTCAAGGTCATACCAACTATTAAGTCTAAGGTAGTATTTGAACTGAGTTCAGTCACATCTGTCACATGTGAACTGTGCCAAATGTCATAAGATTAAGCACTGGGAGGAACCTCAGAAATAAATGAGTCCAACCCTTTAACTCTGTTCAGCAAGAGCTGTATAACTTAACAAATACTTTTTGAGCAACTGTGTGCAAGAGACTTACTATTAGAAAATAAGGGATAGTTAATATTTGTTGTTGTTTTGTGGTTTCAGTTGTATCCAACTCTTCCTGACCCCATTTGTGATTTTCTTTGCCAAAATACTGGAGTGAGGGGCAGCTAAATGATGCCGTGAATAGAGCACTGGCCCTGGAGTCAGGAGGACCTGAGTTCAAATTTGACCTCAGACAATTAACACTTACTAGCCGTGTGACCTTGGGCAAGTCATTTAACTCCAATTGCCTTGCCTTTCCCCCTCCAAAAAAGACAAAAATACTGGAGTGCTTTGCCATTTCCTTCTTGGGCTTATTTTACAGATGAGGAAACTGAGGCAAACAGGGTTAAGTAACTTGCCCTGGGTTATACAGCTAGTGAGTATCTAAGGCCAGATTTGAACTTAGGTCCTCCTGACTCCAGACCCAGCACTCTATCCACTGAGTCACCTAGCTACAGTGGGTATATTCTCACATAACTATTCCAAACCCTCCCTTTTCCCTCTGTAGTTTTACCCAAAAGCATGTGGGGAAAATTCAGAATAGAAGAAGAAGACTGTCAGCACCCCTTAATTTTTTCTTCAATATTCTTAGAATCTGTCATTCCACTGTTGAGGGTACTGGTTCCATGGCCCCCCCCAAAAAAATGCAGCCCTCTTTCTCCCTGCCTTACTAAACACCTTCATTTGCTGCTATATCCAAAATAAATAAATTCATTTCCTAGGGGCCAGCCCTTTGGTGATATGCCTTCTCTAATTTAGCTCTGCTTCTCCTCAGACAAAAGACATAGAATCCATTCCCTGCATCTTCATTAGCTTTTAATATTCTCACAATAGTCTCACAACTCTCCTATAGAACAGTGATTCATCCAAAGTTACACAGCAGTCAGTGTCAAAGCTAATTAGAATCTAGATATCCAGCTTTTCATCCTTCCTTTGGCAATTCATTACTGCTAAGAACAAAAGTCTGGCTTTCTAGAAGACAGAATGAAAAAGAGAGAAGAGGCTTTTCAAAGAATCAAAAAATGTTATTTACATTTGGAATTTCTTTCTTTCCAATTTCAGATGTGGGGCTTAACACATCTTGGTCTAGGAGAAGGTGCATCAGGCAAGCAGCAGCAACAGCCTCAACTTGTTACTAAGGAATAAAGGAACCCATTGGAGAATCCTGCGTGCCTAAACCCTGAGTGCCAAGAAGAGGAAGGAAGATGATGAAATAGAAGGCATAGGATGGCTGTGGGGTAAGAGAGAAACAAGGAAGTACAGAGAAATAAGTGCTAATTCTTCTCTTCTCCCTCCCCAAATCATCAGTGACAAGAAGTAGGTCACAGCTTAATTTAACTCTGGCAAGAGTATTTGGACTTTAAAAACACACTGCTGGGGGAGTGGGGAAGGGGAAGGTTAAGGAACACTGGCAGGAAAAAGGATGATATGGAAGATAATTCAAAGTAGTTTTTTATTATTATTATTTTCTACTCAATGTATGTGGGAAGAGTCTTAGGAAGGAAAACTCCTGAATAAGTAATGACCATTGAAAAGAAGAAAAAAGGGGCAGCTTGGTGGCACAGTGAATAGAGTACCAGTCCTGGAATCAGGAGGACCTGAATTCAAATCCGGCCTCAAACACTTAACACTTTCTAGCCTTGTGACCTTGAGCTAGTCACTTAACCCCAATTGCTCTGCCTTTCCCCCTCAAAGAAGAAGAAAAGAAGGAGGAGGAGGAGGAGAAAAATTCAGCCAACTTGGGCACTTGAGAACATAAGTTGAGTAGAGGAGAAATTGTTCAATTCTCCATGATGTTAATGATGTTATTCCTGCATTAAAAGTGGCATTAACAGGACCTACTCCAAAATAATTTGCTATGAAATATAAAGTCAGATCTGTTTTTCTTATTTACAAAGTGTATTAAGCAGTCTGGTCTGGTAGAGAGAGTTGGGAGACCTGTGCTTGAATCCTAGCTCCAACCTCTACTGATACAGACAGACACAGGCTTTGCAACTTGTTCTCTTAGAGAGTTACCTGGGACACATAAAAATTAAGTGACTTGCTCAGTGTTACTAGTTGGTATAGGTCAGAAGTAGGATTTGAACTGTGCCCTTCCTGACTCAAAGGCCAGCTCTCTATCCACTATGCCATGCTGATGGGAAGGGAGAGGGAGAGGAAGGGCGAAAGGAAAGAAGGAAGGGAGAAAAAGAGGAAGGGATGAAGGAAGAAATAAAGAGAAAGGAAGGAAAAAGAAAAGAAAAATGAAAAAAACTATGTTAATTACTCCAATTTTTCTGTGCATACTGTAACTTTAACATTTTTTGGAGGGGGGAAGCAAGGCAATTGGGGTTAAGTGACTTGCCCAAGGTCACATAGCTAGTAAATGTGTCAAGTATCTATGGTCAAATTTGAATTCAGGTCCTCCTGACTCCAGGGCTGGTGCTCTATTCACTACATCACCTAGCTGCCCCAGTATCATAACTTTAGAGAGCTGTGGCTAATGTGTACATACTATTTTGAGTTCCAACTTTTAATTTCACATCATTTCATATATATTTCCATATAGCAACAATCTAGATATTTAACGCTTACAGTAGCCATTTTGCATTTACAACTCTGTACCATAGTACGTATAGAAGTTGTACTATTGTTGGACATTTAGGTTTGTTTTTTTTTTTTTCATTTTCCTTCCATTATACTTAGTGCTGCAATGCCAAAGTAGAGCCAAAGTATAATAAGAAGCCTTGGAAGACAAGAATCCCCACCAGCTAAAGGTCTTAAAACAAGGGAAGAAAACAAGCATTTATTAAATGCCTACAATGTGCCAGGCATCATGTTAAAAGTTTTACACATTTTCTCATTTAATCCTTATAATAACAAAGCTGGGAGGCAAGCACTATTATTATCGCTATTTTACTGTTGAGGAAACTGAGGCAGAAAAAGATTGAGTTGCTTGCCCAGGTTTACACAGCTGGTGACACAGGGTCACACAGCATCTGAGGCTGATTTTGAAGTCAGGTCTTCCTGACTCTAGGCACACTGCTCCATGCCTCCGAAGGCTGTATGATTTTTTGTTGGGGACCTTGTAAAAAAAACAAATCTTGTTGAAGCACATGTTGGATTAGTTCACCTTTAGGGTCCTCCCCATTCTGAGATTCTGTGATCTCTCTGTAACTTTGTGTGATCACAAGCAATAGATGTAAACTTTCTGATCCCCAGTTTCTTTATCTATAAAATGGGGGTGCTCATACTTATGGTACCTACGTTACCAGGGCATTTTAAGGAAAGTGCTCTGTAAGCTTTAGAGCACAATAGAAGTATATTGCTATTTTTTTAATTAATGCATGACAAAAAATAAAATTATAATGTAGAAGTAGGCAAAGAAAGATCTAGTAGATTTCTGATTACCTCTATTACTGTTCCCTGCCAGTGCTGCTGCTAAGCTACAGTCCAGCCAGCTCAAGGAATACCTGAAACCAAGCAAATCAACAGAAGAAACACCAGAATGGTCCTAGGTCAGGTGTTAACTTACAAACAAAGCAGCCCCACATTCTTTTCAACTTGAGTTACCTGAAGTGATTCCCTTCCAGGAACAGTATTAATTTGTCTGATCTTTCAAAAGGTGTTGTTGGAAAATAGTTTCACCCAAAAAAGTGTTCGGGTTTTTTTCCGTACTTGTGTGAAAGGAGGATTTTGTTATCTTTCTTGGAGTTTAGTGTCTCAGTATCCATGCCCATGGCAATGTCTAGTTTCCAGGGGTTTGGTAGTAACTCCTGGAATAGCCCCAAGGATGCTAGATAGTAGTTCCCAGAATCCTAGTGACAGACAGTCTTACTG
Organism: Petaurus breviceps papuanus; assembly: GCF_028583685.1. Taxonomy (NCBI): domain Eukaryota; kingdom Metazoa; phylum Chordata; class Mammalia; order Diprotodontia; family Petauridae; genus Petaurus; species Petaurus breviceps. The sequence goes on along the minus strand of NW_027186304.1, from coordinate 39,148,973 downwards.
AGGCTGTGCTGTGAGAAACAGGTGTAACATAATCAATATTTACTACGCTTGCGCAGAATGACGATATTGCTAAAGTTAACCTGTGAGCATAACGTTGGCAAGATGCCTTCTTTGTCACCCTATAAAGCAAGTAGGCATTGGTCAGTGAGTGGGGGAAACCACAGAGAACCCATAGGGGACTGTGTGCCTCAATCGGCCCCTGTTGAGGCTTGAGGAGATTTAGGGGAGTGTGTAAACTGTGCCTGTCTCAAGTCATAAGGGCAGTTGCCCTCCCCCATTCTCACTGCCCCCAAGATAAGAGTGATTAGAGAATACTGTAGCAATTGGTTCTCCCAGCAACCCTCTGAGAAGACTAGACTAGAATAAAACTTATTATTAACCCCTCCAAAGTTGTCTGCCTATCTGACCAGAACAGGAATGAACCTGTTAGAGGCCACGTTGTGGTTTAAACCCAGGGATGCCAAAAACTGTTGAGGTTGGGGGCTCTGCCCACCCAAAAACTGTTATGGTTTCATGATGTGTTGTGGTGGAACTGTCTCAAAGAATTCAGAGTCAGACCACCTCTAATCCAAATATGGGCATTTATTGAGATTAACGCCTTTCATGAAGCAGGCTAAATTCCAAGAGAACATCAACTTCAGAGAAAACAAGATGGATTTTTATAGGGTAAAGATGCAATTACATAATCAAAATTTACATAGAATAGAAGAATATGATTAATATTAAAAAGGCAGGAGGAGTTTGTTAAGGGATTAGGTAATGGAGGAGGGGTCCCATCTATGTTCGGTGGTTAAACATTCTGGTCATTCTGTCCTCTAACTGGCTAGCTATTGAGGTCTTATCTGATCAAGATAAATAGGTACTATGGCCCTGTCTTGGACAAGATGAATGATGTGATTGTGATGGAGTATAAGAACACACCTGTTTCTGTAGGAATGGGTCTGGGGGCAGTGACTAGGTAGAGGTAGTACCTGGGTTCCCATCACTTGGACATACCTGCTGTTTCTGTAGGACCTAAGAGCTCAGGGACACATTGGTTGTTCCAGTAAGCAGTGAGGCATATAGGAAGAAGTTAGGACATGGGGGTAGGGGGGGCCTAGGTAGCTACAGTGGAGCCTATAATGAAGTTAGACTATTGGACCTAGGATTCCATCAGCCAGAGTCCAAGAACTCCAGTGACTCCTGTGTGTTTGTTATCTGTGAAACAATCCAATAAAGAGACATTCTGCATATTGGTAGTTATCTTTCACTGTCAGAGGACCACTAAGCCCTCCAGCTCTTTTGTCATGTTTTTAACTCTATTCTATGTGTAAGGAGAGTGGACCTCATGTGTAGAGAGGGTCCACCTGAAGCACAGGGTTCTCATTGGGTGCCTCAAAGGGAGATAGAACAGGGGCGGCTAGGTGGCACAGTGAGTAAAGCAGTGGCCCTGGAGTCAGGAGGACCTGAGTTCGGTTCTGGCCTCAGACACAACACCCACACACACACAAAAAAAAAACTAGCCGTGTAACCTTGGGCAAGTTACTTAACCCCAATTTCCCTCCAAAAGGCAAAAAAAAAAAGGGGGGGGAGATAAAACAGACATCCCTGATAGGAATTAAAATATGTGTGTATACACATATATACATATGTATGTGTATATGCATATGTATATATATGTATATAGATACATATGTAGACAGTTATCCCTTCCACATCACAGGGGGTTAGGGATGTGGTGCCCCCACAATCTGGAAAATTCACGTAAAATTTTTTGGCCTTCCCTTCATACTAGAAAAGAAGTCTGAATTTTTTTTTTGTTATGGGGGGGGGGTGTTTATAGTTTACCTTATTGTAAATTTTAGGTTAAGTATTTGGTCATAGTCCTATTTTATGCATTTCTGAGTTTCTAAACTTCTTGTGTCATCTGCTGGCCTTTACATGTCATTCGTGGCCTCCACAAAACTCCCCCCAAAATTCCCATTTACGGTAATTTCTTAAGTCAACTCACAGTATATCAAAACCACAATGGGGAAAGTTGCAACGAGAAGGATAACTGTATGTGTATATATGTATGTATATTTGTGTCTGTGTGTATGTCTACAAATTATTAGTAGTATTAGTCTAGGCAGTGCTTGTTAAACTTTGGGTTGCCACCCATATGGGGTCATGACCCACAATTTAAGAAATACTGAAGGGGTCGCTAGTGTAAAACTTTTAAGAAGCCCTGGTCTAGAGGATATGATCAGGTTCAGTATAACTTCTGATTGCTTTGTCTTTGTTGGAGGAAAGGGGTACCCTAAGCTCTACATTCAAGGCTTGACCACTTTCCCACCAAATACCACTTCCACAATGAACACTATATTGAATAGCAAAGAAAACCCATTTATCCAAATTGGTAGCAAAAAGACAGAAAAATGAACTGCAGAGATCTGGAGCTTGAAGAATCTCAAAGAAGATAGCATAAGATCTGAAGCTCTCCTGCCCCTCACACAGGGCAGGGCATCTATGTCCGCCAACGAGGAGACAGTCCCATAGCAATAAGCAGGCTACACATAGATTATAACAAAGAAAAAAGCTTCTTTACATGTATGTAGGCAGGAAGGTAACAAGCATTTATTAAGTGCTTGGGATATGCAAATACTATGCTAACCACTTAGGGATATAAATACAAATACAAACAAATGCAAAGATGTCTCCTGCCCTTGAGGAGCTTATTTCACTAAGACGGAGAGTGAGAGCGATAGAGACAAAGACAGACATAGAGAGACAGGAAAACTGAGAGATCGAGTCAGAGAAACAGAGGCAAAGACTGAGACAAAAAGAGAGCAGAGACACAGAGAGAGAGGTGGAGATAGAGAGAGAGAACCCAAGTACAGGAGCACTAGTAAAGTTTGTAGAGTCAGAAGCACAGCCAGAAGAATAGTGAAAATTAGCCTGGGCCCCTCCCGAAAATGGAGAGCTGGGAATGGAGAGATGTCCCAGGGTAAGAAAGCAGTTTTTTTCTTATCATACAGTTCTATTTTTAAAACGTAACTTTTACATAGGTGTTCAATACAAGAAATCCCAGATTAAAGTAATACACACAATAGATTTCCTTTTACATCTTGGTTGTTAGGAAATTCATGGTAGCATAATTGAAAAGCAGACCATAATTTTTAGGCCATACCACAAACCATGGCAGCATAGTGAGCAACTCCATTTACGATACTCCTTTATGCAAAATCAAAAAATGAAATATTCCAGAAGAAACCTCTAAAATCATGTCATCCAACCCATTCTTTTACAGAAAACTGAAGCCCAAAGGCATAACAGTACTTGTCCAAAGGCACAAAATAATCTGGTTGAAGAACCAGATCTAAAATTGTAGGCGTTTAGGGCTCAAAGATCATAGCGTCCAGAGGCAAAACGTGTATATCTTCCCAATACTCCAAAGTGCCTGGGAACCAAATTAAAATGAAATTCAAACTGAGAATTAACAAAAGAAAAATGCAACATAAACAATGTTAATATGTGGTTTTCTAAGTCAATATGCAGCCACATTTTAGTGGCCTTGGTTTCTATTTGAGTTTGATTTCATCTGCTGATCTAGTCCAACTTCTTTATTTTCTGGAAAAGGAGGCTCAGCCCCAGGGAAGGGAGATGACTTGTCCAAGGTGGCACTGCTATTCGGTGGCAAATCCAAGATAAGACTCACAGAAAGTTAGAGCTGGAAGGTGCCTCAGAAATCCTCTAGCCCAATCCCCTCATTTATCAGAGGAGAAAGGTGAGATTCATAAGGCAGCAGTGGCCAACACAAAGTCGCACAATAAATCAGTGAAGGACCTGGGACTAAAACCCAGGTCCCCTGAGTCCCACCTTCTGCTATAATGCAATGGTGCTCAAGTTGATTAAAACACCATTACCATTTTCACTTCAGCCCCATATGATTTGGGGCCTTTCATCTCTTGAGGCCTATAACAACACTAAGCAATAATCTGGGTCCCACTGTCCTCACTGCCCTAGAAGGCCAGAACCCCTGTACATGGGATGAGGTAGGAATGAGGCTCCCAAACAAAACTGTTTACCCACCCCAAGCTGTATTCAGACACCCAAGGCTATTGATACTGCAGATATTATTTTAACAATAGCTTTTGAGATAATTAAGCCAGTGAACATCTCTACCTGGGGAGCTATATGAAGGGTCTATAAGAGGGTGGGACAGGGGTGACTGAACACAGCAACACTATTAAAAGGGGTGAGAATTAGCAGAGGCACTTAGAGGGATTTCTTAGAGTTGTTAAAGGTGATCAAAGCCTTCTCTTCCTCAATAAGACCTTAATTGTGCAGAGAGTCACCACAATTAAGCAGTGGGTAGCAGATAAAATGCCCCAGCTCTCTCCAAAGTGAAGCAAGTAAATTGTAAAACTGGGTTTCTAGCTTGCTCTTCAAGCCACTATGGGAAAGTTCTAGGAAGGCCAGAGACTGAGGCCAAGTGGCATAGGTAAATACACCAGATCGTATTTCAGATGAGGAAACTGAGGACCAGAGGTTAAGTCATTCACCTGGAGTCACATAGAGTAGGTGGCTGAGTCAGAATTCAAGCTAATGTTCTCCTGTTGACTGCTCCATTACATGGGCAGGACAACCTCAGTTGTCTTGACAGGGACAACAGATAGTCTGCTCCCTTACTTAAATCTATTTTTTAAAATCTATTGCGCTTCCTCCTCCCAGACCCAAAAGATATAAAATGACCAAAAGCGTATTTACACGCTCCAGAAAGGCATTCTCCCTCCCCTATGTATCTACCATAGAAATAGCAGAATCCTGTGCTGGTCCCTCACATTATTTTTGTGTGCCGTAGGTTGTGGTTGTTGTTATTTTTTGTCCTTTATTCTCAAAGAGGAAGATGATGCCAGGACTTGCAAATGAATTGGATTTAAGTGAGGGAGGGCTGTGCAAAGTCATCAGCCTCACTTTCTCCTCCAAAGCCATCTGGGTCCAGTGGTCAGATATAGATCAGGATGACTGGAGATGCCCCACCCTCCATGGAATGTTAAAGCAGAAAGGTATCATAAATGTCAGCAGATATCCTTTCACACCTGAGAAAACTGAAGCTCAAATAGGTGACTTTTACTAAGTCATTTAGCTACTGAACAGCAGAGAAAGCACTAGAACGCCAATGTCCTCATTCTTGGGTCAGTGAGGCTCCCACACTAATAATAATAGTTGACATTCATAGAACTTTTTCGAAACATGCTCTCACTGGAGCCACACAGCCACTCCAAGGGGGGAGGTATGATTATCCCCATTTCACAAAAGAAGAAATTGAGAATCAGAGAGGTTTCAGCTAGTAAGTGTATGAATCAGGATTTGAATCTAGGTCTAGTACACTTTCCTCACAATACTACCTACTACATTGCCACAAAGTAGTGGAAATTTGTGTTTGGGTCCCTCACCTCATTTCTTTAGTTGCTCTGTTCCCTTGTTAGATGGGTCACTTTCCCAAGATCTCAGTGCCCCGGATGCAGATAGCATCTTTCTTCATATATCCTTTATAGTTAATCTGAATATTTATAATAGTCAAAATGATTTATTCACTCAAAGTTGTTCTTAAAAAACATTGCTGTTACTCTACACAGTGGTTCTGCTCACTTCCTTCTTCACTATGTCTTTCAAGTCTTTCCATGCCTTTCTAAGATCATTGAGCTCATTTCTTATAGCACAGTAGTATTCCATCACAACCATATATCACAACTTGTACAGCCATTCCCCAATTGATGCAATCATCTTTTTTCTTGTACTATGCTAAGGAAACGCTTGTTATATTCCATAAATTAAAAATAAAATAAGCATGGGGAAAAAATATTTCGGTGTCTTGATAGGTGACAGAAATCCCCCAGCCCAGCACCCCCTTCTTTTTTAGTTCAGTTTCAGACTTTAGACTTCTCTTTTTCTCTTTTCTGAATCCATTTGTTCTTATCCTGATTGGTATGTAAGTGTGAGCTTGGGGAAGGGGAAAGATTGCTGGACTTAGAGTCAGAAGGTATGGGTTTGAATCCAGCTGCAACATTCATTACCTACATGAATAAGTCACTTGTTTTCTCCAGGTCTCAGTTTCCTTAAATATAAAACAAGAATAATAATACAACTAAGCTGACAGGAGCAAAGTGCTCTATAAACCATTAAGTTCTGAATAATGATGAATTGTTATTATTCTCAGGGGATAATTTTATCCCCTGCTTTCTAATCTGCCTTCTGGACCATGATCTGATAAACCAATCCTACCTTTTTGAATTAGTAGAATGAAGCTGATTTTAATTACCTTCTGCAGGCAGCCTTTCCCAATCTCCTTTAACATTAATGTCTAGACTTCCTTCTCTAGATTATTTGTACAAAGTTTTTCATGTTGTCTCCACACACGCACACACACATGCACACATGCACGCACACCATTAGCCACAAGACCCTTGAACTGAAATTGTCTTTGGCCTTTCTTTTTATCACCAGAGCTTAGCACTGTATAACTGGCTGGCACATAATAGGTGCTTAATAAATGTTTATTAACTGACTAATTACTGAACCTCTATTTTAACTAATTTTCCTTAGGCACAAAGTCTTAACTCTGAGGTTGATAATTTCAGCGATTATGATAGGTCCACAAAGGAGGTGTTTCCAGAAGGCAAGAAATTTTTTGACACCCCTCACTCACATCATACCATGAAAACGAAGGGGTTAATCTTATTAATAAGTATAGAAATGGTCATATACAGGGTGTCCCAAAAGTTTAAGCTACTAAAATTGCAATAAGACTTTTGGGACATGCTGATTATCTACAATCTCTATGTTTGTGTGTGTAAGGGTGAGTCTATAATATTACGTGTTGGTGTAGACTTGTGATTTTATCAGTGTGAGTGATGACCAAGGCAGATCAGCCCCTGCTTGATAATATGTAGTCTTAAAGAGTTAAAAATATGTTAAGTGACTTGCCCTAATAGTGCAGAATTTGTCAAGAGATAGAACTTGGGCCCAGATCATCTGACTAAGGTCAGCTCTCTATCCATTGTACCACAGAGAAGGAGGGAGGGATAGAGAGAGGGAGAGGGAGAGGGAGAGAGAGAGAGAGAGAGAGAG
>NW_027186304.1:39079866-39141481 GCF_028583685.1 Petaurus breviceps papuanus | reverse complement strand
GAAGGAAGGAAGGAAGGAAGGAAGGAAGGAAGGAAGGAAGGAAGGAAGGAAGGAAGGAAGAATGTATGTATGAATGTATGTATATTACATATAATATGTTTTCTGTGTGGGAGTGTGGTTGTGTGTTCCAATAATCCTCTAGATCAGTGGGCTCCAAAATGTGGGCTGTGGCCCCCTGGAAACCTGTGACATGACACTAAAGGGTGTTTGACTGATCAGAAGATAGGAAAATGAGTTGCATCCCACCGTCCACAATTGTGGGGCTTATCTCCAACACAACTACATCTACCCTTCACTAATTGCATTTTAACACTCCCTTCCTCTACCTCTCCCAACAGCTGCACAAGAATCATTGGGGAAATCCTCCTCCCACCCCTGATTCTACTGCTCCTATTCCTCCAAATCACTTCCTGGATGAAACAGGCACCCTCAGAGGGCAGGCTCTGTGCTGGGCAGGGACTAAGGTGTAAGATCCCTGCTCTACCTTTTTGGGTGGATCAGAGTAAGTTTCACAGTATAAGCAGGCATGAATGCTTTGTGATCTGCATAGTGGAATTTATTGCATTATCTTTTATCCCAAACTCATCTTTTGTCCAAACTTCCCTATTTCTGTCAAGGGCGCTTTCCATCACTCAGGTTCACAATCTCAGTATCATGCTTGATCCTTCACTCTCCTGACTCTCATATATACAATTAAGTGCCAAATCCTGTCATTTCTACCTCTACAACATCTCTCCCATCTCTCCTCATCTCTTAACTCATATAGTGACCACCATAGTTTAAGGACCTCATCCTCTCTTGCCTACTCTATTGTTTGATCAGTCATTCAGTCATGTCAGACTCTGTGACTCCATCTGGGGTTTTCTTGGCAAAGATCAGAGTGATTTGCCACTTCCTTCTCCAGTGGATTAAGGCAAACAGAGGTTAAGTGGCTTGTCCAGGGCCCCACAGCTAACGAGTATCTGAAACCAGATTTGAATTTAGGTCTTCCTGACTCCTGACCCAGCACTCTAACCTCCACTGTACGCTATTGTAATGACCTCCTAATTGGTCTCCCTACTTAAAGTTTTTTCCCCACTTCAATACATTCTCCACAAAGTGGTTTTCCTAAAGCTGAAGTCTGACTTTGTCACCACCCCCTCACTCAATAATCTATACTGGCTCCCTATTATCCCCTGGATCAAATATGAACTCCACCATCTGACCCATCCCAACCTTCCTATACAGACAAGCTACATTATCCTTCTTCTTGCACTCTGTAGAGCAGCCCGATTGACCTATTCCCTGGATTTGCTCACAGCTTTTTGGAGAAAAATTTGAATATCATTTTAATTGATGAGTTTCTTCATCTATAAAAGGAGGGTGTTAGACTAGATGCCTTCTGAGGTTCCTTCCAGCTCTAAATCTTTTGTTGCTGTTTTCAGTTATGTCCTACCCATTTGGGGTTTTCTTAGCAAAGATACTAAAATGATTTGTCCTTTCCTTCTCCAGCTTATTTTACAAATGAAAAAACAGAGGCAAACAGGGTTGTGACTTGCCCAGGGTCACACAGCTATTAAGTATCTAGGCCCAGTTTTGAACTCAGGTCTTCTTGAGTTCCAGGCTAGACATTATATCCACTGTTCCACCTAGCTGCCCCTAATCCTGTGCATAGTTAATTATTAACTTGATTTTCTTTTCTTTTTCTTTTTTTTGCAACTTATAAAACTGTCTCCTAAGACAAGAAGGCATTTCTTAGCACAGAAATGGGCAGGTAGTAAGCACTTAATTAAATGCTTGTCCACTGACTGTTCACTTGCTTTATTGGTGACAACAAGCCCACAGATGGAATTGATAACTCTGAAAATATTAAAGTATATTTTGGGATGCTAAAAAAAAAGTCAACATTTAAATAAAAGAATTTACCACTTGAAAAATCTATTCTTATCACACTTATTTCTGCCAGGAAAAATGAAATACTTCATCTCTGTCAGGTTTGTATTAAAGAGCCTCTGTCTTCTCTAACCACAATCACAGCAATTTATCTTCTAGTCTCCAGATGGCCTCGCTCTTCCAAATGTAATACTTGCCCCATAATACCCAGGAAAACAGCAGCACCTACTTTACTATTTGTCTTCTGAGAACACAAAGCGACAATGAACAGAGAAACTTGGAATGAGCTTTAATATTATCTGATGATAGTCCTTGTGGGTTATATTACTTTTCATCATTAAGTCACCTTTGTGTTTCCACTAGAAAGAAAAAATGGTAGTAACGATCATTTCCAAAATCATTAATCTTGGGGAAATTGTGCATTTCTTTTGTTTTGTAGGACTTTTAAGTCGGGCTTGTTACCTTCAGTGGGAAAGTACATTCACAGACTAGAAAACAACTCCCTTATTCTTATTATTGCTGAAATAATTATCCTCTGCCCTATTCTTCATCAAGCTGGATTTTATTTTTTTTTTTATCTTTCCACCTCTGCTATTAACATTGGAGACTGGAGAAGAAATAGATTACAAATGCAGCTGTTACCTTTTCTAAATGAAGACACAACCTGTGTTCTTTCTGAAAGACAAGGACAATTCGCAAAGCAATCAGATAGCACATCTCCCTAGGGGGCCAGAAGGACAATTAGCACGTTCTGTAAATGTGGCAGAAACAAACTTCAGTTGGTTGGCGGTACCTTGCATCACAGACAGGCATGCAGAAATATTTGATCCCTGCAGTGCCTGGAGCTATCAACAAAACCATATTCCACCTGTCCTGCTAGTTAGATTGAGAACTTCACCCCAGTAGTTGGGTTATCTTAATTACATCTCTCTCCAGAGCAGAATATTTCCTTCCTGAAGGGTGTTAAGCATATTATGGCCTTAAATCTATCACACTCAATCCTCCCTCACTACAAACTCAAAGCAAAAACTTAGGATCGTAGGATTTAAAGTTGGAAGGGACCTTCAAAGTCATTCAGTCCAATTGTTTTGCATTTTGCAGACAAGGAAGCAAGGGTTCAAAGGGATATATACTAGCAACAATGAGAGCTGGGATTGAAACCCAAGCTTGTAGACTTCAGATGCAATATTCTATCTGAGGCTCCATATACAACATTGACAACTCCATGTGTAATGTTGTTGTCATTTGATACTCACTGACCTTCTTCTAAGCAATAGGTGCCATGTGGATGTTTAACAAGACTTAGTTCCTATTGTCCAAAAATCTATACATGTCAAAAGTAAATTGTGGATACTCTATATAAGGGGGAAGGGACTCTGTTGTAACAACAGGAATTCAGGGCAATAGATACTACCTCTTCTCCATCCCCCCGTCCAGTGTAGCCAAGTGCCTTTTTGAGGTCTACTGAAACTTCAAAGTAATTTGCATGACCTAGCTGCCCTATTTGCTATGTAGAAAGGATTTCCTATTTAGGGGTGATGGTAAGTGAGGTAGAAAAGGGAAAGATCTTTACCATCTCCTGAGTGGTTCATTTTGTTGTGAAGAGAATAAGAGGGAGCTGAGATCTGGATTTTTAGATAAATTTACATGTGAATTTATTGATCAAGCACGAGACTGCCCAGAGTATACACTCAAATCAGACAGCCCCCAAATGGGGTATAGACAAGGCTTATAAAGGCAAAAACCACAATTGAGGAGGGAAGCTAGCATAAGCAGTGACATACAGAAGCCAAGAACCGCCATTGGTTGGATCTATAGCTCAGGGCTAATTTGAGAAACATGGCACAAGGGTACAATGATGTGATCGGAGTCCTTCCTAATCAGGGTGGAGGGTAAAGGGTGGAAGCCACAGGGGTAGTGGAATTCCCCAAACAGGCTGGGGTCATGGGGTCATGTTCTGGGTGAAGGGTGTGGGGGACCCCGCTTGGTCAGCATCCTGGGTGGAGGACCTTGCTGGGTCAGCATCCCAGAACAGGGTGGTCTCTTGTATGGGATAGACTTGCCCCATGATCTCTATACAGGCTTGTACCATAATCCTTATACATGCTGTTTCAAGGCTTACTGATTTAGGGAAGTACTAACTCAGGGAAAGATAAGGGAACAGGGGACTATGCCTGGGGTGACTCTTACCCAGGACTATATCTTTTTTTTTTTTGCCTTTTGGAGGACAATTGGGGTTAAGTAACTTGCCCAAGGTGTGTGTGTGTGTGTGTGTGTGTGTGTGTGTGTGTGTGTGTGTGTGTTAAGTGTCTGAGGTCCAAACTTGGGTCTTCCTGACTCCAGGGCCCTCCCTTTACTCACTGCGACACCTAGCCACCCCAACCCAGGACTATATCTTCAAGCTACTTCAAGCAATTACAGAATTTAGGATAAAGACAAAGACAAATATAAAGGGGCTTAATGGTGGGCTCCAAATCAGGTGGCATGTGATTTGGGTTACCTTACAACAATTTGGGTGAAGTTAGGTATGTCTATCAACCTATCCAAAGAGCTGAAAATAGTACGACAATACCACACATACACACACACACATATTGTAAAAGGCAATCTCACAAAAGAGCAGTAAATAATACTCCCTTTGGAGAAGAAAAACCAGGAGCAGATGCCCTCTCAAGCAGATGGCCAAAGCAACTAGTAAGAAAGCAGCAAAAGGCAGCTTTGGAGGTAGAGAAGGATGGCACCTGAAAGTCAGACAGAAACAGCAAAGAGGCACAGATGGTTGCTGGAAGGCACAGCCATGAAAGATGTCACAGCTACAACACCAGCCTGGAAGAGGGAATTGGCCAGAGAGTGTCCGGGAAGTATTTCCTCTCCCACTGGCCTGGGAAGGAGAGAAGAATGACCTGGAGTTGGCAGAGGGAAGATGCTTTATGAAACAAAAGGCCCTCATCCTTTAGTATGTTTATTGTCATTACTATTCCTGATAACAGGATGGTTGGATCAGAGCTAGAAGAAAATGTAGGGATCATTTGATCCAATCCCTCATTTTATGTTTGGGGAGAATGAGACCCAGAGAAGTGACTGAATTGCTAGTTAGTGACAGAGTCAAAACTACAGCCTAGGTCTCTCAAAGTCTTGCCATTACCCTATTGCTGTGGCTTTTATGCAATACAATAAGATTACATCTAGCTAGGAATCAGCATTTCATCCAATTCCCATAAACTTCCCGACCCTTCCTTGCTGATCCAGGAAGGCAGAAGGGGAGATTGCCTACAATCAGGGAAGAATGTCTATTTGGATATCAAACAGCTGAACATAATTCTCATTTGGAAATAAATAATCAAATAGCTCACTCTTACAGAGCATCTGCTATAGTGCCTGACCCAGAGTTGGCACTTAGTGATAGACTGATAGAGCACTGTTTGATAAAGGTAGTTCAGGGATCATTACCCTTCTTTTGCAGCTGAGGAAACTAAGACAGAAAAGGAGGCTAAGTGACTCTCCCAAGGAAGTGGAAGCATCAGGATTTGAACTCCAATCTTCCCATATCACCTCTGGTATTCTTGTCCAACATTTCACACACTGCCTCCAAGTAACTAACCCACTGCTTCATCAAGGACTTTGGAAAAGCAAACTCTCTGTGACAAAATCTCATTGGTGTGATGACTCAGATGGCTATCTCTCCCCATGAGGAACTATCCCAAATGAGCTCAAAGATCCCACCAGTTGTGTCGTTTTCAATGAAGCTTACCCTCATCATTTGCAGTTGTGGGTTCATTGGTCAGAAGTGTTTTCTAGGGATGCACAAGATGAAAATCATTAAAGAGCTGCTCAGAACTGCCCACTAGCCCAAAAGCTTAATCCACTATTAGTCTTAATGATGGTAAGGCAGCAGCTAAAAGCAAATGTCCCACATCAGGTGGCTTTAACAAGAAAGATAGCTATTGCTATACATTCATCATGGTCTTAGTGACAATCTCTTTCAGATTACCAAAACTAGCCTCGAAATCCTTCAGATAATGAAAGGATTTGAAAAGCCTACTTGAGAACTCATATAGTTCACTCTAAGTTACATGGCATAAAGGCCCACTGCTGATTTTTATTTCCTTGGGGGGAAAGGAGGGGACGCTATTAATACCCTTGGGTTGACTCCTAAGGTAATTTTTCAGTTCCGTATCATCTTAGCTAGGGGACCAAGAGGGGGGTCAGGGAGTGAATTTCCTCCTTTGGAAGTGTTTCAGGAGTTTAAGACCACTCATTCTTGCAAGCTAGCTCATCAAAAACAAATTAGAAGAAAAGGGAGAATTTTTCAGGGTCATTTCCACCCTGAGCCGGATTCCCAGTTGTCCAGCCGATGAGTTATAGCATGTCATTTATGCTGGTAACCCTGCATTGTAAAGTGCCCAACACAATACCTGCAGTACAAATTACGGACTTTGATCTCACTTGCCAGTTAAAGCTTGGAATTTAGTTTGCTCTTTCTATTTTCTATCTTGAAATGTCTCAGGGTGTAGAGAGGGGAGAAAGAGTGTTGATTCCTTCTGTTTCCCTTTTATCAGCCACTAAATGGATCTTAGGAATTTCTCTGCTTACCTCGCCTTTTATCCAGTCTGCGGTGTGACTCATCTGCAAGCACAAATTACCTTGCTAAAGTATTCTTAGGAGAAATAATTAGCCACTAGCCCCTCCTCTGCAGGCTCTCACATATTCCTCAGGAGGCACTGAAGCCTGACATAAATCATTTAGTTCTGAGCCCTCGAACACACCTTTCCCACAGGATTCCATAATTGGCAAAGTAGTTGCCAACTGGGTTTAAAGTGATTTGAAATTGTTTTCCATCCAGTCTTGCTGATAGCAAAAGGTTTCCCCTTTACCTCAAGCATGAGTTACAGTAACATGATTGAATGTAACCAGTTATTCCGTTCAAGCTGTGATTCTGATACAGTATAGACAATATGAATTCCCCTGAGCTCAGTGAGACCATCTCAATGGTCCATTTAAGTCCAATTCAATTAGGCTCACTATAGTTCTTAGGATTTCTTTGGAATGTTTGCAGCAGCCCTCAGGGTTGAATGTGAGACTAGTATTCATCTAGGACTTTTAAATTAGGTCTCAGGTGTCATCATTCTAAATGAATTATTACAGTGGTGTGTTCACACCGCCAGAGTTGAGGTTATGTTAGCATCTCCTCTCAGCCATTTTAATCCACTGTGGGACGAAATTTGTCATGTAAGGTCTCTGCCTGAGAGTGACTCTTTTTCTTGAAACCTGGTTTTTTAAAATAATTGGTCCTACCAAGTAAACACTATGATATGCATTTTAAAATGGAGGTGGGGGGAGCACCTTATTTACTTTCAAGTTTGTTTGCTTTTTTCTTTTGACAATAAGGACTGAGAAATTCCATCAAAATATTGCATTTCTTCACACTAGATAGCATGCATCTTGAACTCAAAACTAGCCTTTTTTAAAAAAAAAAAAAGCAGATATCAACAAAGAAACGATGGATTAAAGGACTCCCTTCTCTCTTTCCTTCCTTGCTTTCTTTTTCTTCCTTGCTAATTTTTTTTCCATTAGCCTGTCTTCATCATCTCTGTTTCTAAAGCCCCAACCAACACATCTTCCTGTTGCTTAATGTCCTTGGCTTTATATCAGTCTCAGCAATGACATCAGCAAGCATGTGGGAACATTTGTCAGTTTGTTGATGCCTCACATACATTCAATGGCATTCACTCATTTTCCCAGGCTGAAGTTGCTTTTCACACTGCTTGGAGCAGCCTGGCAAAAGGCAATAATAACATACGAGAACAATCCACCAGCTCTGGGTTTGTCATAAATAACAAAGCACATGCTGCCTAGAACATAAAATAATTACAGAACCTGATTTCCTGTATTCAGGCCTCACAGTAACTATGACACTGCTGTCTTTCCCCCAAGCAGAAGGACATGATAACCCTTCTCACCAGAAAGAGCGAGACCCAACAGCACTAACATGGAATTCAGAACAAAGTCAACTACAGGCAAGCAAATTAAGTGGGATGGTTAATTGACTACTGCATAAATGAAAAATGTAGAGGCTAAACATGTTCCATGTTTATAAACTATTGTCATTTAAATAAAAGTAAAATGCTGGTTTCTGTCATGAAAAACTAAGCAGACAGAATTTGTTTTTATAAAGTTCCCACTTTATAGAGCCAACTCTCAAAGTTGTAAAGGACCTGAAGGGGGATCAAGCCCATGCAGCTCCAGCTCCAGCTAGGCGGCAAAGTAGATAGAGCCCTGGGTCTGGAATCAGGAAGAACTTGGATCTAATCTCAGATACTTGCTAGGTGTGTGACTCTGGCCAAGTCATTTAACCTCCATCTGCCTCAATTTCCTCAACTGTAAAATGGGGATAATAATAGCCCTACCTCCCAAGCTTATTGTGAGATTAAATAGGTAATATCTCTAAAGCACTTAGCATAGTGCCTATAACATAGTATGCACTATATAAGCATTAGCTATTATAGCTATTATTAAATGAAATATAAAATAAGATCAACATTCAGAAAGTAACTGATTACTTTGATCAATGTGTCAAAATTGGGTAAATCTGACCATCCAATTCTATTTGGAAGGTCTAAGGTAGCTGAAATACCAGTCATAGTCACAACACCAGTAGGTGAGAGATGCTTCTCACCTATGTACACCTCTATTTATTTATCTAGACACACCCTCTCCTTTGATAGTTAAGTTCTAAGGGAACTTTCAGCAGAGCAGCATGGTTTTAGATTCTAAACAGGTACAGATTCTAGGAGCATTGTGCCCATTAACCTAGAAAAAGGTCATTATTTTGTTAATCAGTTTGTCGTGAGATGTGTATACTGCAACTTTTCCATCGAACATACATGCCCCTTGAAGTAGAGAAAGGTGCAAATGTTAGAAGTGATGAGAGAGAGCAATGTTAAGCAGCATTGATGTTCTATTCAAGAAATAGAGAAACTGCTAAGGATTTTTTAATGTAAAGTCTTTTTAGAGGTGAAAGTAATGCTGCTTATAAACTATACACAAACATACTTTAAAAACAGGATCATGTGTATTAAAGATAATATTCATTTGGCTAAACCCTCTCACTCTGGGTTTAAATTTTGTTTTGTGACATTTTTATCACTCCCTTAGGTGAAACAACTACAGTAAAAAGGAAGAATTCTAGCCTCTAATTATTTTGAGGTTAAAAAAATATTTTCTTGATTTGAAATCTGATTCTACTTCTATTTAAGGGGTCAAATTTTGGTATAATAAAAGGGTTGAGAATGTAAAAGAATATCACAGATTGGTAACAAACAAGACAGCACAAAATACATTAGTCTCATAGATGTGGCAGAGACGTCAGAAAATTCTCCTTATTTTACAGATAAGGAAACTGAGTCTGAGGGAGGGTAAGTGACTTGCTCAATGTGACACAAACAGTAAATGTCAGAGATAGAACCCAGCTTCTCAAACCCCCAGGACTGGTATACTTTCCCCTGTATTCACACTGACTCCAATTTCAAATTTCCAAAGGAAAAGAAAAGCAACCAGAGAATTACAATGGTTTCAGCCCTGTAGAACACTCTGAGCCAGAGTATTGTGTAAATTTGCTCAAAATTTGGGTCTTGTCTATAATTTAGATTTAGAGCTCTCTCCGTAGGAAATTCATAGGTTGACTGTCCTACCTGCAGCAGGATGCCCAGAATATTAACAGCAAGTAAAAGTAAGTCACAGATAGAAAGTGAAGGAGTCAGAGAAAGATGATTTTTTTTAGAAAAAAAATTAAGTGTGGGAAAATGAGAATTTCTTTTATAAAAATAAAATGTTACTAGAAAGTGTAGTCTAAAACATTCAAGAGACATGTTAGTCTAACAGAAGAGAATAAAGAGCTTGAAAAAGAATGAAGCCTACAATTAATGTAGTGAGAACAGGAAAAATAAATCTGAGGGGGATAATATAGAGGCAGGGAAATTGGGTGGAATAGAATTCTCTTTTTTTTTAAGAAGGGGATTAAGTGGGAACCAGAAATACCAAGCAGTTGGACAAATGTTGCTCCAATTTAACCTTTGTGACAGAAAATGGCTCTTTTATTTACTGGATTCTTTTTCTTTTTTTAATGTCTGCTGGTATGTTGCCAAAGCTCTTGATTCCTCTGCAGCTAATTAGGACCCTTGTCTGGATTTGGACCCTGGAAATAAAGGTCAAGACTGCTGATGGCTCTCTCACTATTTTCTTGGAGCATTTCATGTTCCTAAAACTTTTAACTCCTCCATTGCTGGCAGGCTAAATGGTCGAGACTCTTCCCTAGGCAAAGATACTTTGTTTAAATCTTCATTCACTTAATACCCTGATAGTTCATTTAAACACTCTAACTCAACTTAAATGTTCACTCCTTGCAGTTTTTGGTGTCTTCCAGAGATACCACCACCTGGGAACGTCATTTCATCTCTCCTACAGCTAGTGAACATCAGGACCCTGAGTTTCCAAGCTGCCACTGCTTTTCTCCAATTTAAAGCCTGAAAGGAAGATGCTAATCAGAGCAACACCTAAAACAATTGGACTCAAGGTATGTTTAAGATCCTGGGGGGGGAAAGAACAGCTTGAAATATAAATGATTCCCAATCATGACAAGAGGTCATGAAAATTGGAAAAGAAAAGTAAAGGTCTAAAACAAGGAATAAAATGGTAGGCTGCATTAGACCCCAAATCAATTTCCAAATTAGTTATTAATTTCCTGGGGCTTGGGGGTAGGAACGAATGGTTACAATAATAATAATAATAAGCACTTTTCAATTATTAACTCATTTTATCTTCACAGCAATCCTGGGAGGCAGCTGCTATTATCTCATTTTACATATGAGGAAACTGAGGTAAACAGCAGTTAAATAATTTGTCCAGGGTCACACAACTAGTAAGTGTTGAGATGGGATTTGAACTCAGGTCTTGCCAATTCCAGGTTGCTCTGTTCGTTGCACTACCTAACTGTCCAATTATCATTGCAATAATTTAAATTGAAGTACAAACAGAAATTTCAGCAACATTTTTAAAAGATCAGTTCATTTCATGGGATCATATTTCTAGATCTGGAAGGGACTTGAGAGATCATGTCGGCTAAGTGCTTTGTAGCCATAGACTTCTTTGGCAGCCTATGGACCCCTTCTCATAATAATGCTTTTAAATGAATAAAAGAAAGAAAGGAAACTAATTACAATGAAATACAGTTATATAAATATATATTTAAGTTCACTGACTTCAGGTAAAGAACCTCTAATCTCAGGGAGGGTAGGTGGCACAGTGAATAAGAGCATCAGTCCTGGAGTTAGGAGGACCTGAGTTCAAATTCGGTCTCAGACACTTAAAACAAAAACTAGCCATGTGACTTTGGGTAAGTTGCTTAACCCTAACTGCCCTCCAAAAAGCAAAAAGCAACAACAAAAAAAGAACCTCTAATCTAGATAAACCCTCCACATTATAAAGGTGAGGAATCTAAGGATGAAAGAGAAGTGATTTGGTGAGGCTAGGTGGCACAGTGAATAGAGCACTGGCCCTGCAGTCAGGAAGACCTGAGTTCAAATCCAGCCTCAAACACTTGACATACTCACTAGCCATGTAACTTTGGGCAAGTCACTTAACCCCAATTGCCCTCTAAAAAGCACAAAAGAAAAAAAAAGATAAGTGATTGGCCCAAGGTCATGTAAGTAGTAAGTGGCAGAGTAGGTATTGAAAGTCTCATAACTCCAGGTTAAGCACCTTTCTAAACACACACACACAAACACACTTACTAAGCACCTACATGGTACTGGGCACTGGCCATACATACAGGTATTATTTTTAAAACATCACAATCCCTGCCCTCAAGGGGACCTGGGGTGTTGTTTAGTGATTTAGTCACCAACTCTTCATGAACCCATTTTGGGTTTTCTTGGCAAGGATAATGGAGTGGTTTGTGGTTTCCTTCTTCCTTAAGATTTTACAAATAAGGAAACTGTGGCAAACAGGGTTAAGTGACTTTCCTAGGGTCACAGAACTAGTAAGTGTCTGAGACAGAATTTGAACTCAGGTCCTTCTGCCTCTAAGCCTAGCACTCAATCCACTGCACCACCTAGCTGCCCTGAGGGAGAGAAAGAGGACAGCATATAATATTTGCACTGGCTATGTGACTTTAGGCAAAGTACTTAACCTCTCAATGTTCTAGCAACTCTCAAAGATTAAATGTTGCAATGATTTCTTGGTCATTATTTATTCGAGTGTCCCACTTCTTCAGATTCTGCCCCTCCAAATAATTTGTAAAGAAAAATGTCTAAGAGTGGCTAGGTAGCACAGTGAATAGAGCACTGGCCCTGGAGTCAGGAGGACATGAGTTCAAATCCGGCCTCAGACACTTAATACTTACTAGCTATGTGCCCTTGGGCAAGTCACTTAATCCCAATTGTCCTGCCCTCTCCCCTGCAAAAAAAAAATGTCTAAAATTCTTCCTTGAATTATCTGTCACATTTTAGAATACCAATCCTTCTTCCCCACCTTTTGTCCCCCATCAGTACTACCACCCCTCCCTGGAAGAAACTTCTGTTTTGTTTTAAATCCTCATGCTTAGCCCGAGTAGACAAAGAGTTAAATTAAAGCTGTGACCTCCTTCCTGTCATTGACGATGGTTGGTCAGTGAAGAAGAGAACAGTTAACACTTCTTTCTCTATTTCTTCTTTCTCTCTAGGTACTTGATTATTCACAACAGCTTATCCTTTCCTTTCAATGAGTCAGCTCTGAAAACCTGCAAGAAAAGTCTAAGAGCAATTCATTTCTTTAAATGCACTGATGATGGGGAGGAGGGAATGCTTTCCCAGATATATTTTTTTACTATCAGTCTTTAAAGAACAAAATAAATAATATTCCTACTGCCTATTTTTACTATATTATTATAAAGAAGTGTTTCGTAAATTTTAAACTCTATAAAAATGCAGTATGTTTTTGCCCTGTCATCAGTATAAGGAACCCTGTGGGAGCAAAGTACCTCCACATATGCTGATGAGCACCTGTTCTACAATTTGTCGTCGTAGAGGGTTGTCTGGGACACTCAAAGGTTGAATGACTTGTAGATGAACATAGTGGTGGTTACACATCCTACAGCCAACCTGTGTTAAAGGCAGGTCTATCTGTTATGCACTTTGACTGATACACGAATAGATAGTAGAGGGAAAATAGGAAAGAGGAAGTGCTCTAGTAAAACTCAATGAAGAAAAATCACTTTCAGCTGAGAACAATCAAGGGCGGTTTCTTGGAGCAGCTGATGCCTGAGCTAGGACCCGAAGGAAAAGGATGTCTGTCACTAGGCAAGGGTGGAATGAAGTACATTCCAGTCAGGTGCAAATACCTCCAAGGCAATAGGAAATCAGGGGAACAGCGCTTATTTCCCGTTAGGTAGAAGATAGAGTATAAGAAGAGGAGTTTGATGAAACAAGTCTGCAAAGATAATCGGAAACGGGGTTGTGGAGGGCTTCGAATGCCAGGCTAAGAAATTTGCATTTTGTCAATGGGAATAGGCAACAGAAAACCACCAAATAAAGGCTTTTGAGCCAGGAAACGACCTGGTCATACCTGTGCCTTAGAAAGATCATTTCACCCACAGGGAAGATGAATCGGTCAGGGAGGTGGCACATTGGATAGAGCCCTGACCCTTTAATTAGGAAGAACTGAGTTCAAACCCAACCTTAGTTATTTACTACATGTGATGCTGAAAAAGTCACTTCTCCTCTGTTTACATCAATTTCCTCAACTATAAAATGGAGATAATTACAGCACCTATTTTCCAGAGTTGTTTTGAGGATTAAATGAGATAATATTTGTGAAAGTTCTTAGCTTAGTGCCTGGTACATAGTAGGTAATATATAAACATTTATTCCCTTCCTCTTCACCCAGGATCTTGACTGAAGGCAGGAAGACAAGGTCGGAGAATACTACAACAGTCTACTTAAAAAGTGCTAGCAAAGCAAGCAGATCTCTTTTGTTGCCCCTTTCCCCAAAATCTGCTCAAGTAATAGTTATGACTATGCTAATTAGCCTTTTCTGGAAACTTTTTCTTTTGCAGGGCATCATAGTCAATTTTAGGACCATATCCCCTCTGGACCATTTAAAGAAGTGGCCCCATTTGCCCCAGCTGCAGGTTTACCAACTACTGCTCACCATTATTCCTGGTAATTTCTATTTTTAATGTCCCATACCTATTTCTGGAATTTCATTATTCTCCCCAAATTCCTGCATATACCCCTGATTGGAATGAAAAAAGAATATGGAATCACAGAACCTTAGAGGTGGGAAGGGTTTCCATGTCCAACCTGTACCTCAACAAAAATCTCCTCTACCACATCCCCCACTGATGGTCATATAGGTCATATATTGAAGACCGCCAAGCAGAGGAAATCCATTCCATCTAGCATCATGCTGTTCCATTGGACAAAGAAGCAAGTAAAGCTAATTAACATACAACTGTTACAACTACTACCTGAGAAGATTTGGGGAGAAGGGACAGCAAGGATAATTCTTTTTGCTATCACTTTTTGTAGTATTTTTTCCAATTACATGTAAAGACAATTTTCAACATTCATATTTTGAAAGATTTTGAGTTCCAAATTTTCTCCCCCCCTTCCCCCCTCCCTTTTTCCCCCCTCCCAAAGATGACAAGCAATTTTATATAGGTTATACATGTGCAATAACATAAAACATTTCTGCATTAGTCATGTTCTAAAAGAAGAAACAGAAGTAAAAAACAATCACACACACACAAAAAAAAGTGAAAATAGTCTGCTTCAATCTGCATTCAGATTCCATAGTTCTTTCTCTGGATGTGGATAGTATTTTCCATCATGAGTCTTTCAGAATTGCCTTGGATCTTTGTTTTGCTGAGAACTAAGTCAGTCATAATTGATGATAGCACAATGTTGCTGTTGTTGTGTACAATGTTCTCTTGGTTCTGCTCACTTCACTCAGCATCAATTCATGTAAGTCTTGCCAGATTTTTCTGAAATCTGCTTGCTCATCATTTCTTATATTTGCTATCACTTTTTAAGTAGTTAAGTAGTAACTGATTCAGTAGTTTATAGTCTCCTAACTTGTCTTCCTGCAATTAGGACAGCTTTCATTGTCAAGGTTTTTCTTCCTTCATCAACCTGAAATTGTGCTTCTTGGCAAATTCTACGCCTTGCTGAGAGTTTTTTCCTCTGTGGTCAAATAGAATAAGTCTAATTCCTGTGTTACAAAACTCTTCATAAATTTAAACACAACTATCATGTAATCATCTCCCTGCCCTTCATGTCTGCCCTTCCCCAGTCCAAATCTCGTCCATTCCTTCAACTGGTACGTTCTCTAGTCCTCTCACCCTCCTGTTCACCTTCTACAAAAATGATCCAAAAATATCTCACATTGGGCAAAATGATTTTGGAATAACTACATTAAGCATACATTCATTGGGATAATTCTAACGGACCTATAAAAAGGCCCTCCCTCAAACATATCTCCTACATCCAGACTCACCATTAATAAGTCATTTATTGGTAGAAGCACAACCTTCCCTTAGCTCTGGTTTCCAACTTCCCCAATCCATGTAAAAAGGGGACTCTAAACAAACTTTGGAGCTGCAGAACCCACAAAATGACACAGAGAAGCTAACCTCCCACTGAGGACAGCCCGGCAGGCCGGCAGGAATTGGCCAGGGCAGCCCTCTGGGAGCCGAGCCCAGCCACATGCTGAGGTTTTAGCCCCAGACCAGCCGCTTGCCAGAGGGACTCCAGATCAGCAGCAGCTGTGGCCGTTTCCAGATTTATCAACACATAGATGCAGACGAATAAGTAAGAGGTCAGTGCAGTCTGGACTTTGGGACCCAGTAAGTGGGAGTGCGTGGCTTTTGCCCCGGACGGCAGCATGGCCAGCCAGTGCCACATGGCAGCTTCAGCTCCTGGCCTGCAGAGTGTAGAGGGACCAAGCACAAATCTGAGGGGTAATTGCTCTTGCTTTAACCTGCTTGGATATGGATTGCAGTCTAGGGTGGAGGTCCTGGGGTGTGTGTCCAGCTTGCCAGAGCATGTGGAGACCTCAGAGAGGGCACCCATCTAATATCTCTGGCAGCTGAGAAAACCCCAGCGTTTGGGATGAAAGCTCCCCTATCTGGTGGCAGAGTCCTACTGTGGCAAAAAGCCCAGGGGTCAAGTGACTGAGGGGCGACATGACCAGGCAAAGGAAACAAGGCAGACTGAAGATTCCAACATTACACTCCTGTTTTGGGGACAAAAAGGAGCAAAGCATGGAACAGGAGGAAAACAGTGAAGTCAGAACTGCACCAAAAGCTTCAAAGGAAAATACAAGCTGGTTACAGGCCATAGAGGACCTTAAGAAGCAGATAAGAGAAGTGGAGGAAAAATTGGGAAGAGAAATGAGAACAATGCAAGAAAATTATGAAATGAGAGTCAACAGCCTGACTGAGGAAAATAATACCTTAAAAAACAGACTGACTCAAATGGCAAAAGAGGCTCAAAAAGACAATGAGGAGAAGAATGCCTTAAAAAGCCAAATTTGCCAGATGGAAAAAGAATCTCAAAAGCTCACTGAGGAGAATCATGGCTTCAGAATTAGATTGGAGCAAATGGAAGCTAATGACTTTATGAGAAATCAAGGTGCTGTTAAACAGATCCAAACAAATGAAAGAATAGAAGGCAATGTGAAATATCTCATGGGAAAAACCACTGACCTGGAAAATAGATCCAGGAGAGATAATTTAAAAATTATTGGACTGCCTGAGAGCCATGACCAAAGTAAGAGCCTGGAAAGCATCCTCCAGGAAGTTCTCAAAGAAAACTGCCCTGATGTTTTAGAACCAGAGGGCAAAATAGAGGTTGAAAGAATCCACCGATCACCTCCTGAAAAAGATCCCAAAAAGAAAACTCCTAGGAATATTATAGCCAGGTTCCAGAATTCCCAGATTAAGGAGAGAATATTACAAGCAGCCAGGAAGAAACAATTTGAATATTGTGGAAACACATTCAAGATAACCCAGGATCTGGCAGCTTCTACACTGAGGGATCGAAGGGCTTGGAATATGACATTCTGGAGGTCCAAGGAGCTGGGATTAAAACCAAGAGTCACCTACCCAGCAAAACTGAGTATCATGTTTCAGGGGAAAATATGGTCATTCAGTGGAAGAGAGGACTTTCAAGCATTCTTGCTGAAAAAACCAGAGTTGAATAGAAAATTTGACATTCAGATACAAGAAGCAAGAGAAGCATGAGAAGGTAAACAGGGAAAAGAAATCATAAGGAACTTATCAAAGTTGAACTATAAGCATTCCTACATGGAAAAACAATAATTGTAACTTGTGAAACTTTTCTCAGTAGTTGAAGGGATTAGAAATATATATATGAGGGTATATGGGCATATGAACACATATGTGAATGTGTATATATGTTTACAGGTATACATAGATAGAGGGCACAGGACCAATTTAACAGGAAGGGATAATACTTAAAAGGTGAAATTAAGAGGTGAGAGGAATAAAATGAGAGGAGATGGGGAGAGACAGGTTGGGGTAAACTATCTCATACAGAAGAGGCAAGGGAAAATGGTTACAATGGAGGGGAAGAATAGGAAGGCAAAAGGGAATGGGTCAACCTTATTCCCATTGAATTTGAAATGAAATACACACTATATAGGGTATCTCACCCTTCAGGAGAGTAGGGGGAGAAGGGAATGAGAGGGGGGATGATGAAGGGAGGGCAGGCTGGGGGGAGGGAAGTTGGAAGCACCCACTTTTGAAAAGGGACAGGATCAAAGTAGAGAATAGAACAAGTGGGAGGTGGGATAGGAGGGAGGGAAATATAGTCAGTCTTTTACAATATATCTGCTATGTTATTGTTTTGCATTAGCCGCACATGTACAACCTATACTGAATTGCTTATCTTCCCAGTAAGGGTGGGTGACAAGGAAGGAAGGGAATGAATCTGGAATTGAAAGTTTTAAAATCAAATATTCAAATATGCATATATATATATATGTGTGTGTGTGTGTGTGTGTATACATATATACTATTATTAATACCATCTTACATGTAATTGGGAAATAAGATATACAGGCACTGAGGCATAGAGATCCACTGGAAAAGTTGAAAGGGGTATGGGAGCAAATATGGGAGAGAGCAGATTGGAGGTGGGGATACCCTGTGGGACTGCTATTTTGGGGGTGGTGGATAGGGGGAAAACGGGGAGAAAATTTGTAACTCACAATCTGGCGGAAACAAATGATGTAAATCAGAAGTTAATAAAGCATTTTAAAAAATAAAATAAATAAAAGTAAAATAAAATAGAAAAAATAAATAAAATAAAATTGTAAGACTGTTAACTAAAAAAATGTCATTTATTTGAGTAGCACCATTTTTCTCCTTTCCTTCAAAACTGAAGAGATTATGGGATAGTGAGAATGAGTTTGCAAAATCATAAAACCAGAGGATTCCGAGCTGGAAAGTGTCTTGGCGGTCATCTAATCCAACCCTTTCATTTTACAGATGAGAAACTTGAGTCCCAATAACCCTAAATGACCTGCCCAAGGTCACGCAGATTGCAAGACTCTGAATCCTCTCAAAACTCAGATCCTCTCACTCTGAATCCACCACCTGTGAAAGAAGCCAATAGCCTGAGAGCCCTGAGAACTCATCAACTAACTAACATAACTGAACATTTATTGTCTGCTGAGCACAGTGGGAAACGGAATACAGGAAGCAGGGCTCCAGTGGACACCTGGAGAGCAAGGAGAACTAAAACAGAGGAAAAAGAAGGAAGAAACAATGATGCAGCCCTGTGTAAAACTGTCAAGTAGGAAAAATGGGCTTTTGCACCTCATGTTTTGCTTGCTTGGAAATTTTGCTAAAGACTACTTTTACCTCTCTTTATGGCCTCCCTAGCTCAGTTCTGTCAAGGCATGGAGTGGTAGATTCCTTCACTCAACAACCAATGCATACTATACTTTGCTAGGCACTGAGGGAGATATAAATAAAAAACAAATCTAAAGTGGGATCCTGTCTCTGCTACTTCCCACTGTGTGGCCTTAGGCGAGTGATTGAACCTCTCTGAGACTCACTTTCCTCATGTGTAGAATGTTGAACTAGATGATTTCTAGGGCAGCTAGGCGGTGCCACAGTGCAGAGAATGTCTGGCCTGGAGTCAGGAAGACTCATCTTCCTAAATTCAAATCTGGCCTCAGATACTTACTAGCTGTGTGACCCTGAGCAAGTCACTTAACCCTGTTTGCCTCAGTTTCCTCATCTATAAAATGAGCAGGAGAAGGAAACGGCAAACCAGTATGTATCTCTGCCAAGAAAGCCCCAGATGAGGTCACAAAGAATGAAACATTACTAAAAAACAACAGATGACCTCTCAGGTCTCCTACAGCCTAGGATCCCATGCTTTACACACATTCTATCATTTGATACTCAAAGCAGCCCTGTGAGACAGGTGCTATAATTATCATCTCCTTTTTAGAGATGATGAAACAGGATCAGAAGAGGTAAGGGACTTTCCAGTGGTCATACCACTAGAGAGTGTAGGAGGTAAGATTTCTATGTGCTTCCCAATATATCACACTATACCATGAAGACCTAGTCACTGCCCTCCAGGAGCTTATGATTTTATCAGATCAGTGATTCTCCCAAGGTGGTTTAGGCTTAAATGACTTTTCAAAAAAAGCATCATAGCCTGGCATAGGAAATGACATATGTTGGGAAAAACTCCACTAAGGGTGACAATTATCCTTTACTTACTCTATATAGAGGCAAAAACCATTTTGTAAAACACGATAATACTAGAAATCTCCATACATAAACATAAGCAAATGTTTGAAGAGCTCAACTTTTGGAAATCTTTAAGGCTTTTCTCACCTCGCTATATCTGCTTTTTTGACATAGTTTATAGAGTATCCTAAATCCAGCTCTGGAACGGGCTTCAGTGGCTGTCTAGTCCAAATGAGGAAATATCAGCCCAGAGAAGACAAGGAGTTTCCTTAATGTCACAATGGAAGTGATCCATTGGAACCTCTGTCATTTGATTTCCCTGGAGTCAGAGCTAGTCCTCCGCCTACCACACTGTGCTACCTCCTCTCAAACAATAAAAGTAATAAATGTGTTTTTAAAATAAATGGATACTGAAGAGAGTTTGTGTTTTGTATGCTTCTCTAGGGGTTAGTCGTGTCTTAGCAAAGCATCCCAAACTCCAAAAATGCCTACTTTAAGTAACAGAGGCAAGGTGAGGCAAGGTGAGGAACCCGGACTATTTCTGTTTCCTTTCTTCTAACACTGCAGTGCAAAGAAAGAGTATACAAAGAGGACCGAAAGTACTTCCTTGAAAAACTTCGGAAGCATGAACACAGTTGTTAAATGCATTGGGTTCCTCAGAAAGGAGGAAGGTGTCTTTCACTATCATTTCCCTCTTGGCCCCAAAAGCTCAAAATTTGATTATGTTAACACTGATTTTTTTATTCTTATTAAACGCCTTTTTTTTTCTTATTTTACTCTTATTAAACATCTACCCCTGTGTGTATAGGGAGGGAGAGGAAAGAACTTGAAGTTATAATTGCTAACCCCATGAAAAGTACTTTACCAGCCTTTTAATTTTATTGTGACACTGACAAAAGAAAACAAAAGTTGCTGAGAAGAAAGTGTAGGCATTATTCTATATGTTCCCCGCCTCTTCCGTGAATAAAAAAGGAATAGCTAAGCCAAGATTTCTTAGAAATAGAGACAACTAAAAACTATTGGCTTCACTTTGGAGGCTTTTTAAGAAAATATGATCTATTTCCTTCTGTGGAATCAGATATAATAAAAACCCTCTGTTTCAGATAGGACAAAATACATAATTTGCCTTTGAGGTATTATGACCAATATTGAAGTTATTTTTTCTGTTCCAAATGTTTTGTCCTTTCAAAAATAAATCTTAAAATTCTCTGTTGTTGTTGTTCAGTCATGTCTGACTCTTTGTAACCCCATCTGGAGCTTTCTTGGCAGAGATACTGAATGGTTTACCATTTCCTTCTCCAGCTCATTTTACAAATAAAGAAGTAAAGTAAACAGGGTTAAGTGACTTATCCAGGGTCACACAGATATCAAGTGTCTGAGTTGAGATTTAAAAATCACAAAGGTGAGTCTTCCTGATTCTAAGTCCAGTGTTCTATTCACCATGCCACCTAGCTGCCCCAAATTCCTGTGTTAGCTAAAATCCAAGGCTACTTGATAATGGTCTATTATTTTGGGTATCTTGATATTATAGGTCATTTTTCAATTAAGAAAATCATTTTAAATGCTTTCAATTATAATAGCTTTTTTCACATCTTTCACTTTAGTGTATACAATTCTTAATGAGAATTTTAAATATATACATATTTACATATATGCATACATATATAGCTATACATGCATATTGTATATGTATGTGTTTATACTTTTTTAAAAAAATTTTACTGATTTGAGTCAACTAGATAGCTCAGTGGATAGAGAGCTCAATGTGGTGTCAGAAAGACCTGAGTTCAAATATGGCCTTGGACACTTAACTAACTATGAGACCCTGGGCAAAGTCACTCTGTTTGCCTTAATCCACTGGAGAGAGAAATGGCAAACCGGTATATTTGCCAAGAAAACCCCAGAGACACAGAGTCAGACATGACTGAACAATAATAATTGGTTATCTTAATAAAGTTTTTTAAAATAATATGTGTAATTCAAAGTTTCTCTTTGAAAAACATTCCCCAAGTAGAAGTAATTTTAAGACTTTGTCTGATAACAGAGCACTTTACCTTTCTTTTTTACACATACTTCTTCAGGAATTCTTGATTTCCTTGGCCTAGGTAATCTCTTTCCAGATTCAGATCACACATCCTTAATTCCTTAGCAGATTTTTTAAGTTGTTATGGCCATATATACATACATATATATCACTCAAAGCCTAGCTTTCCATTGATGAGATTCACCAAACTTAGCTAGACTGGTTTTGCAATCAGTTTCAATGCTAACCTATGAGTACTGTATACTATTTAGGTGAAATAGTATTATCTTTTCTCTTTCATTAGGTGATTCATTTGAATGAATAATTTAGTAAATGTTTTTGGAAATTCTGAGTCCTTTTTTCCACTCAAAATTTTTTTTCAACTGAAGTCAACAAATGTTACTTAGTACTTATTATTCACAAGGCAAAGCACTAGACCAGGAGTGGAGAACCTGTGACCTCAAGATCACATGTGCCCTTCTAGGTCCTCAATCCATGTTAGATTCAATTAAAGGACCTCCCTTGAGGACCTAGAAAGTCACATGTGGCCTCAAGGACACAGGGTCCCCACCCCTGTGCTAGACTGATGATTCCAAAATAAAAGTCGTTATCTTGAAGGAACTTAGATTTTATTAGGGAAATTTCCATTCAGTTTAATTCAATTTAATATATATTTATTAAACACCTATTGTATATGAGATGCTATGTTAGGAACTAGAGAACCAAAGATGAAATAACATTGACCTCAAGAGCAGCATGATGAAAAATGACGAGCCTTGATCTGGTCTGGGAGCTGGGAAGGAAAAAAGCACCTGCTAAATTCTAGGCGCAGTACCGAGCACTTTACAAATATTCTCTCATTTGATCCTTAAAACGATCCTGGCTGCTATTAACTCCATTTTACAGATGAAAAAACCTGAGGCAAAACTCAGTGACTTGCCCAGAGTCACACAGTTAAGCACAGATCTAAAGTTAAATTTCAACTGAGGTCTTCCTGACTCCAGCCCCTACAGTACCAGCTGGTGACCTAGCTTTGCATTTCAGCTCTGCCAATCACTCTTCGGGTGACCTTGGGTAAGTCATTCTACCACCTTGAGTCTGATCTCTAAGGTCCTTGGCAACTCAACCAATTCACAAGTCTATGAACTTACAACTTACTACAAGTGAATGGAAGAATTTGGATAGCAACATAATAAACATAGCAACATCAACGCTGGCTAAGTTTCCATAATTGGCCTTGAAGGAAATACACAGATTATGTATTTCTCTGCATGCAGATGGTATTCCACAGAATGCTAAGCAATGGGTTGGCTAATATGCCTTCTGTTTATCACTTGATACTGACCTTTGGCAAAATGAACAAAAGAATGTAATTTGCTATAATCTATGATACACTAGACACAGGGTGTGCACTGACGCCTGCTTATTAAATTGATAGTTGTAAAATTGGTAAATAAATTCTAAAGTCTTGTACATAATTAACATTTTAGTTGGGGTAGATAAAAATGATAACAGAATATTCAACGTTTGTCAAGGAATATTTAGCCTGAGGTGAGATGTTATTAGTGTGCCATCTGTAATTAGTAAAAGGAAAATTGATTCTGCAGATGATTTTTTTAAACTACACAATATAGGAACTATAAACTGGTTTAAACATCTGGGTGATTTCTGTGAAAGCTCTGACAGGAGGTGCACTCAGGTGGAAAGGTATTGTAAACTGAGAACATGAATGCACCCGTGTTGTCTTCTCAAGTGATCCTAAATTTATGACCATGAACGTAAATATGCATGCCTTGTGGGGGCGTCAGAGTCCCATCCCTTCAAAACACCCTTCAAATATATTGGTTGCTCAGCATTCCCATGCCCTTTTGAGGATCCCTGGCATAGCATGGGGGACACCACTGCACCACATTCAATTACCCTTCATTTAACCATAACCCAAAATGCAGAAGTTGATGTTTTTTTAAAAAGACACCACTTTCAAATAAGAAAATGTATTTGTTCTCTGTGAGGTTAAATCTGCATTTCTGTGTAATAGGAAGGATTTGATCAGAAGACCCCTGACCAATTGATTATCCCCAGCCCAGTTCCTCAGATATATAGAATATAAGAGGCACGTATCAGAGAGCATGGGTGGTTAAGATCTTAAATGAAGTGTTTATACTTTGTTATTCCTTTATGAAATATGAAGTTCTCTAATGAAACTTGATATAATTAGAGGTCTACTAGTCATTAGTTAACTGAAGGCTCAGCCATACCCTTGTCGGTCCTTTATAAATCACATACTCTAAAGAAGTTGGTCAAGGCAGAAGATGGCTCTGAGGGAGATGAGTTTTGGCAGTTGAGAAAAGAGCCAGCAATGTAAGAAGACAGGTTGTTATAGGGAATTGCTTTATGCCTGTTATTGGTGGAGGGAATTTCTTTTCTCTCTGACCCCTATGGGACATGATGTCCTGAAAAAGAGCCACTCACTCAATAGGATTTGAGCCAAGGCAAGAGACCAAAGGAGCTATGTGAGTCAAAAGGGAAACAGTCTTCTCTGGCAGCTAGGTGGCACAATGGATAGAGTGGTAGCCCTAGAGTAAGAAATACTTGAGTTCAAATCCAGCCTCAGTCCTTTACCAGCTGTATGACCCTGGGTGAGTCAGTTAATTTCTGTTTTCCTTATCTGTAAAATGTGGTTAATAATAGCACCTAGCTCCCAAGGTTGTCGTGAGAGTCAAATGAGATAATAATTGCAAAGCTCCTATCAGTAGAATTGAGATGTAGATATAGATAGATAGATATAGATAGATACCACAATATAATACATACATATGTATCTAGTATCTGGCACATAGTATAAATAACTATTATTATTATTAGCTATTATGTTACGAATTGAGCTGTGGAGACAAACAGGTCTAGAGAGTACAGCTAAGCAATCTTCCCAGCACAGATCCTATGTACAGGGGGTGGGAGGGGAGGGTCTCAAAAACAGAAAGGTCATCAAGACCCTGTACTGCCAGAGATGTGAGTTGCTTGGGCCATGTGTTCCCCATTACCATTATATGCTATGTATATGCCTACTCTTTGCATTGATACTGAGTGTATTTGTGAGACAGTGTACCCCAGGTTTATGGGCAGAATATTCTGGCTTATGATGCCAGCTCAATAAGTGCCTTTGCTATGAGCTAATTTATTCTCTAACCGACTATTAAATGTAAATGCACCAGTGGGGGCTTGTGTGCTATAACTTTAGGAGTGTTGACCCACTGAATATCTTGAACCTGGAGCAGTTATTTGCCTTGGTACTTAACCAACAAATGAGAATACAAATAGCTCCATAGAAAGCATTATATAACCTTGAGCAAGTTACTTAATCCCAATTGTTTAGGGGTGGCCTGGTGGCTTCCAGATTGAATCTGGGCTCAGATACTTAGCACCACACCCAGAAATAACTGGCCGTGTAACCTTGAGCAAGTTACTTAACCCCAATTGCTTTTTAAAAAAAATAAAAATAAAAAAAGAAAGCATTATATAGGGAATTTTGAGACTCCAAATTATAGTATTTCCCTCTTTGTAGTTTTACTCTTCCTGAGTCCCTTGCTGGTTTACATTCATATCTTGCTGTCTTCCTAATCTCTGTCTACCTTCTGCTATTCTTCCTCAATTTTCATTTATCTTGCTACATCTTACTTTATCAGGAATAAAATAAGGAAAAAGCACAGATCTATCTGAAAGTTTAAAAAAAAAGTCATGGTCCTCAAGAACAAAGGAAGATCATGTATAAGTTTTTTGTTTTCTCAGTGCTTTCTGCCATCTTTGCTGTCTTCTTTCGAGGAACATGTGTGAGTTAGTCTAGATTCTTCTATGCTACTCTCAGAATAGGAGAATGGATGAAAAGTGGAGCAAGGAAGGCTATGGACTAGACACAGAGATTAGCAAACACAGCTCAAGGACCAAATCTGGGCCCAAAATCAAGCTGCAAACTGAGAATTCTTTTTATATTTTTAAACACAATAAAATTTTATTTAAAAAAGATAAAAACTCTTCTTAGCTTGAAGCATACAAAAGTAGGTTGTGGACTAAAGTTTGCTGACTCCTGGACTAGAGTTAGGAATGAGATCCCATGTTCAACAAACAGTTTCCTGAAGGAATCCATCTGCGATGATAACCAGAAGTCAATGGAAAAACAGAATTCAATATTAGAGATTATAAATAGTTTTTAACTGTAAATAGAGAAACCCCATAGAAACCAGATGAAATACACTTTCAACACTTGCACCACCATTTCAGCATTTGGAGGCAGCATTAACTAGGGCATTTAAGGAGAAAGAAGCAGGGACATAGATAAATGATGGATAATTGACCTGGCTACTGCCATGTCAGCTTTAGCCAGAATCAGTCCTTTTCTGAGAAAGGGTCATGCTAGTGCAAGAGAGGCAGTAGAGCGTGATAAAAATGGGATTTGGGGTAGGAAAGGGAGAAAGGCTTTGAAAATCTTAACGGAGCTCTTCCCTGAGTTGAGAGTATCACCATATTTCCAATTGCCCAGACTTGTAATCTCAGAATAATCCTGATTTTTCTCTCTCCCCCAATCCAATATCCAATGAGGTGTCTTGTCACTCTGCCTCCACGTCATCTGACAATCGTACCCTTCTATCCCCATAAACCCTACTTCACACTCATCACCTCTCACTTGGACTATTACTATAATATATTTCTAATTAGGTCCCAAGCTTCCAACCTCTACTCTCCAGAATCTATTCTCTACAGAGCTGTCAAAATGTCTTAGAACAGGTCTGATGAGGTCACTTCCTTGATTAAAAATTTCCAATATCTTCCCATTAACTCTAGGATAAAATATAAACTTCTCAGTCCATCATTAAAGGTCCTCCACAACCGAGTTTCTTCCTAACTCTTCGGCCATATTTTGTACTACTCCTACTCACAAAATCCACAGTCCAGCCTGACTGGATGACTAACTCTTCCAGAGCTGGGTGCTCCATCTGTCTGACACATACCAAGCACTTAATAAAGGTTGACTGATTGATCACATTTGGACATGCTATTCTCCACCCCTATAACTCCCTCCTCATTTTATAAAACATTCCAGAAAACTTTTCTTCCCTCAACCCTCTGCTCAGTGACCACCTCTTCCTGGAACCTTTCCTTTATCCCTTCAAGTTCTTAGTGCACTCTCCCTCCTCAGATTTCCACTGTATTTCTTGTTTGCTTACTATAAAAAAAACATTTGATTTTATGGAGTAAAATATTGCTTTAATGGCTCTCCAATTTCGTATCTCGAAATATTTTTAAATGTCTTAAAAGATTCAATAACAGTTAAGTCTGTTCAATAATCCTCCTATTGCTAAGGTCTAACAAGGTATAAAATAGTGAGAAGTATGTCTGCCAAAGGTGGTTGCCATTGTCATCAATGATGTCTAATACAGAGTCCAAATGGAAGAGGAATTCCCTCTACTTGGTGAGATCCATCAGATGCTCCTGCTTGTGGACATTGCCACGTCTCCTCAATTAGATCTATATTCAGTAAAAAGAGTTTGGTCTATGTCCATGGGAAAAATCAAGTGAATGTACAAACTACAATATGCTCTTGGATAGGAACCTCACAGGGATTTTTAACACCATGCACTTTGACAGACAGATGGGCAATGAACTGGACCCCGAAACAAATAGGAGGAGAAAGAAGGAATGGATCACATATGAAAAACTGAACAACTTTTAGTGACCCTCCCCCAATTCTCTCCTTAAAACAAAGACCCATATTTTTAGCACCAATATTCTCTTGATGACACTATCTCGCTGTCTTTAAAGATTTAAAATTTCAGGTTACCTAAAAGGCAATGATGAACATGAGTAGCTTCAGCATATCCCCAATGACAAATTATAAGGAAGGAGCAATGGTCAATGTGTTCATTTATTTTACTTGACTGTACATATTTGTGAGAGAGAGACAGAGACAGAGAGAAACAGACAGAGACAGAGAGAGAGACAGAGAGAGAGCTTCTATTAGAGGTGAGAGAGGAGGAAGTGAGCAATGATAGTTATGCAAAAAGGCTATTACTAAAATATTGGAAATACAGAAAACAAACAAGCAACGAACGTAGCACTTTTGTACCTTTTAAATTTTCTCATATATGTGCTATATATTTCTCTTAAAACTACACATCAGTTCATAGTTTTTCAGACAAACCTCTTGTTCTTCACTATTAAAATATGTTAGTTGATTATTGTTAAGTTCACAAAAATACTTTTTAGGGTCTTTTCAAAGAAATTAACAACTAGAAAAAGAAATGTATAGGTCATATGAAAAGAGTAACAGACAACTAATTGACAGCTCTTATGTGCCACTGCCCATCTGAAATGTACCTCAAGGCTTAGAAGGCATGTTACAGACTATTAATTAAGGCAGGAACTTTGGCCAGGTGAGTTGAAAGTAATGGCCTTGCCTCCTTTGCTTAGCTCTTGCTCTAGCTCAGATTCATTTTCATGCATAGTCAAAGTCTTCTTGGAATTTCTAGCCCTAAGTCAGAGAGTGGTCTGGAACAAAACCCTTCAACAGTTATACTAGCATTCCAAACATAGGAAGTTCAAAAAATAGACAGCCTTAGCCCACCATCACTTTCCCTGGCTTTTGGCACTTAGTTGGATTTGACAACTCATTCCCTCTTTTGTTGTTGTTCAGTCATCTTAGTCACGTCCAACTCTTCGAGTCCACATTTGGGGTTTTCTTGGCAAAGATACTGGCAGTCTATCCACTACACCACCTAGCTACCCATCTCAGCTATTGCTAAAGAGCTATCAGCCTATCCAATGAGATAGAGGCTTTCTAGTCACAGCATCCTAGCAAATGAGTTTGGTTCATTTAGCCAGCAAGCCCACTAAAGACATGAACCCCACAAAATACTGGCAAAGAGGATCCCAACAGCCACAAGACTGGCAGAGACACAAAACCAGAAGACCGACACCCCTCCACAATAACCAGGTAAACCTATTGGTGAGCAATGTCTAGCAGAGAGTACAGGAAACTAGACCCAACATAGTAAAGTCATCAAAATATGAATTATCTCTCCACACAGGTACCCTAGCCACATGTGTTCTCTAAGTGGGTAACCCCCACACGTGCACCATGGACACCTTCCTTACATGTATTGCCTGTGAGTGTTCCCTAGAGACATATGCTGATCTACAGCCCTGCCTTCCGTTCTTAAAATTCCCATCATAAGTATTATTCTTTTAGGTATTAGATTAAGGTATTATGTAACAGAAAATTTTCATATAAATATATATATATATATATATATATATTTCATACATATACACATTTCATATATACATACATACATATACACATATATTTAGTTTCTCAGGAGAGGGTGGGGTATGACAAATTATAGTTGAACCAATCCTGTACCCCTCCATAAAGGGTAACAATGACTGGAGGGAGCTCAGAGGTGCCCAAAGAGTTGATAGGTAAGATTCATACTGTTTATTTGTTGTATTTCTCCATCTCCTTCTTCCCTTTCCCACCTTCACCTTTCTCCCACTTCCCCTGCCACCCATAGCTCCAAGCAGGGACCAAGGCTTTGCGTGATTGACATGGAACTTTTTCAAGGCTGTTGGCTACTATTGTTTTTCCCTCTACCCCCAAAACCTCTGTCTCATAAGATACAAAGGAGAGGTGGGAGACTGGAAAAGCCGCAGGAGGTTTTCAGGCCTGGGAGACAGGGACCAGAAGGGAGTTCTCTTGAGGCTGCAGGAGGGGAGTTTGCAAAGAGACAGAAAGGACAGGAGAGCCAGGGCCCAGAATATTTTCAATGAAATAATACATTAATCCATTATCCAAAGACTAAAGGGATACACGTGCAGTAGGCCAGGCCTGACTCAAGCCGGTCTGGTATACCATACAGATTCAGGAACAGGAAGAACTAAAACCCTAGTCAACCATCTAACAGTTAACAAAAAGAAGCTGACCCATCAATATCATGAGAAGGCATTTGGCAAAAATCTAACATTGATTCAGTTGGGCACAGCTTCTCTGCATCCACATTCACCATGATGCCAGATAAGAAGCGTGTGTTAGATTTTGTATTTCAGCCACCAAGAAGCAACATCAATGGTTTGAACTTCAATCCATTGGGCTAATTAAGTCTCAAATATAGTTTCATTACCTCTTAAGGAAAAACTACATTGCTGATAGGGTCAGAACCATAAAAAAAGTCAGCCCAAGCAACACGGTAAGACCACCCCCTCCCAGGAAAAGAAATGTGACAGAGACCCAAGTAGCATAGGCAAGAGAGCTTTGGAAGTCAAGTCATAAAGACCTGGGTTCAAATTCCACTTCAGACACTTATTAGTTGTTAGAACCTGGGCAAGTGATAACCTTTCTCAGACTCAGTTGTATCAATAAAATTTTAGGGTGCTGAACTTCCAAGTACCTACAATCCCTTTAGGCCTGAATCTGTGCTACTATCTTACTTCTATCACAAGACACATTTGAGCTGGCTAGTAAACGCTGAGAGGGACATGAGAACAGAAAAAATTCATAGCAGTCTGAGAAGTGTAAATTCTGATTTTCCAAGATATAGTTCATGCCCTGAAAATATTTACTATGTGGGAAAACAAGATAAACACAGATACAGTCATTACTACAAAACATACTATAATGTGCCAAGTAACAAAGTGGATAGAACCCTAGGCCTACAGCCCAGAGGAACTGTGTTCAAATCCATCCTCAGACACTTAATAGTTGTATGACCCTGAACACGTCCCTTTACACTGTGTTTGCCTCAGTTCCCTCAGCTATAAAATGGGAATAGTAACAATATCTCCCTTTCAGGGTTGTTGTGAAAGAGTTTAGCAGAGGGCCTGGCACATAACAGGCACCATATAAATGCTTTTTCTTTTCTCTTCCTCAATAATAAAGTGCTAAATTATGTCATATAGTTTATAAGTTTTAAAGAGGTTCAAAGGAGCAATAGGCCATAAAAGTTGGAAAGTACTTTAGAAATCTTTTTTTTTTGGATGGGGGAAGGTAGGGCAATTGGGGTTAAGTGACTTGCCCAAGGTTACATGGCTAGTTTTTATGTTAAGTGTCTGAGGTCGGATTTGAATCAGATCCTCCTGACTTCAGGGCCATTGCTCTATTCACTGTGCCACCTAGCTACCCCCAGAAATCTTTTTTTTGGAAACCAAATTTATAAGCTGCTGAAGTCTCTAAACCCATATGTACCTCCAGCATTGACATTTTCATCTGATCCTTGAAATCTGTGAAACAGTACCAGTCATCTCATTAAATAACAGTGAAATAAGTAAATGCATATTTCTTCTGTGGGTTGAATAAATAATAGATCTCACCCTTTTCACTTCCAAAAGTATGGAGATACTGTTCTCACCAGCGTAGTAGAGGGACTGGCCAGTGAAGATCCAGTCAGAGAATGTGCAATATTCTCTTCCTGGTATTAGACCAAGTGGAGATTTAATGAATCTGCTTCAGGGCATGTGTAACGAAGGGGACCTTTCCCCTCTGCAGAGTATGCATGGGTATCCTCTTTTTCCTGTCTGCTCACTGTATGATAATGGAAAGGCTTTTAAATTACTACTGAGTTGGAAGTTAGGAAACATACAAAAGACTGGGATGCATAGTTCCTCTCTCTCTCTCTTCCCTGGCAGCTTTTGAGTGAGGAGGAAAACAAAATGTTAAAAGCCTCTAAGTGGGAGAGAGAGCAGTTGTGGTTGCCTTCTCATCCCACCCAGACCACCACGGAGCCATGAATACATGGTGCTGCTGCATTTTTTTCCTCTGTATCTCTTTTGTTTATTCCTTCCTACTCATAGGTGAGGGCAGCAAGGTGGGGGGGGGGGGGGTTGGATGGAGCACTGGGCTTGAAATCAGAAAGACTCAGCTTCCTGTCAAATAAGCTAGAGAAGGAAATGACAAACCCTGGAGGTAGGTGCTATTCAATGATCCCTGTTTTACAGTTGAGGAAACTGAGGCAAACAGGGTTAAGTGACTTTCCCTGGGTCACACAGCTAGTAAATGTCTCAGGCCAGATTTTAAATCAGGAAGATGAGTCTCTGATTCCAAGCTGTATAAGATGATAAATTGTAGAGAAGGTGACAATCTGCATGGGTAAAGGGAATTTCCTCATCCAGAAGTTCCTGTTGCTTAGTAGATAGAGTGCTGGGCTTGGAGTCAGAAGGACCTGAGTTAAAATCCAACCTCAGATACTTACTAGCTGTGTGACCCTAGGGAAATCACTTGACCCTGTCTGCCTCAGTTTCCTCATCCATAAAATAAGATGAAGAATGAAATTGCAAACTACTCCAGTATCTTTGCCAAGAAAACCCCATGATGGGATCACAGAGAGTCAGAAATGACTGAATAGCAATTCACAGGCTAGTGTCTGAGATAAAACAGAAAAGGTCATGACCTTGTGAACTCCAAAAGGTTGAGAAAACCACAAGAATTCTAGCCACTAGAGCTCATAGCAGGATGTGCTTATTGTCAGAACAGCCAAGCCCAATGAGGTGCCAGTCATTGAGGACCTACCTGACCCAGCACAGCAATGAAGTGACCCAGCAACCAAGACACTGTGTTCTACAAGCAAGAAACTCTTCCATCAGCTTTGCTGCACCCAGAAGCAAACTTGGAGGCAAAAGGGGGATGTTAATAGTCACTACTTCAATTTTAAGTTTCCTCTCCCAAAAGACTTAGTAGAGGACGGAGGGCTGCAGAAGTTTTTGCACTGCATATTTTGCTATATCTTCTCAATAAATATTCCTTCATAAAGATGGTAATTTGTTCATTGATATTGAGAAATCAGCTGGTCAAAATTATATTAAAGCAGTAATCACTAGTTAATTGATAATGAAGAAATATTAACTAATGATTGCTATTGATGGGAATATACTAGATGGAGACTTTCAAGTGACAGTAGCTAGAGAAACCCTCTAACGGGAGCAGCAGCCATGCTCTGGGAATCCAATTCACTAATCAGAGTTTAGGCTGAGAGAATGATCCCAGAGTCTATATTGCTACATTAAGAAAATAACACATTTATTTTAAAGTGTTAATGAATTGATCTTCCACAAAGCTCTGCTCCTTCGATTAATCATAACATAGGTTTGATCCTAGGTTGTCAAAAGCTGTCAGCAAAACACATAAGTTCAGACAGGTTCTACCATCCTGGAACATTTTCAAGTATAGTTCCAGCCACAGACTGTGTCTGCTGCTGAGGACAAGGCTAGGTTATGTATGGGAAACTCATTATCAGTAGGTTGGCCACTTGGTGATAGATCCCTTGGTCATTGCAACCTATGAAATAAATATGGAAAATGTCCTTCAATTTGCTCAGATTACTTCTGTAGTGACAGTGGCAAAGTGGAAGAAAAGGGGCAGAGAGCACTAAGAATCACACAATTTTTAGAGCACAAATAAACATTAATTACAAGATACTTGTCAATGACCCCAAAATGAATTGTACTAATGGAAGATGACTGATTTCAATCTTGATTATTTATTTCCCTATAAATAAAACCAGACAACACAAAGAATCTGAAGGCAAATGGAAGGATGATTCTCAGTTCTACAGAAAATAACAAAGGAGTTGAAAGAGCTGGTTTGTCATACATTGAAAGGCAACAAGAAATATTATTTCATGGGATATTTAGTCATTTCTTATTGTAGGGTTCATAATCAACAACCATGACATCAATTGAAACTTATTGCTAACATCTGTTACAGAAGGTGAGGTGATAAGAGATCAATAAAAATTTTGTGAAAATTCTCCAAATGAAATTAACATTTTGATATTTGGTGACATCAATGCAAAGATGGGGATTGAAGAAAATAGTTGAAAAATATGGTTAAGGAATAAGGAATGTGTGTGATGACCAACTTTGATAGACTGGACTCTTCTCAACAATGCAGGGATATAAGTCAATCCCAAAAGATGCATGATGGAGAGAAAAACGTGCATCCAGAGAAAGAACTAGAAAGAACTAAATTTATATCAAGGTGGAAGCAAAATACCTGATCTTTTTTGTTCTCTTATTTGATTTTTATGTCCTCTATACCATTTTTCATCCCAGCTGGTACAATCCATCCTTATAACCTGACCATTGTATAATGTGAAAGTATCTACAGATCCTATACTTGATTATAAGACGCCATGGTGGGGGAGGGGAGGGAGGGGGACAAAATGTGAAATTCAAGGAATTGTGGAATTGAATCCTGTAAATTAAAAGGAAACAAACAAATTAATAAATTAAAGAATTAATAAAAAAAAGAAAAAAGGAATAAGGAATGTGAGGGGTCATGTTATTGATTATATATCTAAACATAATTGAGAAAAGAGTGAGAAAAGAAATGGACATGGCAAGTACCAAATGATATCACATGAAATGAAAGAGGTTATATTGTAACAGATAAGAAACAACTCATTACAGATAGAGTTACCTAGCTGTCTGCATACCATCAGACCACAGACATATTAGGGAAAAGGTCAAAACACAAAACTGGAAGATTTAAATGAGAAAATATATATATATGACATTGAATTAAAATGACTCCAATATGACCTAAGTAAAAAAGTTATTAATGTTAAAAAGTGGGAAATAGATGGAGGGAAGGATATCAATGCTGATTGTATGAGATTATAACCTACAACTAATTATAACAATTTTGTTTGCTTTTGGAGGGGAGGGGGCAATTGACTCGCCCAAGGTCACATGGCCAGTAAGTGTTAAGTGTCTGAGGCTGCATTTGAACTCAGGTCCTCCTGACTCCAGGGCCAGTGCTCTATTCCCTGCGCCACCTAGCTGCCCCTAATTATAACAATTTTAATACAGAAACTCTACTGATATTATTTCTTGTAATAGAAACTAAATGAGTCTAGAAAGCCACTTCTGCCAGTAAAGTTTTTATCTTCTTTCCAAATTGAGAAATACAATAGCCAAACCAGTTTAGGGTATAAACTTTTTAATAAAATCTCTTGGAGAAGGATGACAGAAGATTATGAGCAGTATCACCTCATAAAACAGTAAGAAGCAATGTAAGAAAAACGAATTCAAAGAAAACTTGGCAAAAAGATTCAGCCAAGCAAAGTCATTCTAAGGAAACTGGAATAAGAACAATGAATAAATGAAAAATGGAAAAAATCTGTAAAGATTTTTATTACAAACTTTTTTCACCATCAAGGACAGTTGAGCCACCACATTCATATGTGATCGTCACAGTACTAGATGTCCTGCCAGTGGAAATGGAAAAGGCATAAAGGAAACAAAGATGAGAAAACTGGATGAATTAAAGAACAAGTATATATACTGAAAGTACCCACTGAAGATACTGAAGTACACATACACATAATGAAAGAGACTACTAAGAATTTAATATACTCTAATATTCCAGTGGATTTATGATCAGATCAATATAGATATATTTCCTGAAATGAACCATATCACAATCTCTTCATCACATTCTCTGTGACTCTCATCTATGCAGTTCCATATATTCGCTAAGGTGGGGGGGGTTGTCCAACCTAGATAACTCAACAGGAAAAGAGAGATCCGGATTGTCTTTAGGAAATTTCACCTTTATTTTAATGACCCCAGGCTTCTTCCTAAAACAAAGGTCATATTTTTAACACCAATATTCTTTCCATGCTTTTGTATGACTGTTCACTATGGAATAATAGTCTTCAAATAATTAAAGTTGAAGACTCCTCAAAGGGCAATGGAAAGGCACATGGTAGACCTGAGCAGTCTTCAATATGTTACAAAAGAGGAATCATGCAGAAGTGTTTGGGAGGATGTCATAAGACAAATGAATGATTTGGGGTGGGACAGGGTGGCAAATAGGACGATAAGGTAAGAGTGAGAGAAAACCAATGAACATTTCATATGCTGTATTCCCCCGGTATTGCTGAAGGACAACATCATGAAAGCCCCCAGAATGTTGGTTGGACACCCTCCCTTTAGCAAATATGTAGAAGCATATAGACAGGAATCAGAGAGAATGTTTGGAAATGAAGAGATTGTAATATGCATCATTTCAGGAAATGTCAATATATTGATTTGATCATAAGTCCATTGAAATATTAGTTATTAAATTCATAGTAGCATTTTTTCATTATGTATTTTCTCCATCAATGATATCAATATTATGGGAGTCCAGGAAATTTGAAGATGTTAAAAAGGCGTTCTCATACTGGAAAAGATTGGAAACCACTGGTCTCAATTTACTGATAAAGAACCTGCAATCTATGAAGGCAGAAGAAATAAAGTTTACCGGGTCATTTTGGTGCTGAGAATAAAACGCCCTAATGTCACTTCACCACGAAATTCAGGGCATAAAATATTTACTACACTTTTGTAACATGAATTTAGCGAATCAGAGGCATGTTAGAATGCCTGGAAAAACAGCTGTGCTCTACAAAAACCAAGATTGCAAACCGCCCTCACAGATCAATTTTGTGGAGCAACAGCGGCATCCAGTGGCCAGGAAGGGCTTAACCTCATTTCCCCAAAGCCTTTCACAAAGAAAATTATTTCTTTTTCTAATCTTATTTAAGATTTTATTTTTCCCAATTGCATGTCAAAACAATTTTAACACTCTATAAAATTTTGAATTCCAAATTCTCCATCCCTCCCCTTCTGTCCCTTAGTGAAAAAGCAAGCAATTTGACATAGGTTATACATATGTAGTCCTGCAAAACACATTTCCATGTAAGTCATCTGTGAAAGGAAATACAGACAAAAACAAAAACAACAAAAATAGAGAAAGTAAAGAAAAATTATCTTTGATCTGCATTCAAGCTCTACCAATTCATTATCAAGGGATGGACAGCACTTTTCATTATAAGTACTACTGAATTGTCTTGGATCATTGTATTGCTGAGAATAGCTAAGTAATTCATAGTAGATCATCATACAATATTGCTGTTACTGTGTACAATGTTCTTCTGGTTCTACTCGTTTCACTTTGTATCAGTTAGTGTAAGTTTTTCCATGTTTTTCTGAGAGCATCCTGTTCATCATTTCTTAAAGCACCATAGTATTCCATCACAATCTTACACAACAATTTGTTCACCCATTTCCCTAATTAATGGACATCCCCTCAATTCCAATTCTTTGCCACCACTAAAAGAACTGCTGTTTTTGTACACATAGGTCTGTTTCCTTTTTGTTTTTCATCCCTTTGGGAGGCAGATCTCTGGTGCAGTGGTGCTGCTTGGTCAAAGGGTACGCAGAGTTTTATAGCCCTTTGGGCATAGTTCCAGATTGCTTTCTAGAATTATTGAATCAGTATACACTTTCACCAATAGTGCATTAATATTTTAATTTTCCTACATCCCCTCCAACATTTGTCATTTTCCTTTTCTGTCATATTAACCAATCTGACAGATGTGAGGTAGTAGCTCAGAATTGTTCACAATTTGCATTTCTCTCATCAATAGAGCATTTTTACATGACTATAGATAGTTTCCATTACTTTGTCTGAAAATTGCCTATTTATACCCTTTGATCATTTGTCAATTGAGGAATGGCTCTAATTTCTATAAATTTGACTCAATTTTCTGTATGTTTGAGAAGTGAAGTCTTTATCAGAGAAACTCACTGTAAAAATTTTTTTCACAATAATGGTTACTTTCCTCCATCTTATTTTCCTTGTTTATTCTATTCTCTCTTTCCTTTTACTCTGTCCATTCTCAAAAGTGTTTTGTTTCTGACTTTTACCTTCCCCAAATTGCCCTCCCTTCTATCAGCTCTCCCTACCCCCACCTTTCTCTTCCTTCCCTTTCTACTTTCCTCTATAGTAAGACAGATTTTTATATCCAAATGAGTTTGTATATTATTCCCTCTTTGAGTCAGTTTCAATAAGAGTAAGGTTCGTGTGCTCCCCTCTTCACTTTCCCCATTTTCCTCTCTACCATAAAATCTCTTTCAGACTTCTTTTATATCAGATAATTTATACCATTCTACCTCTCACTTTCCCCTTTTCCCAGTGTATTCCTCTTTCTCATCCCTTGATTTTACTTTTTTTGATAATCATACCATCACACTCAACTTACACCTCTGCTTTCTGTTTATGTATACTCAACTAATAA
This sequence comes from Petaurus breviceps papuanus, assembly GCF_028583685.1. Taxonomy (NCBI): domain Eukaryota; kingdom Metazoa; phylum Chordata; class Mammalia; order Diprotodontia; family Petauridae; genus Petaurus; species Petaurus breviceps. The sequence continues at coordinate 39,103,707 of NW_027186304.1, read as the reverse complement.
TGAGAAAGTTTTTAAAAATTATAAATATCATTTTCTTGTGTAGGAATATAAACACTTTAACCTTATCAAAACCCTTATCTCTTTCTTCTTTACTTTTTTTTATGCTTCTTTGGCATCTTTGTATTTGAAAGTCAAATTTTCTATCCATCTCTGATCTTTTCATCAGGAATGCTTGAAAATTCTCTATTCCACTGAATATCCTTTTTCCCCTGAAGGATTATGCTCAGTTTTGCTGGGCATGTGATTCTTGGTTATAATTCGAGCTCTTTTGCCCTCCAGAGCATCATATTCCAAGGCCTCTGATCTTTTAATATAGAAGCTGCTAAATCTCACATTATCCTGACTGTGACTCCACAATATTCAAATTATTTCTTTTCTGCTGCTTGCAGTGTTTTCTCCTTGATCTGAGAGGTCTGAAATTGGACTATAATATTCCTGGGAGCTTGTATTTTGGAATCTCCTTCAGGAGGTAATTGGTGGGTTCTTTCAATTTCTATTTTACCCTCTGATTCTAAAACATCAGGGCAGTTTTCCTTGAAAATTTCTTAACAGATGATATCCAGGCTCTTTTTTTTTATCATGACTTTCAGGTAGTTCAATAATTTTTAAATCATCTCTCCTGGATCTATTTTCCAAGTTAGTTGTTTTTCCAATGAGATATTTCATATTTTCTTCTATTTTTTCATTCTTTATATTTTGTTTGACTGTTTCTTGATGTCTCATAGAGTTACCAGTTTCCATTTGCTCAAGTCTAACTTTTAAGGAATTATTTTCTTCAGGGAGCTTTTATACCTCTTTTTCCATATGGTCAGTTCTATTTTTTAATGGGTGGATTTTTCTTCAATGAATTTTTGTATTTCTTTGTCCATTTGACCACTTCTGCTTTTCAAGGCATTCTTCTCTTCCTTGGATTTTTTGTGCCTCTTTTACCATTTGGTCTATTCTGTTTTGTAAAGTGTATTTTCTTCAATATTTTTTGGGCCTCCTTTACCAAGCTGCCAACTTTTTTTTGTGTCTCTCTCATTTCCCTTTCCAATTTTTCCTCTACCTCTCTTACTTGATTTTCAAAATCCTTATTGAGCTCTTTCATGTACTGAGACCAATTCATATTTTTCTTTGAGGCTTTGGATACAGGAATTGTGATTTTGTTGTCTTCTTCTGATTGTATGTTTTTATCTTCCTTATCACCATAGTAATTTTCTATGGTCAGAATTTTTTTTCTGCTGTTTGCTCATTTTCCAGCCTACTTCTTGACTTTTGACACTATGCTAAAGTGGGACTTTGTTTCCTAAGAGGAGGGGTCACTGTCCTAAACTTCAGTTTTTTTGCGCGTTTTCTTTTTTTTTTTTTCTTTTTGGAGGGCAATTGGGGTTAAGTGACTTGCCCAAGGTCACATAGCCATAACACAAGTTTTTGTGTTAAGTGACTGAAGCTATATTTGAACTCAGGTTCTCCTAACTCCAGGGCCAGTGCTCTATTCACTGCGCCACCTAGCTGCCCCAACGTGCAGCTGTTTTCAGAGGTAATTCTGGGGGCCTGTAAGTTTTTGGCTCTTCCAAGGTATGATCTAGGGAGAGATGTGTTTACTACTTTCCTGTACTGTGTACTGGTTTGTTAGCGACCATAAGCACTCTTTACAACCCTGGAACTGTGAAGGGTCCCAGCTCCCCTGTGGCCTTAAGCTCTAATGTGCTAATGTTTTTCCTCACACTGGGACTAAGAACACAGGACTGCAACCTATATCCAAGTATATGCAATTCAAATGAATCCTGCCCCTGGTGCCAGCAGAGGGACCCCTGTAAATCTCCTTCTGACCCATTGCCCCCTTGCCATCTGTGGGCTGAGAGGTCTGAAAATCACCAGTGCTGTCACTGATTCAGTCACCCTGAGACCTGCTCCTGATTTGTTTGGGCCAGGTCTGTGCTGGTGTGGCCTGTGCTGGACTGTGCTCCACTGTCACCCTGGTGCAACAGACCTTTTCTTCTGACTTATAAGCTGTCTTGGGCTGGAAAATTGTTTCATTCCATCTTTTGGGGGTTCTACTGCTCTAGGATTTGTTTAGAGTCATTATTTAAAGGTATTGGGAGGAGTTTGAGGGAGATCTCAGGTGAGTCCCTGCCTTTACTCCACCATCTTGGCTCCACCTCCAGAAAATTATTTCTTGAGCAACCAGGTAGAGCCTATGACTCTTTGCACATGTCAGATCCAAGAAGGAGTGAGTTACAGGACGTGCTGGACAGAAAGGAGCCTTCCTCTGCCCCCTAACACTTACTCCCGGTGCAGCTGAGCTCAAGCCCAGAGGATCAAATAAGTTTCCCCTCCAGTGGGTATAATATAAGGAACATTACACTACACAACATGAGAACCAGACTTTAGTCCCCATTCCATCACTAAATAGCTAGGAAATTTTTAGTAAATCACTAATTCCTCTCTTTGTCACAGTTGCTTCATCCATAAAACAAAGATAACAGCACCTTTTATTCCAGAAGACATTGAGAATAGACAGAATGATGACTTGAGTTCCCTTATGGCTCCACAAGAGGGGTCCCTGAACATGTGGGGCTTTTAATATTGTAATAACTATATTTCAATATAATGATTTCTTCTGTAATCCTAAGTATTTTATTTTATGCATTTAAAAATACTACTCAGAAAAAGAGTCCATAGGCTTCAACAAACTTCTAAAGGCATCCCCAACACAAAAAGGTTAAAAACCCTTCTAAATTACAATCACGATTTTCTAATGCACCCCACATGCCCTCTATCATACGGGCCTGCTAGTCTCCTTGCTGTTGCTCATGTGTCACTCCTTTCTCCACGTCTTTGTCTGACTATTTTCCATGTCTGGAACACACCTCACCATCACCTCTTAGTTTCCCTGCATTCCTTCCCGTCTCAATTCAAATCTCACCTGCAGGAGACTTTTTGCAGACCTTCCTCCACCTCTCTCTCAAACTGCAAGTACCTTTCACTCTGAGATTACCACTCCCTCTACTCTGAATATATCTTATATGTACCTACTTATTTTCACGATGTCTCCCCCATTAGGTTGTGAACTTCTTAAGAGCAGGAACTGTTTTTACCTTTGTTTGTATCCCAAGTGCTTAGCATAATGCCTAGCACATAATGATAAATTTTTTTTGTTTGAAGCAATGCAAGAGAGGTAATCAATAAATCCCTGAAGTGTATTTGTAATCTCTGGGACACTCCCATTTGGCTAATGGAGTTACTTTGTAATCATTTGTCTGTATTTAAGGATCAATCTCTATTTAAGAATCAATCTGTATATGGGCAGGTAGAAAACAGTACATTAAGAGTGGTCAATCAGCATGGAGAGGTTAGTAGAAATTGGAAAAGAGACAGATGCTGAAATAAAAGAGTTTGCTAAGGAGAAAAGCATAGAAAATAGGAAAAGCTATAGCATGAACTATGTAAAGGAGTTTCCTTGAGCAGCTAGAATGACAACAGTTGATGAAGATTATTCTAAATATGAGCTAGGGGTAATAGAAGAGAAAGGCATTCAACAAGCCAAGACTAGAGATGGAAAAGAAGGAAGCAGATGAAAGTAGACTTGGGTTTGGATGGCAATATGATATTATAGTATTGTAATCAGAAGACATGGTTTGGATTGGGTATGATGGCACACACCTGTATTCCCTGCTGCAGGGAGATTGAGGGTAGTGGACTGCTTGGGTTCAGGAGTTCTGAGTTACCATATGGCCAAAGACAATCAAGTGTCCACACTGTCGGGAACCAGAATGGTGAGCCCCCAGGAGTAGAGGCCACAAGACTGCCTAAGGAGAAGCAAACTGTCCTGGGTCTGAAAAATAGAGCATGTTAAAATTTCTGTGTGGATCAGTAGTAGGACCATATTGTGAATGGTTGTTGAACTTCCAGCCAAAATAGGGAGACTAAATCTTTTTTAAAAAGGGAGGGAGAGGGAAAAGAGAGGATAGTAAAGGAAAAAGAACGGGGGAAGAAAAAAGAAAAAGACATAGAAAGTTCCAATTTTTACAATCACTTACTTTGTAACTCTGGACTAGTTATTAAATCTTTCTAAATCTGATTCCTTACCTGTAAAATGGGGGAAATAATACTTGTACTCACAACTGACAGGATTGTTGCATAGAAAAGATTTTTTATAAACTTTTAAAAATCATATTAACTAAGAATTATTAAGGGAGAGACTTATGTTGAAGAGTTTCTGAGTATAGAGTACAGAGGGCAAAAATAGTTCAGGATACAGATGATTTTAGAAAGTTTGGTTTGTTTGTTCATTTTTAGCCTAGAGCCAGGAGCTATACCTGGATTTCAGCAAGAAAAGATCAAATGTCCCCAGTGATAATGGCTAAGAGTTACCTGACTGTCCTGCTTCTTACCATTAGCCAAATAGGAGTGTCCCAGAGATGACAATATAGCAAAGCAGACTGCAATTATAAAGGCAGATGTTGTGTATTAAGATGTATCCAACTGAATTCAGTAACAAAAACGATTATCTAAAAATTATCTATTTGCAAATTACTTGTATCCTCAAATTTCACCAACCAAAGTATATTTTGTTCTATAAACTGCTAACTGAGCCGAGAGAGGACAGACATGATAAAAACGGAGTATCAAGGCAGGAGTGAATGACAAGGCTGTGATCCCAATGATAAACTATAGCAAGGAGAAATCTTCCATTATCCTACTGTTTCTTTAGTTGGTGACAGCAAAATTGGCCAGAGTCCAGCATGGGGAGCATAGGGAAGCTTTAAAATATGGGGGACAAAATTTAAATAAGAGTTTGAGGTAAAAATGATTCAATTCTATCTTCTTCATGTGCCATGAATATGTGTGTATAGAAAACCATATACACATAAACATATGCTATTTGACTTAAACATTATTTTTGGAGTTATACAATATACCGCTCCCCCTCCTGGGACCTCATCACTGAGGATTCAAATACGATAGAAATAGTTGAAGAAGGAAGCAATGGAATCTCCTTTCCCAAAGCCAAACAAAAGTCAGAAACAAATTAAATGTAATCTTTTCTGGAGCCATCGAGTGGACTAGATGACTCTCAGGGTACATAATAGTATTAAAATTCTAGAATTCCATTAACATCTCTCTCAAAGTCTAAATTAGTTTCTTCTGAATTTCAGATCCTCTAAGTATATGAATTTGTCTTTAAGAGCTGTACAGTTCTATGTCAAAGGAAAATATATTATCGAATCTGACAAAAAACCCTATGATGAAAAAATATAGTCCATGCAATTAACTGGCATCTCTTTTCCAATGCAGAAAACACAGAAAAGAAGACTCATATGTGGTTTTGTAGCATATACATATATGCACACATACACATATTATGTACATGTGTGTGTAGGGGGAGGTAGCTTTATGGTCCTTCCATCTTTTCAATCTTCTTACATCTTACTCCCTTCCGTGTCCTTCCTCTACCATCCAGTAACACTGACCTCCATGCAGTCACTAGTATACAACTTCTCTCTCTCTCTGGACATCTTCAATATAACAATTAACATTTTATATAGTGCTTACTATGCTCCAGGCATCATACTGAGTACTTTACAATTATTATCTCATTTGATCCTCATAACAACGCTGGGAGGTGGGTGCTATTATTATTATTGCCATTTTACATATGTGGAAACTGAGGTAAAGAGGAGTTAAGAGACTTGCCTAGGGTCAAACAGCTGGTAAGTGACTGGAGCATGATTTGAACTCAGATCCTCCCAACTCCAGGCCCTGCACTCTATCCACTGTACCACACAGCTTCCCCAATGCATTCCAAGCCTAGAATACCTGCCTTCTTCATCTCCATTCCCTAGCTTCCCTGGTGCCCTTCAAGCTTCAGGTAAAATCTTGCTTTCCATAAAAAGCTTCCCAGTCCCCCTTACTACTAGTGACTTCCCTCTGTGATTATCTCCTATGTATTCTGTATAAATCTCCTTCATACGTAATTGTTTTCATGTTGTCTCCCTCAAAAGACTGTGAGCTTCATGGGGGTAGAAATTGGTTTTCTGCCTTTCTTTGTTTCTCTAGCACTTAACACTGTGGTTGGCATACAATGTTGTTATTCAGTCATTTCAGCTGTGACTCCTCGTGGCCCCATTTGGGGTTTTCTTGGATACTGGAATCATTTGCCATTTCCTTCTCCAGCTCATTTCACAGATGAGGAAATTGAGACAAGCAGGGTTAAGTGACTTGCCCAGGGTCACATAGCTAAAGTAAATGTCTGAGATTTGAATTCTGGAAGATTAGTCTTCCTGACTCTGGGCTTGGTGCTCTATCTACTGAGCCACCAAACTGCCCTAACACACAATAGGTGCTTAATAAATGCTCATTGACCGACTGTTGTGTGTACATATCAAATATAGGACTGGATGTCTGTGGTAGCACACACACGCACGCACCAGACCTATGATTGCATCTACATAGGAAGATCAGCAATGACCTAATAATTTATAATCTTAGAGAGCTGTTGGGGGCATTAATAGGTTAAATGATTTGTTTATGATAATATAGCCAGTGGTTGGTCAAAAATAGGACATAAACTGAGGTCTTCCTGACTCCAGGGACCCCTACCCAATTGCCTCTGATTTATATAACACCTAATATTATCTATTCTGTAGAGGGTGGGTGGGGAGTCTGATTAGCTTGATGAGGACTTTTGTCTAACTTTCCTTTTGCAGATGTCTACTTGCCTATTAACACTTCATTAAATAACGAGGAAGTCTCTGTCGTCTGGATACTTCACACTTCTTTGAGGATGAGTGGTCAAGTCTATGGATGAAGTAGAAATTGCTTCATTGTAGTGGAGGGCAGTAGTTACCCCTTTGTGCCAGGCCTATAAAGGAGGAAAGAGGGAAGGGGCGCCAAATCAATCAGACAGACAGACATTTTTCTAAAGAAGCCTAAGAGTGAGATTTTTGAAAGAGAAAGAGGCTTCCAAGCTGGAACCTGTTATATGTCACCTAGAGCTTGAGATGCTGAACCACAGGGTGCAATTATATAGATTTATATTTATAACATCATAATAAACATAATAAAACAAAAACAAAAAGACCAGTACAGTACACATAGGAGTTTAATAAATATTTATTGAGCTGAATTGAATAATGTCTTTTTGTAACTAAATTATTTTGAGCTCAAATAATCTGCTATCATACTGAAGACAGCAAGGCCTCTATTGCCATGTGAAAAGTCTCACAACATGGTACTATTTTCTTTTGTAAACACTTAAAAGGAAGTGGGCAATGATGCCAGTTTTTAAATCACTCCAGATGGCATCTTCCATCGCCAGTATCAAAATGACCTATGACAAACCCTTTTGAGTCTATTTCAGTTTGGGGCAGGGGGGGCGCCATTCTCAAACTCCTCTCACATACAAAATGAAGTCAGATATGAAGGTCCATATTTTATAATAATATTGATCCTGCTGTTTTTAGAATAAGAAAAGCAAGAAAGGCAACATGATATAATAGAAAGTACACTGAATCTCAGTTCTTGTCCCTCTTCTGATAGTAACTTGCAATATGATTGGGATAAGTTATAACATCTCTGAATCTCAGGTTCCTGATGTACAAATTGAGAGCTGGACAAGATAATTTCTAAGGATCCTGCTGGCTCCAAATTTTTATGATTCAAGATCCAAGGAAGTTTTCTTCGTTGGTTGGTTTTTTTAAATCTGTGATTAGGAAATATCTACAAACATCATCATCATCATAGCATTTTATAATACTTTAAGAGCTGCAAATATCTTATCTGAGTTTCACAACAACCCTGGGAGGTAGGTGCCATTATTGTTCACATTTTATAGATAAAGAAATTGAGGCAAGCAGAGGTTAAGTGACTTGCCCGGGGTCACACAGTTAGTAAGTAAGTTAAGATTTGAACTCCGTCTACCTGACTCCAAGTCCAGCATTTTATCCACTCTACCACCCAGCTGCATATGAAAATGAACTCTCCTCCTGACAGAACTTCATTTGTTTAAAGGGTTAACTCACGCCCTCCACAGAGCTATGGCTTAGCATTTAGGGGGTGGGGGATGAATGTAAATAAATTTTCAGTACAGTGATTATACTCTTAGCTTTACATGAAATATGATAATGTCAATGTTACAGCCAATAATAAATTAAAGAATGTGTGCGGATTCATTTAATAGTTTTATTACAGCTACAATGCGGATGGGCTGGAGGCTAGATCAGAATGAAAATTAGTCTGATTCGAGAATCACTGAAATGATGGATTAAAAGTACAACATGATCCTTATACCCTATGAGGCCTGGGGGCCTCTTGCTAGCAAAGTGTGCTTTGTACTCCATGCTGCAATGTAAGATCTAGCCCATCAAAAGGATGTAATGGGCCCAGCTGGACACAGCAGAACCAAGATTTTCCCAAACAACTAAATGTCAAAGAACCCAATTGTCAGAGGGAGGATTACATGGTGGTCTAAGACATAAGGAAATGCCAAGGAAAAACATTATCTACATAGTGATTCCGCACTCCTTGAACACCTGCAATCCCCTTGTGCTGTTTGATTTTATAATATCCACACACCCCAACCTTTAAGTATTATATGACCTATTGCTCTTTAAGTTAAAGTCAGCTAAAATTAATTCTGTTTTGAGAGCTTTCTTTGAGAATTTCACAACAGCCCTTGGAATAACTGGAGACATCTTGGATTGCCAAAGAACAGCTGGGAAGCACCAGTCTTTGCATTTGTCAGATATAATCAAAGATGGTAAAGCAGGGTACTACACAGGTAAAAAAAATTCTCTTCCATTATGATAGAGAAGCAGCAAAAGGGCCAGCCCTGGAGATGGGAAGACCCAGGTTGAAGCTCTGCCTCTGGTATTTACCAGCTAAGTGACCAAGGGCAAAACACTTAATCCTTCCATATCTAGGTCACTCTCCGAAACTAAAAATTATAGATGGGGTGTCAATCTGTGTTAGGGGAGGAAATAGGAGTTTCCACACCACACTGGAAATTCTCCATATACATTAAATCACAACTTTAGACTATTGTCTGGAATCTGAAGCCCACTGTGGTTAACTGACTTGGTCAAAGATGTCATAGCTAGTAAACGATGGAGCAGGAACTCAAAGCCAAGCCTACTTACACTGAGCCCAGCGTTCACCCTATTATTACACACTGCCTCTTTCCACTGAACCTTGGAAAGCGCTGACAATTCTAATAACTAATGATTTTTGCTACTATGCCTTCAGATGGGCAAAAATCTTCTGGAGATTTTAGTCTTGGTAAGGGCAAACACAAGTCCCTTGAGTAAGATCTAATGATAAATTTGTCACCATAGAGAATTATCAAGATTATTCAAGCTTCACTCCAGTTTAGCACCCTACTGAGGTTGCAAAATCAGAGTGGTATTCCCCCAAGTAGACTGTAAGCTCTCTAAGGACAAATTTTTTTGTTGTTACAATTGTGCCTGACTCTTTGTGACCCCATTTGGGGTTTTCTTGGTGAAAATACTGGAGTAGTTTGCCATTTCCTTCTCCAGCTCATTTTAAGGATGAGGAAACAGAGGCAAAAAGGGTTAAATGACTTTCCCAGGGTCACACAGCTAGTAAGTGTGTCTGAGGCCAGTTTTGAATTTAGGAAGATGAGTCTTCTAACTCCAAGCCTGGCACTCTATCCATTGTGCCATTCAGCTGCCCAAGGACAAATATAGTTTTATTTTTTTCTTTTTATCTGAGGCCCCCAAGACAGTGCCTTGGACCCAAGAGGCACTTCATAAATGTTGGTCAAATTAATTGAATTAGCAGGTGCTAGGGTGTCGGGGTCTAGGTTTCTTCATCTATAAAATAAAAGGGTTTGGCTCTATATTCTCTAAGCTTTCTTCTAGATCTGGTCTACAGTTATGATTCCCAATAAGCTAATCAAAGGCAACAATTAACAAAAGCTGCCTGTTCATCAAATCTGTAAATGACACAAAGCTAGTAAAGATGGCTAACTTGCTGTATGACATCCTGGATCCAAACTGTCTTGACAGGTTAGAACAAAGAACCTGATCTAATAAGATTAAGTTTAATGAGATAAATATAAAGTCTTGCACTTAGGTGAAAAGAAAATCCTGGATGGGAGACGTATTACGGGACAAAAGATCTGTTCCATATGACCTTGGGGTTTTGAGGATAACAGTAATAATAGCAGTAACACTTCTTTCCCAGTTCTAATCCTGACTCCGGACTTTTTTTTTACCTCTCCCTCAGTGCCTTCTTACCCTGAAGATGTCTCTACCCCTCCAATTAGTGAGTTCCTGCCTGGAACCACCAGCTCAGGAAGTACCCAGGCCATTCATTCTCAATTCTCTTCCAGCTGACTTTTGAGGCCTCTTCCAAATCCAAGATTCTTTCATCCTACCAAAAAGATGAAGCCAACATGACACTAGTTTAAAAAATAATCCTATAATTCTTGCATAAGGCAATTTAACTTTAAGCCAAACTGAAGGACCAAAAAGGGGTGGGGAAACCCCATTCCATTGGGAGAATGGAGTACTCAAGTAGAGAAGTATACCTTTCTTCAGCCATCACAAGAGATTGTTGATCATTATTTGATTAATGTCCTTTGCTATGCAGCATAGAACATTGTTATATGGAGCAAACCACTTCAACACTGCCAAAGCCTGAAGAAGAAATGAAATGTGCCCAGCTCAGCAGAGGCAGAGGAGTGTGGGGACCTGTCAAATGAACCTTGGTATGCTGAATAAAAATATTTACAGCACTACTTTATGAAATGATCCATTTCCAAGGCAGCAACTGCTTTGTACAATATCCCATCACACTCAAAATGTTCCCCTCTGGGCCTACGTATGTAGAAAGTTGAAAATATGTGCTTATGAATATTGACGTGATTGGAGCGGCTATTTGTAACCACACATAAAAAATGTGTTTAAGGAGTAAATAATTAGGAGCATTGCAAATGGAAATTGGGGGCATGTTGTTCTCACTCTTCCAGTGAGGAACTGGGCTTTTTGTAGGGGAGAGTGGGTTTTGGTACGGTTTTTTCTTTTGCTTTTTTTTTTGGTTCTCATGCCATTAGAAAAAAAATGTGTATGCTCTGCATTTCAGGGGTGATGTTTATGCTTTGCTGCTTATGGATATAATAGAAAGAGTGAACCGTTGAAAATGTGTCTCTGTGGTATATCTAGAATGTTAATACCCCAGTTATCACATAACTTACATTTATTTAGAAAAAAAAATGAGGCAAGCTTTTTCCATTCATTTAGCACACTAAATGCTACATGTAAACAAAAAGAGTATAATCGTGCTGCTGGAAAATTTTTACAGGAGACACTCATAAAGGCTACCAGGCAATCAGGATGGAGCCCTGCTTTCTTTCAGACAAGGCCAACAGTTGTTGGCCTTTAAAGCCACAGGGCAGCAAACTGCTGAATGTAGATCCTTAATTCACACTTATTAGATCACTTAACAAGATGCTGAACTCTCTTGTCTGAGATAAAATATTCAGAGCCAGAGATGGAAATGTGAATCGGAGAAAAACTTCATATTCAGCACTTTACCCAGTTTGTTATTTCTTTTCTTTCCCAGCTTATCCCCCACTTACTCCACAGTTTTGTTTTAACAGGAGAAACCCCTGGGCTCCTGGGTTCAAATCCAGCCTCCACTTCTTTTTACTATATGGCACTGGAAAAATCGTTTTCCTCTCTGAGGCTGTTCATAGACATCCACGATGATGCCTCAAATGCCTAGCCAGCTCTGAACCCTGTGATTCTAATGACAGCACAGAGGCTATCAGAAGCTGTCCAGAAGCCTAATCTGTGAGAGTTCCACCAATGCTCTGGCATCATGGGAATTTGTCTAGCCTTCTAGGTAAGAGGAATCTTACTTGGGTTCCATGCTTCCCCAATTCAGACACAATTCACATGATTGTGATATCAAAAGAGTAGATTTCCAGATACTAATCCCCTGCCTTAATAGCAAAGAAACGCACATTGATTCGCCTTTCCGAATCCCATTCATGGGATTCTGATAATAACCACACACCTTAGAGAACAGCTAAGTTATAACCCAGATTGACATTCACTACCTATATCCCCAGAAACGTGTTCTCTACGTGACCTTGGGCAAGTCACTGTTAAGCTTGAGCTTCAGTTTCCTCTGAATGAGTAGATATGAACTAAAATGAGAGAGTTGGCCTCCATGGATTCTGAAGCCTTTTCTGGCTCTAGAACCATGATTCTATGATGAGTTTGTCCTAAAAGACATATGTTTTCCAAAAGAGGATGGGGTTGTGATGGATATTGCTACTTATTTTCTTCATATAAATAGCCAATTTGGCCAACAGTGTACTTAAAACCTCAGCTGGGAATCAAGAACTATTTCAATAACGCAAAGATGAAATATTTACCAGAGTCCATGATTACAGCTCTTTGCCCCCACCCTGGCTCAGAACTTTGGCAGATATCTTTGTCATTGGGCTATGTGAGATCTTTCCATATCTGTGCATCATCCCCTACGATATACCTGCCCCACCAGGGACTAAAATCATTTTGCTCAGAGATTTTGATTTCCTTCATTAACTCCACAAGTCTCAGGAGGAAGCATGAAACAGAGCAGCGCTATTCAGTCTAACTGAAGAAATTCTCTTGTGTATATGGGTGAATGATGAGGGGCTCTCTGATACACCTCTCCTGTATCTTAAAAGAAACTTGTGCTCCATAAAATGGCAAAATTAGAACTGGAAGGTCAAATTGTTCATGGATAACCAAAGTCAAATTCATTCTGACCCTGAGACTTTCAAAGAAAAGTTAGTGAATGAAAAGGTAAAATCTGGCTAATAATATCCAGGTATAATTTTACTTATAATGAAGACTTAGATCCTGAAGGATCAATATCAGACATTTCACACTCCAGAGATGGTATCTTGGAATGGGCAGTGGCAAAAAGACACTTCAAAACTTCTATCTGACTGGCATGGGGGGAAAAAAAAAGTAATGGAGAATCTTTTACCTTGAAGAGAAAAAAAAGCTTGATGACCTGGACTCCAAAATAAATGTTTGTGATTTAAGGTCTGAACATTCCACGGAGTAATTTAAAGGTTTTTGCATTGCTTCATAATCAAGCATTTATTAAGCACTTACTGTGTGCAAAGCCCTGTGTTTAAACCCTGTGAATTCAATTACAAGCAAAAAGAGAGTCCCTGCTCTCAAGGAACTTGTAGTGTAATAATGAAAGATAAGACATAAAAAGAATCTTGGGGGGAAAGAGGAAATGGAAGGGACAAAGGTCCCAAGTCTCAGGAGTGTGCAGAGAAAGTCTTGGGTACAGCTTGGAAAGGTATAAGACATGGCTGACCAGGACACCCTCTTTAGATAGGGGTTCTAAAAGGAGCCATCCAATCAGAGGAAAGTTGAAGGCAGAGAGAATGCTTCCAAGGTGTGAATTCAAGGGCTAGAATAATCCTTCTAGGGCATAGCAGATAAGTCCTAAGTGCAGTCTGGTAAGAAATTAAATACATAGTTCATAAATACAAAGCAAATCATTCACAGCACCCCAGATCAACCTTATTTTTACAAATATGCAAGTTCAGTAAGCATAATTCATTGATGTAGGGAGTTCCCATACACTATGGAAAGAGATGTTGAAAGAAAGAATATTCATGCTAATAATGTTTATTGATTGACTGATTTCGATATTGCTCCTGATTTTCTTTTCTTTCTTTTGCTTTTTTTTTTTTTTGCTTTTTTTGGAAGGGCAATTGGGATTAAGTGACTTGCCCAAGGTCACAGGCTAGTAAGTGTTGGCTAGTTAAGTGTTAAGTGTCTGAGGCCTGATTTGAATATAGGCCCTCCTGACACCAGGCACCACCTAACTGCCCCTCCTGATGTATTTTCACAAGAAAAGTCTTTATGGTTTTTATTCACCTTTCCAAGTGGCTTTTCCCAGGAGTCTAAAAAATGCTTTAGAAAGAAATGTTATTTCTTAATATTTTTAGAAAAACTAAAAAGAGGCTTTTTAATACACTTCCATAGGAGATTCTTCCTCCATCCTCTTTTCTGATTGTTTTCATTTAAATGACTGTCAGATCAGATAAAGGCATAAGAATTCATTTGCTCTTTCTTTCTAATCCCAAGGAATTCAATTTAATTAGGAAAACATTCATTAACTTCCTCCCATCAATCAACAAACATATACTATATACCAGCCACTCTGCTAGCCAGTGAGGAGACAAAACCAAAACAAAAATATGTGATTCCTGTTTTCAAGGAGATTACATTCTACCAAAGGCTGAGCAATATGATAGAAACGGGGGTGTAGGAGGTAGGGGTGTAGGGCAATGACTAAGGTACAAACTGTAGTTAAATTATCCCTGACCCAATGGAGCTTACAGTCTAGCAGAGACACATTCCACATATAAATAACTATATAAAGAACCACAATATGCAATAATTGCATCTAAAGGTGGAAGCAATGTGCCAAAAGCAATTATCACCTGGGAGTATGGGGGAGGGGATTATTAAAGGAGGGGACTTTTGAATTGGGCTTTAGAGAATGGGCAAGAATTCAACAGGTAAACTGAAGGAGGGAGGTCATTTGAGAAAGGAACAAGAGGGATAATTTCTATTCATAAAATTTCCAAACAGACTCTTTGATATCCTCTTTTAGCCAGATTATCTTTCCTCAGAATATTTTTTCTTCTTTCTCACTTAGATCTCACTTCATCTAGCTAAGTTCCTCTCCCAAAGCTATCTCCTCACACACTGAACCAGAACGTATTTCTTGCCACACCCCAAGAAAAATAATACATTTGACAAATCTCTAGTGGTGTGACTAGTGACTTGTAATCTTATTAAATTTTTCATTATTGTCATTTTTCAGGCCTCTCTGATTCTTCATGACCCCACTTTGTGTTTTCTGGGCAAAGATACTGGAGTAGTTTACCATTTCCTTCTTCAGCTCATTTTATAGACAAGGAAACTGAGGTAAACAGGGTTAAGTGACTTGTCCAGGTTCACACAGCTAGTAAGCGTCTAAGGATGGATTTGAACTCAGGAAGATGAGTTTTCCTGACTCCAGATCTAGCACTCTATCCACAGCTGCCCCAATACTACTAAATACTATACTATTAAAAAAATCTTATTAAATACTACACTATAAAAATACTCATATTTTCCACCTATAACAAGAGAGATTCTAGAGTGTTACAGAAACAGCCATGGCATTATAGAAAGAACACTGGATTTACAATCAGTGGCCTGGATTTAAATCCTGGACCCATCAATTGCTAGCTGTATGAATACTGGGCAAGACTTGCCCTATTTGTGCTCAATTTCCTCTCCTGTAAAACAAGAGCACTGATATCCATGCTGCTTACCTCACAAGGTTGTGAAGAAAGCACTTTTTAAATGGGAATTATTTTTCCCCATTTTTCCATAGACACTGACTGCCTGACTAAAATGATTTGCCCACAGTAAAACACTTTTTTCCGGTAAATTACAGAAAAGCAAGCATTATAAAGTAGGGATGAATATTACATGCTCCAGTAAAGAATGGCTTCAAAGTTCAGCAAGCTTGACAGTGTATTGAGTAATGTTCTTTGAACACAGCATTAAAGTCATGTTAGGAAGGAAAAGAGATAAAACATATAATGACATCTTAATATGCCCAGTTCTTGCAAAAGCCAAGAACTGGTCACAGTTTATCAGAAGCTGCACATTTTAATCTCATTAGACAACACTTTTTTCCCAATCATTCTAATACAGTTAGCAAAACCACAGGGTGGTAGAGGGAAAGGGAGCTAAAATGAATTGTAAACTGCTTGGAAAAAAACTGTCTTTTCCAATTGACATTTAATGTGACTATGGAAACTGGGCTAGACAATCAATTGACTCAGTTAATAATTTGTCCAGAGCAGCCACAAATGCTGAGGACATTTGTACAAAATAACTATACTCAGCAGAGGTGCTTCAAAAGACTCACTTAACCCTGAAGATGAATGAATGAATGAAATTAAAAACCATTCATTAAGTACTTATTTTGATCCAGGTACTGTGCTAAGTTATATTGTTGTGAAAGTACAAATATAATCAGATAATGCCTGCCCTCAAGGAGTTTATATTCTAACAGGAGAACAATGCACAAAAGGGAATTGTAACCAGGAAAGAGATTTTTGGTCTATCCAGGGAATCATAGGAATGGTAATTTGACATGTAAGTCAACCAATTGACACATCCTTTCCAAAAAAAAATGGTACTTCTCATTTGATTACTATTCCCAGAGAAGGAAACAAAGTAGAGGAAAGTGGAGGGAGAGGAAGGGTGTGGATGGAGGGAAGCCTAAAAAAAGGTAATGGAAGAATGATTTAGATATATAGTTCAGTGGAATAAGAAGGTAAAGTGTGATCTAGGGTATGAAGCTTCTAGAAATGAGCTAAGCAAGCTAGTTTATACTCAATCACTAATCAACACAACTGAACAACAATAACTACTCAATAATAATAATTACAACCTCGCCAATAATGATGTTTATATTAAATAGGGCAGCTAGGTGTCACAGCAGATAGAGTGCCAGGCCTAGAGTCAGGAGAACTCTGAGTTTATGAGTTTAAATCTGGCCTCAGACACTTACTACCTGTGTGATCCTGGTCAAGTCACTTAACCCAGTTTGCCCCAGTTTCCTCATCTGCTAAATGAGCTGGAGAAGAAAATGGCAAACCACTCCAGTATCTTTGGAAAAAAAATCCCAAATGGGGTCACAAAGAGTGAGACATGACTGAAATGACTGAAACAACATAATAATAAAACCATTTATATGGTGCTTTAAAGTCTGCAAAGCAGTTTACATATCTGTTCTCATTTGATCATCTCAACAACCCTGTGAGGTAGGTACAATTAGTATCACCATTTTTTTGTTGTTTGTTTTTTGGAGGAGAGGGGTAGGGCAATTGAGGTTAAGTGACTTGCCCAAGGTCACACAGCTAGTTTTTGTGTGTGTGCATGTTGTTTGAGGCCAGATTTGAACTCAGGTCCTCCTGACTCTATTCACTGCACCACCCAGCTGCCCCCTAGTATCACCATTTTACAGATGAGAAAACTGAGGCTGAGAGAGCCAATTAACTTCTCCCAGGAATGAGGACATATATTCTTGAGGTCTAGGGAGTGGGAGAATTTTTTGTTGGTCAGTCAACAAGCTTTTATTAAGCACCTACTAGATGCTAGCCACTGTACTAAATTCTAGGAATATGAAGAAATGTAAAAGACAGTCACTGTTCTCAAAGAGCTACCAGTTTAATTCAGGGGTGGGGAACACATGACCTCAAGACCACATGTGGCCCTCTAGGTCCTCAAGTGCAGCCCTTATCAACAAACCGTCCTTAGGGACCTTTAAGGTCATATGTGTCCTCCAGGCCTCAGGTTCCCCACCCCTGGATGGAATTAGGATATGGAATTTTTAAATAAAGTATGTGATTTCTTTCTCCCCAGACTCCACTAATATTTTCATAAACTGAATTTGTGGGGATTCAGCAACTAAATGATGCAACAGGCAAATAGATGCTTAATCCTTAGATAGGAAAGATAAAGAATGTAAAGTTAAACAATTATGAAAGGGGACAGACAAGAGTATAAGTTGATTTTGAAAGCAGGCAGAAGTAGAATTAGAAGCTAATTGGTCAGAGTAAAGGTCAAGGATTATAGAATATAATACAATACAAATCCAGTCTCAGACACTTACTAGCTATGTGACCTGGGGCAAGTCATTTAACTTGGATTGCCTCCCCCAAAAAATTCGAAAAATTATGCAATACAAAAGATGTCTAGTGCTAAGAGTCATCCCTCAAAAAGCTACCACAGGAAGAAAGCAGCACATGGAGAAGTTCTGGGTTAAAGAAACAGATTCAGTTTTTCATAATTTTTTTATCAGTCAATAAGCCTTCATTATATGCTTACTATGTCAAGTCAAGTAAACATTTATTAAGCACTCACTAAATGCCATGCCGTTTGCTAAGGGCTGGGGATGCAAAGAAAGGAAAAAACTAGACTCTTGTCTTTAAGAAGTTTACATTCTAATTGGGGAAACTGCATGCAAAAAAAAAAATGTAGCTGTAAGGTTTTGACTACATATGGAGGCCTTCCTGGTGATGCCCCCTCCTCCTTTTAGCTTTGTGTGTGTGTATTGTCTACCTGCATTTGATTGTAATCTGCTCCTTGTCTTTTTTTCTTATTTGTATCTTGAGCACTTAGCATAGTTCCTGGCGTATAGTAGGTATATACATATATTTGTGTGTGTGTATATGTATGTGTATATATATATATATATACACATTATATGTATAATACATGGAAAGCAATATCAGAGGAAGACATGTAGAAGGTGGAATTTGAGTTGAAGGAAAGCAGGGAAATCACAAGGAAGAAGTGAAAAGGGAGAGCATTCCAGGTGTGAGGGATGGAGATGGAATGTCTTGTTTGAGGAACGACAGTTGGGCCAGAGATGCTGGACAGTAAGGCATGTGGAGAGGAGTAGAGACTGAAGAGATAGGAAGGAGTCAATTTATAAACTTTTAAATGCCAAAAAGAGGCAAACTTCTAAGTGGCAGGCAGTGATCCAAGTTTCCATTTGGAACAGATAAAACGACAGAATCATATTTTTAGAACTGAGAGAGATATTAAAGTTCATCTGGTCCAAGCCCCTCATTTTAAAAACAAGGAAACTGAGGCCCAGAGAGGTTCAGTGACTTAACCAAGGCCGCATAGCTAGTAAATAACAGAAACAGGATGTGAACCCAGGTGCTTTGACTTTCCAAAGACAGTATTTTCTCCACTGTTCTAAATATATGACTGGCATTGGCCATTTTCTCCTTCAAAATATTATTCCAAATTCATTACCAGTGCCCTAAATCCAGTCATGCCAACCATTCCATCAACACTTGAATAAATTTCTATAGAATATAGTTTGTGATTGTAGCAGGAAGGATCAGGAGAAACCCTGTTCACTTTGATGGATTCCCCCCAAAACCAACTAATGAAATGATAGGGAATGGAACTTTGCCCACATAAAAATGAGCACCCTTCATGGAAGTGGTCATACTCACCACCTGTTGCAAAATGTATGAATGTTTGCTGAGATGCCATGGGGAGCACTCAGTGAATGCTGAGTGAGTTGGGCTGTTTGAAAGCATAAGCTTTTTCTTTGCATTTTTTAAAAAGAATATAACAGTTATGTATACACAAAATGAAATAGTCTATTTTTCCCAGTCATCTGGGCCTTTGTTGATGACATAAGATGTTATACCTAGTCCCCTCCTACCTTCCCATGTTTCTTATACCTTACTCCCCAACACTGCTCTTCAGGTGACGGGCCTCCTGGCTGTTCCTGGAACAAGACACTCTATCTCTTAGCTCCAGGTATTTTGTATGGCTGTTCTGCCTACCTGGAATGCTTTCCCTCCTCCACTCTGACTGCTGACCTCTCTGGCTTCCTTTAAAATGCCACCTTCTAGGGGCAGCTAGGTGGCGCAGTGAATAGAGCACAGGCCCTGGAGTCAGGAGGACCTGAGCTCAAATCCATCCTCAGACACAACACACACACACACACACACACACTCACACACACACACAAAACTAGCCATGTGACCTTGGGCAAGTCACTTAATCCCAACTGCCCTCGAAAAAGCAAAAAAAGAAAAAAATGCCACCTTGTAATGGGAATGTAAATTTGTAAGATCTTCCCTGCCCCTAGGCTAAAGTGCACCTGGAGCCTGGGGTAGGAGGCTTGCTTTTCAGTAGATACTTCTTGATTGGCCAGTGGGTCAATAAGGTTGTTACCTTCTCTGAGCCAGGAGAAGGCTATATAAGCCCTGATGTGTAGCTTTGTTTTGGGGCTCACTTTGAGAAGTGTTCTGTGATTTGAGGTGGATTCTGGGAAGCCGTTGTTGAGAGTCCCCCGGCTTTGAAAAACCCAGATGTTGAAACCCAGATGTTGATTGGGTATGGATGTAATGGTTGGACAGTTTGGAAATCTGTCTACTTGATCTGTTTCTGTCTTGATAATTCTGCCTATATACTTTGAAGTTCGGGGTGCTGACCTTTTTCCCTGAACTAGGTAAACGATACATGTTTGACTGATTAAAGTAAGCTTGTTAACCCATTTTGAGTTGCTTTCCTTTATCAAAGCAGATCCAAGAACCTGTGTGAGCAGCCACCCTGGGACGCTTGGGGTGCTTGCTGCTACACACCTTCTGCAGGAAGCCTTCCCTAGTACCTCTTCAATCCAGTGCTTTCCTTCTCTTAATTTTCTCTTCTATTTATCCTGTATGTAGCTTGTTTTGTATATATTTGTTTACATGTTGGCCCCCCCCCATTAGATTGTAAGCTCCTTGAGGGCAGGGACTATCTTTTTTGCCTCTTTTTGTATCTCCAGCACTTAGCACAGTGCCTAGCACATAGTAGGTGTTTACTGAATTGACAATATAGTAGAAAGAGTGTTAGATTTGAAGTCAAAGGCCCTAGGGACTTGAATCCCAGTTCTACTGCTTATCTGAATAACTCTTGGCAGTGTGCCTTGATTTTCTTCCATTTTACATATGAGAAAACTAAATAAAAATAAGGCTCGCTGCCAACTCTCCATGAGGCTTTCCATTTTCCATCAGTATCTCCCCTTGGCTTAAACTCCACATAAGGTCCTTCCTGGTGATCTCCCCTCCCCCTTTTAGCTTTTTTTTTTTTTGGTGTGTTGTCTTTCTGCATTCAATTGTAAACTGCTCTTTTTTTTCTTGTCTGCATCTTGAGCACTTAGCATAGTTCTTGGTATATTGGTTTTTTAACAAATATTTCTTGAAATTGAAATATTATCTCATTTTATCCTTATAGCAACCTTGGAAAGTAGGTGCTATTATTATCATTCCAAATTTTACAGGTGAGGAAACAGAGGCAAACTGAGGTTAAGTGACTTGCACTCAGTCACACAGCTACTATCTGAGTCAGGATTTGACACAGTTCTTCCTGACTTCAGGCTCAGTATTCTGTTTATTGTGCTGCCAAGTTGCCTACCTTTATATAACCCTTTATAATTTGCAAAGTGTTTTATGTATATCATCTTATAGGAGCTTCACAAGAGCCCCATAGGAAGTACCCTATGTGGAGTCAAAACCAAGCAGAAACCATTTTAAGTTTGAGCCAACTTTCTGCAAAGACTAAGGTATAGAGGAAAGAATTTTCAGGGGGATGTATTTGCACTTCTGTTCTTGCCCTGTTTGTTTTTTCAGTAAATATCCCTTTCTAAAAGTTAATTGATGTTAATTAGTAATCAGTAGATGTTAAACAGTAATTGATGTTAATTAGTGATTGAGGGGAAAGTCAATGGTCATGTTGATATTAGGGTGCTAATCACTGATATCAATGACACTAAACTGGCACAGGGTGGTTTATATTGAAGGGAGTACATTCCAGAATGGGGACTCAAGCTGATAGCATTAGAAAAACCCTACTAACCCTCAAACCTATCAAATTGATTCACATGACAGAAAAAGAAAAAAGAAAATGACAAACATTGCTGAAAGGATGGGGAAAACAGACACTGATGTGCTATTGGAGGAGCTGTGAACTGATCCAACTCCCCTGGAATGACAGACAGCTCTCACTTTATGTGAATGGACCATTTCCCAGACCTCTATATGACGGGAATTTGCCCTTACCCTCCCAGTTCACTTAGTTGATATAACAAAGGCATACACAAAATAATACTTTTCTGTAAGTCATAAAATGTACTAAAATGCATACATATTAAATACTGTACCATTATGGAATGGAAGGTTAAGTTAATGATAAACTATACATAGTACAGTATGGTAAAGGTGACATATGTGTTCTGTATGTTGCCCCTTCCCCATCTACTATACCTATCCTTTATCATGGGTAGTTAGCTATGCAACTTTTTATGAAGCTATTGAGAGATGGTTGGACAGTGGCTCTCTTTTTTTTCATTATGTATCTGATGATAGTAAGCAATGTTATCTTTCAGAATGCTTTACATAAGGTCAAATTTGCATAAAGCTAGAACTATCTATATGTCCCAAGGGCTATAAAACTGTGCATACCCTTTGACACAGCAATAGTTCTACTCGGTCTGTATCCCAAAGAGATCAAGAAAAGGAGAAAGGAAACATATGTGCAAAAATATTTATAACAGCTTTTTTGTGGGGACAAAGAATTGGAAAGAAGTTGTGTTACAATTGAGATGGAATATTATTGTGCTCTAAGAAATAATGAAGGCGCTAATTTCAGAAAAACTTGGAAAAATTTACATGAACTGATGTAAAATGAAGTAAAAATTGTACAGAGTGACAGAAATATTGTAATAATGATAAACTGTGAAAGACTTAGCTATGCTGATCAATTCAATGATCCAAGACAATTTCAAAAGGCTAATAATGAAAAATGCTGTCCAACACCAAAGAGAGAACTAAAGAATGCTCAGGGCAGATTGAAGCATAAATTTTTTCACTCTATTTTTAGCCTTTTTTAATAAAATGCTAATATGGAAATGTTTTGCATGATTTCACATGTATAATGAGTATCATATTGCTTGCCTTCTCAATGGGTGGGAGAGGGACTGGAGAGGGGAAAGAATTTGGTACTCAAAATGTTTTTTAAATTGATGCTAAAAATAAATAATAAAATTTAAAATAAATTATGAAGCAAATAAATATATTACATTATATTTATTACATTAAATAATATATAAATTGATGTATGAAATATATAATAATATTACATATCATTGCATATTATATATTATAATAAATATAAAGTATCTGCTATAAATTAATATATTTTATGTTATATATAAATGAAATAAATTAAAATTAAATTTGCTACAAATAAATAAATTTTGTAAAAATATTTATTGAGGGCAGAGCTCCAGCCCAGGAGTCAGGAGGACCTGAGTTTGGATCCAGCCTCAGATACTTAACACACACAAAAAAAAACTAGCCATGTGACCTTGGGCAAGTTACTTAACCCAAATTGCCCTCCAAAAAGCAAAAAAAAAAAAAATGTTTGTTGATGGACAAACCTGAAGTAGGAGATGTAGCCATTTGTTCTATGGAGATCACTCAGATAGTGTGAGTGTGGGCTAGGAGAACAAGTCAAAAGTCTTACTAAGAAGGAAGGAAGAAAGGAAGGAAGGAAGGAAGGAAGGAAGGAAGGAAGGAAGGAAGGAAGGAAGGAAGGAAGGAAGGAAGGAAGGAAGGAAGGAAGGAAGGAAGGAAGGAAGGAAGGAAAAAAGAAAGAAAGAAAGAAGGAAGGAAAGAAGGAAAGAAAGAAGGAAGATCATTCATTAAGTGCTTGCTATGTGCCAAGAGCTGAACTAAACACTGGGGATATAAATACTAAAGAAAAAGACAGTCCTTGCCCTCAAAGAGCTCACATTTGAGAGGAGTAACTGGGAGGAGCACTTTGGTTAGGAAAGTTGCAGAGGTAGAAAGCGGGGTCACAGAGGAATTGATTGATAAACACCATCCAGAAATAATGACAGAATTGATCTGATCATGATTCATGGTTCCAGAACTGGCTGGGTGGGGGAGTGGAGGGGGAAGATGATAGATGGGGAGGTGTAGCAGCAAGCACCCCAAGTGTCCTCAGGGTTTGCAGCTACCACAGGTTCTTGGATCTGCTTTGTTAAAGGAAAGCAACTCAAAATGGGTTAACAAGCTTACTTTAATCAGTCAGACATATATCGTTTACCTTGTTCAGGAGAAAAGGTCAGCACCCTGAACCTCAAAGTATACAGGCATAATTATCAAGACAGAAACATCAAGTAGACAGATTTCCAAACTGTCCAACCATTACATCCATACCC
>NW_027186304.1:39048896-39079766 GCF_028583685.1 Petaurus breviceps papuanus | reverse complement strand
CTGGGTTTTTCAAAGCCGGGGGACTCTCAACAACGGCTTCCCAGAATTCAGATCAAATCACAGAACACTTCTCAAAGTGAGTCCCAAAAACAAAGCTAAACGTCAGGGCTTATATAGCCTTCTCCTGGCTCAGAGAATGTAACAACCTTATTGACTCACTGGCCAATCAAGAAGTATCTACTGAAAAACAAGCCTCCCCCACCCCAGGCTTCAGGTGCACATTAGCCTAGGGGCAGGGAAGATCTTTAAAATTTACATTCTTATTACAGGAGGGGGCGGGGGAAGCATATGCAGCAGTAAGGTTGGCCAAGCTGTAGAAAACACAAATAGAGAATAGGGAGTGAAATGAAATGCTGGGGCTTTTCTGATGCAGAGGTTGGGGAGAGGCAGTTATCAATCAGAACAGAGGGACTCCATGATGGAAGTTCTGGCAATAAAAGTTTGCCATGGATAAAACACCACCAGGGTCTCAGGAATGAGCAGTAAGGAGGCTGGTGAAGTCATGAAGGTGATGGCTAGAGAGTAGAAAGCTGATGGAATTTATTTAGAAACATCCCTAAAACAAGCCATTATTAATTGGCAGTTATGAATATTAAATATAGTGGCACCTATTGAAAACACATGGCCAATGCATTGATTTTGTTTGACCATATACATATGTGTGTATACATACATACATATATATATATATATATATATATTCCAAAGAAAGACTTCTATGGATGAAAGAGTAAGTCAGTTCACAGAAAAAATGCAGAAAAAAAAAAAAGCATCAAAGCATTTTTAAATGCAGAACCCAAGAAGAACATAATGGAAGATAAACAGAACAGAGGAGCAATTTTGTTACTCCCTTGTTAAATTTAATAATATATTTTTAAAACCAAATTGCATATGAAAGGTCAATTTCTTACCCTCTCTTGTCCTTTGTACATTGAATTTTTTGTGTTTGTTGATAATTATTAGGTTTATAATGAAGAGTAAAACTTTAAAAGTATTTATAGTTCAATTTTGTGTCTGGGAAATAAATGATCAGAAACAGTATTTTTCTGTGATGAGACTCTTGTTCTAAGTGAATGTATCTATTGTATTTTTAAGGATCTGGGAGATCTGTATTTATTCTATGTTATTTTATGAAGAAGAGTGAGATTTTCGTGTCTAAGTCCAGCCACTTTATCATGTCTTTCTTGGTATTTAAGTGGTACAAAAATTTTTCAACCTTCACATATCTTCTATCATTTGCTTGCAAAATTTATATTGATCAGTAAATCCTGAGTATTAAAGGGTGATATTTATCTCATTCTAATAATATGGGTATTATTGTGTTACTTTCATGAATCCCTTCACTTCTGTTTTAAAAAGAAATCCATGACTCAGCTATTTGTGTGTTTGTCAATACGTTGTTGGCTGAGTTCATGTGGATGTTGCCCATGAGGGTCATTTAGCTGCCCACTTGGATCTTAGCCATTTCATAGGCTACAGCTAGAGATAAACCAACATCGGTTACATTCAATAAGTCCAGGAGCATGTGCTGTCAACCTTTGCTATGGCTCTGGGGAGTGGTATCTGTTTATGAAGTATTTCTGTAAGTTTTTCACCTTCTGGTCTGACACTATCTTTCAATACTTGTTTTTAAGTGAAAGGGTTAATCTTTTCATAGCTGCCTTGGGAAGATGTCAACTATTGCATTGATATTTCACAGGTTTTTATATGGATGCTTTCCAAATCCATCATCATCCATTTTGCTGTTCAGAATGTGTATGTTGTTTATTATTAAGGTTATTCCTTCCACATCTTGGGGATTAGGAGTATGGTACCCCTTCGATCTGGAAAATCCACACAAAATTTTTGACCCTCCCTTTGGGCCAGAGAAGAAATCTGAATTATTATGGTATTAAAAAGTAAAATCTATTTATATTATCCAATACTACACATATATTTTATGTATTTCTGAGTTTCTAAACTATTTCAGTGTCATATGTTGGCCTTGGCATGTTATCTACAGCTTCCACAAAATTACCAAAAAATTCCCATTTAATTTCATATGCCTATCCACAGTGTACTGAAATCATGATGGGGAAAGTTCCAATGTGGGAAACTAAGGATCAGAGAGTTTGAATGATTTGTCCACATCATATAGTAGGAAATGGAGTCAAAAGTTGGAATCTACGTCACCCAATTCCAAATCTCTTTTCTCTGAACCACACTACCTCACAAAAACCAATGATGTAGATAGTGGAAGAATTATTGTCCTCTTTTCATCAATGAGGGCATTAAGGGTTCGAGAGGTCAGTTATGTGAGTAGCCCAGATTTATAGAGCTAGTAAATATGCAGCAAGATAGTTCAGTGTATAAAACAATGGATTAGAACTCAAGAAGACCTGAGTTCAAATTCTGCCTCTGATAGTTTTACTATGTATAAACCTAGGCAAGTCACTTAAACTTGCAATACCTCAGTTTCATTATCTCTAATATGAAGATAATAATAGCACCTGTCTCATGAAGCTGTTGTGAGGACCAAATGAAATTAATATATGTAACGGCACAGTGGATAGAGCATCAGGGCTGAAGTCAGGAAGACCTGAGTTCAAATTCAGCTTCAAACAGTAGCTTTGTGACTCTGGGAAAGTCACTTAACCCTGTTGGTCTCAGTTTCCTCATCTATAAAATGAGCTGGAGGAGGAAATGACAAACGACTCAAGTATCTCTGTCAAGGATCCCCCAAATGGGGTCTTGAAAAGTCAGATACAACTGAACAACAACAACATAAAATGTTAGATATCTGCAGGGGTAAACTGGTAAATATTTAACAACCAGCTCTCTGGCAGAGGGGGAAAGAGGGAAGATTGAATGCCTGACAAGCTTTTATGTCTAATCTACTTTGTTAACATTTTCTCTTTCACTCTCTTAAATCTACACAATCAATAAAATGATAAATCTAGCCCTGATTTGTATTGCTTACCAAATGCAAAGGTGTAAATGCACACATTGAAAATTTACCAATTAATTCTCAAGAATCCTTCCAAGCCACTTCTGCCATACCACTGGCTATTAGAAATAAGTCACAGATGTGACGCAAACTCAGATCTTCTAACTATGTCAAAAGGTCACTTTCTATTTCTCCCTTGTCCTTAACTGGGGCCTCTGATAGAGACTCCTGTATTGGTGTAAGTGGAAAGACTGCAATGTCCTCCGGTATTCAGTTGCAAAGTCGTGGTCATTATCTGTACCATTATCTGTACCATTCCTCAAAGCAGTTTGTTTTGTTTGTTTGTCTTTATGGGAATCCTACATTATCGATTCAAAGATCTGTAATTTTGTTAGCATGGACTCTAATCCCACCATTGCAGATTCCAATCGCCCCAGTGCTATAGGAAACACTCTTCATGAGTTACTATGTTGAAATAAATTCATCATTGAGTGGCCACACCTGTATGTAGGAGTCTCTCCGAGTTTAACTTTGTCCCAACCTCAGACAAGAGCATCCAGTCTGTTCCTGAGGCCATATTCAAAGTCTTACCAGCTTGATCAACCCTGTCTGAGTTTGTGTTTCATTGGCATAACCTTTAAGAGCCCAGGTTCACCTCTGTACCATGATAAGGCACTAGAGCAGGACCTTTGTTTTCGAATTCTGCATTTTAAATGGCATATCCAGCCCTAGCTTATTCATGGCCCAGTAACCCAGTTCCCCCAACCCCCTTCACCCTCATTTGGGATTTATTATTTGCATTTGAGATGGAAAGAATTTTCTGCTCTTGCTGCAATCTTAGCATGAAATCTGAGCCAACTCTCCACTGAAAAGTCGGGAAAATTTAGCAACCAGAGATCCAATTCTCTTAAGTCTATCACTTAGGAAACATGATACTGTGTAAGCCTTGTCATCTTTCTCTCTTAAACATCCTCCAGTCCCTGCTGAATTTTTTCTCTGTATAAAACAGACCAACTCTCCCCTTTCTCCTCCCCCTGGAAGATTCCATCATTCTTTCTTAAACATGATCCTTGCAGTTTAATCCAGAGAGAAATATATGAATTATAATGATATTATGGATTAATTCAGAACTCCAAAAACAGATTATAGTCATTGTTACACACCATCTTATGACCAAAGATTACATAAACAGGGTAACAAGCTGATTTTCAGTAAGTAGATCCCTCTTGCAAATTATGAGGATTTAGCTGGAGTGGAGTAGAGTGTAATGTAGTGTTGGACGGGGCTTTTGAAGTCCCTCCTAACACTCCCTTAACTATCCTTTATTGAATTCATAGTAATTGTATGTTGTGCATAAAAATGTCCATAGGGTTATGATACACAGATGTCAGATAAACCAAACACCAAGTACTGACAAGTTAGCTACCACTACCAATTTTCCTTCCAGTTCCATATAATAGAAAAAACAATAATTAACAATGGAATGGTACCACGTGGTGAGTTTGAGCTATACCATCGGAAACTAACAGGTTCTCTTGTCATTTCTGTTGATGAAATAAGAAAAACACATTCCAAACAGGGAGAAATAAGGGCTACTGTGTGGTGACAGCTTAGATGTAACTGCTGCTCAGGTGGTCCCTGCCAGGCTAGGGAGTCCTCAGATCAGAGGACAAATAAAGGCCCAGTTCAGGAGTTTGCAATAGTAGTTAAAAGTGGTCCCTAACTGCTCATTATGATACAGTGGAAAAACTGATATGGAATCAAAAAATCTGGATGCTAAACCCAACTTTGCCATTTATTACCTGTGATGCTTTGGGCAAGTGACAACTTCTCTGGGCCTCACTTTCCTCACCAGGGTGTGAAATTAAGAAATTTTGAAACTTCGTCTATCTCTGTTACACTACATATGAATTCCAACTAAACCGCCTAAAATTGTAAGACATATCTAGTTACTGAAAAAGTCAGGGAGTTTCTGAGTCTGTTAAAAGATAAAATTACTCATGCAGTTTTGTCCCCCAGGAGAAAGTAGAGAAATCCTTTTCTTCCTTTCTATGAGTACAAATAGTATCCAAGTACCTTTGCCTAACCAGGGACTCTTAAGTTTGAGGAAGGGAAGAAAATGTCTTAACCAGAGATTCCTATTAATAACAAGTAAAGGAATTTAAGGTTCTAGATAGGTCCCTGAAATAAGGAAGAAAAAATGTCTAAGGAAAACTGAACAATTTTGCAGAAAATGACTCATTTTCATACATTACACTTCTGACTTGCTTTACCAAACAAAGCAGCAACACACAAACACATACACAGGGCAGATGTCAAATTAGTCACTTGTCTGCCCCTATCATCTGTCCACTGTATTTTTTATGACAGTAAGGTGGGAAAAATTCTAGACTTGGAGTTGGGAAAGATGTAGGTTGGCTTCCCAGTTCTGTTACTTAGTAAGTATGTGACTCTGAACAGCTCACCAAGCTTTCTGGGGGCCTCTATTGATTCATCTGTAAAATGGGGGTAATAAAGAGGCTTCATTATTTGCATAACAGGGGATGTTGTGGGGAAAGCATGTTGTAAATCCCAACATGCTACATAAACCTGCGCCCTTATTTTCTCCATTGGGTGAGATTAGCACAATTCTTTCACGTTAAAATCACCATGTTAAAGTCTGGTTCTGTTTTCATTTCTTTTGTTTAATGTTTCAAATATAGCCATGCAAAGCTATTTAGCCTGCTGAGCTGCCAAACCTACTTTCCTATTCACCTAGGCAAGCCTTGGGGATGGAGAGAAAATCTGGATGACAACAAAAAGAGAAAATTAATATGTTAGAACTTCGTATTTCAACTTTCAGCTGACATTGTGGCGAGTTTTTTTTTCCAGATGCTTTGTATGGTCATGTCAAAAAATGACCATGATTTATTGGTCCACCTACATAATTTCAATGCTCTTGATCTCCCTCCGGAAACTGTGACAAGTAAGGTTAAGTGCTACGTTAAGAGACAGTATGAGTAATGCCTCTCGTACTGTACTCTGCTGGCACTGACAAAGAGTAAGAGGTGGAGAAAATAGGGGTGTTAGACACAGCTTAAATCCATTCCAAACAAGAACTGACTTCTATTGGGAAACTCATATATGTGTGTATGCATACACATACATATACACGTACACGTACATGTACATATACCTGTACCTATACCTGTCCCTGTACCTATACATATACATACACATGCACATGCACATGCATATACATACACATGCATATGTGTACACATACATACACCCACAGATGTGCATTGCACAGATTGCATATACCTATAAATATAAACATGTGTGTATACATATTTATATACATATATATGCAGAAAAATCCCCATATCATTTTAGCTTTGGCCTCCTTGTCCTTGTGCTTTCATGTAAATAGCCAACCATGAATTTTATGTTACCAGTCCATTGTTGTTCATTTAATTTACAATCATTCTCCATTGCTTACCAAATAAAGTATCAGTTCCTGCTCTAGACATTGAAGACCTTCTGCAAGCTGGCTTCCATCCACCTGTCCATCCTTATTTCCTACTACTGTAATTCCTTTCAGTTAATCTCTTTCCCAGTCAATCTGGACTACTCTCCCTCCCCACTTCTTGTCCCATTCTTTTCTGGCTCTGAGTCATAATGGGTTTATGGGGTGTCCAGGAAGGACTAGCTAGGACCTCTGAGGGCTTGCTGAGCCCTTTTTCAGGGCTGTTCATCTGCCTTTGGTGTTCACCTGATTCACTCAGCTCTCTCCTGTGGCCCCAAGAAGCTATAGCATGCATAGCAGCCACACCCCAGTAAAACCATCTCAGCAGATGGGCTAAACCAGGTTGAGGGTAACTGACAGCCCTCAGACCACTGGTGAGTTAGGGGAATGTCTATCCCAAACATGTGAAGACTTCCCCCAATGGAAAGGGTGGGTGAAGGTGGCTGAAGCAGGCACTGTGGAGCGTTTAGAGCTTGGTCAGACACTAAAGACACCAAGGTCATCCACTGCATCTTGGGCCATTGCCAATTGTCTTGACTTTTGTCCTGCCACTGGACTTTGATGACTTTGGAAGAGAGTGAGGTTGATGACTTTGTGCAACTCTGCCTCACTTACATCCAATTCAAGTGCAAAGCAAGACATCACCCATCATCCACCACTTTACCCCAACTTCGTGATGTATTGTTCCTCTTCAAAAACAAAGGGCAAAAAACAACTGCTCACACTGTCACCTGGGCCTGGAAGAAGCCCCCCTTCCCCATCCCCATCTCCATCTGTTGATATACCTCACTTCCTCCATGGTCAGACTCTTAAACCCTATCCACCATGAAGACTTCTCTAACTTCCCACCCCGTCAGATTTCCCATCGAATTTGGTCCAAAAGCACTGCTTTGTACTCATTTTACTTTCCCTGATATCTTGGTTATTTGCATTCTTCTCCTTTCTGCTACTTAATTATAAACTCCCTGAGGGTAGGGTCCATACACAAATATCTGATGTATACCTTCACATATTTTAATATATTTCTAGTTTTAATTATATAGAGATATATAAATATCACAAATATATGGAAATATAACTTATATGTAACAAATATATACATGAATAAATGTGCATGCCTAACAGTGCTTTGCTTAATAAATATTTGTTGAATAAAATTATCTACTCACATTACTATGTATGGTATATGTTTTGCACCCAATTCATTTTATGTATAAAACAAATGAAGGAAGGATAGTCTTGCAGTTCTATAAGAAATGATAAGCAGACAGATTCAGAAAAACCTGGAAAGACTCACATGAACTGATGCTGAGTGAAGTTTGCAGAACCAAGAGAACACTGTACCCAGTAACAGCAATACCATGTGATGATCAACTTTGATAGAGTTGGCTCTTCTCAGCAATGCAATGATCTAAGACAATTCCAAAAGTCTCCTCATAGAAAATGCTGTCCACATCCAGAGAAAGGACAGTGCAGTCTAACACAGATCGAAGCATACTGTTTTCTCTCTTTTTTTCTTTCTTGTAGTTTTTTTTTTCCTTTTGTTCTGATTCTTCCTTCACAACATGACTAATGTGGAAATAAGCCTAACAAGATTGGATATGTATAGCCTATAATAGATTGCATGCCATCTTGGGGAAGGGAGAAGAGAGGGAGAAAAAAATTGGAACTCAAAATCTTATAAAAGTGAATGTTGAAAACTGTCTTTTCATGTAAATGGAAAAAATAAAATACTATTAAGGGGGGGGGGGAAGAATAGTCTTTCGATGAGATCGTACTTCATTGTGGGGAAAACTCTTGGATAACTAAAGTACATCCATGTAGCACTTTAAGATTTGCAATGTATTCTACTCATCACAATCCTGTGAGGGACATAATTCAAATATTTGTTATTCCCATTTTATGGATGAAGAAACTGAGGTTCTGAAAGGTTAGATCATTTGCTCATGAGCACAAAGCTATTGAATATTTGAGGCAGAATTTTAACCCTGATAGTCTGACTCCAAATTCACTTCTCTATCCCTCAAATCATTTGCTGTT
This sequence comes from Petaurus breviceps papuanus, assembly GCF_028583685.1. NCBI lineage: Eukaryota > Metazoa > Chordata > Mammalia > Diprotodontia > Petauridae > Petaurus > Petaurus breviceps. The sequence goes on along the minus strand of NW_027186304.1, from coordinate 39,071,292 downwards.
GAGTCATGTCCAACTCTCTGTGACCCCATTTGGGATTTTCTTGGCAGAGATACTAGAGTGTCTTGTCATCTCCTTCTCCAGATCATTTTATAGATGAGGAAACTGAGGCAAACAGGGTTAAGTGACTTGCCCAGGGTCACACAGCTAGTAAGTGTCTGAAACCGGATTTGAGCTCAGGTCCTCCTGACTCTAGGTCCTGTTCTCTATACCCTGCACCGCCAGCTGCCCATTCCATCATAGTGCACTCCAAATCACTATAACCTACTACAATAATCCAAAAGACCTAGAGTCTCATGCGGCCCCCAACAGAATGCAAACTCCACCAAGGCAGGGACTACTTCATTTTTTTAATTTTGTATTCATAATGCCTAGCAGAATGCCTGTCATGTAGTTGAATCATTTGTTGTTCAGTCATGCCCAATTCTATATGTCACCCTTTTGGGGTTTTCTTGGCAAAGATAATGGTTTGCCATTTCTTTATCCATCTTATTTTACAGATGAGAAACCCTGAGGCAAACAGGGTTAAGTAACCGGTATGTAGTATATACTTAATAAATGCTTGCTGAATTGAATTAAGAGCTCTCTTACCTCAAGCTGCCTTTGCTTTGGATACTGAACTTATCTCCTCTTTCTACCTATTGTCCCCAGGCTGCCGTGTTTCAGAAATTTCTATATTCAGTGTTTACATTCCCTTTTAATTCGCCATCCAATACTTTGCCACAGTAAGGAATACTGTGACCAGTGCCTGGTCCTCTCTCATGGTCAGGACTCTGGGCATGTGGTTAGTGCTCAAACTATTAACTCCATTTGTCAAGCTCTCCCTAGAGGGGCCTACAACGGCATCTGGCTGTTCTTCTCCTCATGGCTCTTCCCCTTTGTGAGACATCCTAGGGGTTATATCTCCATCAGAAAAAATCCAATGACTTTGGTCCTTCATCCTACTCAGGAAAAATTCTGACTTTCTGCTGCCACTGAGTTTAGTGTTACTAATGAGGTATGCTATATTCAACTTTCACTAGAATGTTAAAAATAAGTCAAATCAGGGTGACAAATGCAAAAGAGCACTAGACTGGAATCAGGAAGACCTGAGTTCAAATCCAGCCTCAGATATTACTAGCTGTGTGACCCTGGGTAAGTCACTTAACCCTTGCTTGGGTCAGCTTCCTCATCTATAATATGAGGATAATACCTCCCCCAGGTTGTTACAAGGATCAAATGAGATAATAATTATAAAGCAGCTAACTTAAATTAATTAAATAAAACAAATCAAATAATTAAAAAGCAATTAATTAACTAATTAAATAATTGTAAAGCAATTAACACAATTCCTGGCACATAAGTACTATATAAAGCTAGCTATTATTATTACTATTAATAATATCAATCAACCCAGACCATTTCTTCCTAACCCAAGAGCTCTACTTCAACTCACCAGTGAGAGTAAAACAGTATGAATTTCAGAATACTTGTGATAACTGGGAGTGATCAAGTGATTAAAATCAGTACTTTTTACTCATAAAACTAATGATAGCGCAGCTTATAGCTGATGCCTGAAGGAACTAGAAAAAGCTGCTTGCTCTCTCCCAAAGCCACGCACAGACAGAATCCAACATTGGGCTCCCTCCTAGAGGGGAATGCCTCCTGCCGTGTTCAAAGCTTATGCCTTGCCTGAGTTACTTACACGATCTCTCTCCTGGCCACACCATACGGCATTGTAGGCATGAACCAACCTGCGGTGGGCTCAGCATAATTAATTGTTCGATTTGATCAGCTAAAAAAGGTGAGTCAGAGAAGTCTCCTAACATGAAGAGTTCAATGGAGGCAGCATAAGGTCATCTGCACGGCCAACAGCTCAAGGCTTTAGCTTAACATAAGGCTCTTCAAGTCTCTTAGATAAGCAGAGAGTCAGAAGCCTTGAGCAAAAAATAGCCTCGCATATATGATAACATAATTAGGCTTCTCTGTAGAAAACAGTCTCCAAAGAGGCTTTCTTTATCAGAAGAAATTGTACAAGCCCAATCGGAGAAGAAGTTGCAGAACTTTTTGTTGACATCTTTTTTCCCTTTAGGATGAGGGAGGTGAGGCAATCAGGGTTGAGTGACTTGCCCAAGGTCACCCTGCTATGTCTGAGGTCAGATTTGAACTCAGGTCCTCCTGACTCCAGGGCCGGTGACCTATCCACTGCGCCCCCCAGCTGCCCTGTTGCAGAACTTTTTGACTCTTGCTCTTGTTCAAAATCACTTTGTTCCTGGGCTTGATTTTTGATTCATTGAGAACTGAATACTGTCACAAAGCGACTTTTCATGTTGTCCTCCACATTCCTGAATTTTCGAGCAGAACATTGACGTAACGTTTTATAGCTTAAAAAGATCACTATATCTGAACTCATCATCAAGTATTATAGAATGTATGTTTCCTATGTTCTGCTGGGCCTGAGCAATAATAGAGAGGTTTTGTAGTAGAGAACAACTCTACTCTATTTTTTTAAACATACTTTTATTTTTTTTTTGGAGGGAGAAAGTTAGGGCAATTGAGGTTAAGTGATTTGCTCAAGGTCACAAGGCTAGTTTGTGTGTGTGTGTGTGTGCACACGCACATGTGTGTGTGCACGTGTGTGTGTGTGTATGTGATAAGTGTCTGAAGCCGGATTTGAACTCAGGTCCTCTTGACTCCAGGGCTGGTGCCCTATTCACTGAGCCACCCAGCCACCCCAGGTCTACTCTATTTTAGAGGAGTCAGGGAGATCTGAGTTCAAATCCAGCCTCAGACACTTACTAGCTGTGTGACTTAGTCCTGTTCCCTCTGTTCCCTCATCTGTAAAATGAGCTGGAGAAGGAAATGACAAGCCACTCCAGTATCTTTGCCAAGAAAACTCCAAGTAAGGTAGCAAAGAGTCAGACACAACTGACTCAACAACAACAACAATAAAATCTGGGGGTGGCCAGGTGGCGCAATGAATAAGAGTGCTGGCCCCAGAGTCAGGAGACCTGGGATCGAATCCGGGCTCAGATACTTAGCACCACACCCAGAAATAACTGGCCGTGTAACCTTGAGCAAGTTACTCAACCCCGATTGCTTAAAAAAAAAAAATCCGTACTAGAAGCCTCTCCTTTAATTTCTGGGATGTATAGTTTTACCATCTCAGTAGCTGTGTCTTGCCTTGAGTCCATGTGCACCCACATCGGTCAGTCACTTCAAACAATTTCCATTCTTTCTCCTCATCAGAACTGACTCCCTTTCTGCCTTGAGAATTTCCTTCTTGGGATTTTTTCATCCCTTCTCTGCTAATCTGTCCTGAAGCATTTTAGTCTGTGGGATTCCACCAATTCTTCCTCAGAATCTCTTCTGCCTGAGTCTAGGATGTATGTCAGATTATGCCAGGCTATCCTCTCTTCTACTTAAACTCTAGAAGGAAGCAGTCACTTTCCCCAGAGTTCTCAACATTTCTATTCCAGTAACCAGTTCCTTCCTATTAGTGAAAAGTGAAGCCAGTATAAAATGCCCCCTTGCTGATTCTTATATCTTTTGAAGGATAAAACTATCTTAAGATAAGTCAAGGAGTTAATAGATATTCAACTTTTGTCTAAAAGATTGTATAGCACACTCTCCAGTTTCTGCATTCCAAAGACCAGCCTAAGGGATTTTTTGCCTCCCATGGGAAAAGGGGGAGGCCTAAAGAAGGGTCCACTGCTCAAAATGGATCGGACAATGATAACCAGAAACAGAAAGAAGGTGAAATTACTTGATTATTATTTTCTTTTATCATCTCTGCTAAGGGATAGGATCTTTGAACAAGAAAGGACAGAATAAAGATGTCCAATAAGGAGGCAAAACCCAAAATTAACAAGGGAATAATAAGAGAGTACCTAGCTTGTCATCCAAGAGTTCAAGTCACCAGGAAAAGACAAACAACACACCAAGACATATGAGATTATTGAGCCCCTGTCCTTGATCTTTCAAATATCTTGTTGAATTGGAGAAATGCTAAAGAATTAAAGAAGTACTGATACATTCTCCTCCCTCCCCTCATCTTTACCCCTTAGTGAACCACTTCAACTCTACACTGTCTTCTCTCAAGTCCCTTGCCCTCTTATCCCATTACCCATCTTGTTCTGCCATGCCTCACCCCTGGATCACTCCCACCATCTACTGCCTTCACTCCTACTCACATGATGCTGAATGAAGCTGGAGAAAAATTAATAACTCACTATTTCACTCATTATAACAGCTCTTTCAAACTTTTTCATCACCCCTCAAGTCTCCCATAGTTCCCTCTTCCCTCCCCCGCCGCACACAAACTCTCAACTGAGAAATTTGCCCCATAGTTCATTGAAAAAATTGAAGTCATTCACTGACAGCTTCCTTTTTCCCCCTCCTCCTCAACTCAAATCTCCCAGATACCTTCTGCCACCATCTCTGTCTTAACACCTGTCTCACATAGTGAGTTGGCCTTTCTCCTTACCAAGGCAAACCCCTCTACATGCTCAAAGAATCCCATTCCATTCCATCTTCTCCAGCAGATTTCCCCTTCTGTCATTCCCATATTCATTTATCTTCATTCTCTCTTTGTCCACTGGCTGCTATTGATATATACATATGTGTAGGTATAAATGCACATATAAATATATGTGTGTTTACATCAACATACATTGTGTACATGTGATGTACATACTTGTATTACATATATATGTGTATGTTCATGTGTATATATTTAAATCATACTAATGCTTTTTTTGTAATATCAAAGAATTGGAAGGAACATTCCATCAACTGGAGAATGTCTGAACAAAGCGTAGGATTGGAATATAGTGGAATATTATTGTGCCATAGAAATGATAAATGAGAATTCAGATTTGAATTTATACGAACTGATGCAAAGCAAAATACGCCAAACCAGTAGGTCAATGTACATATGATCACAATAATGTAAAGGGGAGTTAGACAAGCACAAAAAAAGCCAAAATTCCATTTGACAGGCGCACACATACACAGAGTAACAATATTCTGCTTTTGACAGGAATATTTTTTCAGGGAACTCTCTAAGACTTTTAGGTGTATAACAGATGTTAATTTCCATTGGTAGAGAGAGTTTCTTCACTGGGAATTCAATGAAATCATAGAGTTAGACAAAAGTAATTTTTTTTTCAATGATCCTACATAGCAAAGAGTCACAATTGTGAATGACACAAATGACAATGGAAAGACACTCAAGAAAGGGAATAATTATGTTTCAGCAACTTACCAAGTGACTTGTGTGCACAAAGCGAGGTAAATAATCATTCAAGAAACATATAACCAGAAAGTAGGTGGGTCAGTAATGAGGTGAGAGGATGGTTTCGTAGATAGATAACCCAGGTGCTGCCTTCATATCAATGGAACTATAAGAAACCTGGAGGAGGTTCTTTATCCTCCTGGACAGATCCTCAAAGGAGAATGGGAGGACCTGAACAAGAAACATTCAGGACAAAAAGGTGTGGATAGGCTGGGAGCTGAACTGCTGGAGAGAGGAGCCCCATCAATGTGATCACAGGTCTTTTCAAGATCAGAGATTGCTTGATTGAACAACAATTGCAACCGGAAGACTTGCTAAAGAATAGAGAAAAACTATCACAGAAATTCAGGGTGTACACAAAGTAAGCCTACTTTTCCTTTAAGTTTTACCCTTAAAAAAATAAACCTTCATTGTTATAATGGATTTTACATGAGTAGCAAAAGTTCTAAACAGCACAAAAAGATCATTTGTTGAGAATACTTTGGTTAATGCTTTTAACTTTTCTGTTTCTTGGCCATTTTTTCTAAATGTTTTCCCTAACCATTGGATTAAAGGTCATGACGGTAGTCAACTTGCCTAGTTGTTCCTTTTTAACTGTATTTCAGGTCAAGCAGGACCCAATAATCTTAATTTCTGTAAAATGGATGTAAGCATATAATAATAATTACTAACATTTATGTAATGATTACTACGTGCCAGTCGTTGGGCTAAGTGTGTTACCATTATTATCTCATTTGATCTTCACCACAGCCCTGAGAAGAAGATGCTATTATTATCATTTTACCAATGAAGAAATTGAGGCAGACAGAGGTTAAGTAACTTGCCCAGGGTCACACAGATAGAAAATGTTTGAGGTCACATTTGAACTCAGGTCTTCCTGACTCCAGCCCAGTGCTCTATCCATGCAGTACCTAGTTACCCTATAGGGTCATCCTTAGCCCACATTTTGTAAACCTTAAAGCACTTTGTAAATGGGAGTCATTATTAAGTTCCTAGAAGACAGAGTGACCAGCACAGAACATTGCACACAGAAGGTGCCCAATCAATGTGGAAGCAAAAAAATGAGAATTAAGATGCAGGTCAGAGTTGGAACTCTTCCAAACTGCCTAAATATCCCTGAAATCCTGGGGACATGTTTGCCACCATATTCTGAATTTTACTAAGATCTCACAAGACTTTCAATTCCAGACTGTCTGGGCAATAATTTTATGTTCCTTGGAATTTATCCTCTGGAAAAAAAAAAGCCAAAATTCCATTTTCTCAACAAATATATTTTATTCGTGTGAGGTTGCCTGCCTTCCAAGTCTCTCTGAAGGCATTGTCACCGATGCTGAGCTCTTGAGAACATGCATAGATCAGAGACTCAATTCTGGGAAGAGATGGCAGTCCAAGGGTTCCCCTTTCTGGGTAACAAACATTATCTTAGTCTCTTTACTCCAACCTTTTCACTTCACCAGTGAGTTCTTGAAAGCTGATGTAAATCTCCCTTCAATCTCTTTTTCTGCTTAAAGGGGAAAAAAAAAAACTTTTTTTTCTCTAATGGAAGTACTGTGCTGTGACTGGATTTGTGATTGCAGCGTGTCAAAATGCCAAAAAAGAAAAAAAAATTCTCAAAAATAACATTTTAAAAAACTCAAGGGAAATGTGCTGTAATCCTAAACAAGCATCTTTATTTCTCAATGCTGAAATTTGTTCGTTTCCTTCTCAAGGGTCTTAATAAACCTCAAAGAAGCACACAATACTTAATGAACACAATTTAAGGGTCGATTCACCCCTTGGTACTCCCGCATAACTCTCATTACTGTCAAAACATCTCTCCCTTGCATTTGTGAGTTCTCTTCTTTCAAGCCAGTTTCTATTCAATTTTTTTCTCTAACTGCTGCCTTTTTTTCTCAGCTTCACTGACCTGACTCTTCCAAGTATACACATGTTGCTATGAGACTAATCAACTAAAGAGAACTAATTTCTATTCCTTTTCTTTGACAGTTTTGAGGAAAACATCAACAAATTTTAAAATAGTATGAGAGTAACTCTATGAATCCCCAGTGTCATGTGGCAGAGAGTAGGTTGCATAATAATCAGCTATTTCCATGAATATAGCTATAAATCAGAAAGCTGTACACTCTCCAGAAAATCAAAATTATAGATGTTACAAAGGGCAAAGGAGAGATTCACGGTGGTGATAAGAAGGTTGCATCAAGGATTTGCCCACAAGGAGTTACTGTTAAAGATATCACCTTTTAGGGGTGGCCAGGTAGCACAGCGAGTAAGAGCACCGGCCCCAGAGTTGGGATGACCTGGGATCCAATCCGGGCTCAGACACTTAGCACCCACCCAGAAACACCTGGTCGTGTAACCTTGAGCAAGTTACTTAACCCCAATTGCTTTAAAAAAAAAAGATATCACCTTTACCTCTTGGAAAGCCGGTTCAACACCCAATGTCATCTCCTTCAAGAGGGCTTCATTGATTTCCCAGCTATTAGTGCACTCCCCCATTGTTGTGTATATTTTTGTCAATATCCTATTTATACATGTTGCATTTTCTAGTGAAGTATAACCTCCTTAAGGGTAAGAATTAATTCACTTTTGCATTTGTATCCCTAGCAACTGGTATTTAATAAATGCTTCTGAATTAATTGATTCATTGAAATGTACAATCAGAAAAGGAAATGGACCAGGTTATCACCTAAGAGGGAAGGAAATTTGAAAGTAAGTAATATCACACAACAACTTGTCATTCACACAGTGCCAACTTCATATTGCATTCTTTTTTAATATTCATTTTTTGTTTGTCTGAATTTCCCAAACATCAACAAACATAACCATTTCCATGAACAAAGAACAGAAAAAGAGGATCATATTTGAAATGATTGAATCTCATTATGTATATAGCATATACTAACTGTAGTATCTCATAAAAGTATCAATTGAATGTGAATGCCTCATTGCCTCATCAAGTGTGACTACATTCTGTGACTACATCAACTGAGGTGGGAGACAAACCTCTTCATTTACCTTATGTCTGTGTTGGTCATCCTGCTGAATATATTGCGTATATACCTTTGGTTAGGGACTCTACCTTCTCAATACTAGGTGATTCTGTGGTAATACTGAGAAAGCCTTTCTGTGACTGTGTAAGATAATATCTCCAATATAGTAACTGTCTGAAAATTTATGCCAGAAGCCCCAGGGTGTGTTTGAGAGCTCCAAATGTTACAAGATAATCTATTTGGAAATGAAACCTTCCCAAACTCCTATATCCAGGGGAAGGTAAAAGATTTACTGATTTTAATGGAAAAAGAACAGTTTTTATAGTTTTTTTCATCTTTGGTCTTCTAATACCAAATGTCTGTCTATGCACTTAACGCCAATGTCCCTAACTGCGTTTCTTGTTTCTCTCTTTATAGTTTTACTGTAGTCTTTTTTTTTTAAATGCTGCAGTCATTTCCTCCTCCATCCTCCATGCTGGACCATTTTGTGTAACAAAGAAAAACAGTGTATCCAAAACAATGACAAAATTATTCTATCTGACAGTGTATGAGACACTTCTTCCATGTCCACACCTTCCTGTGCATCACATACACACACACCCCTCTAATCCAACAGGAAGCAAACGTGTTTCATCATCTTTTCTCTGAAATCAAGACTAATCATTACAACCCATCAGAGTCTGGCTGCCTTTTTTCCTCTCTCTTTTTATTTCACTGTGTAATATTATCTCTAATTAATTTCCTCACCCTAAGGAGTTTCTGGTATATTTTCACCCTGTCTATGAAACACCTGGGTGAAGGTCTCAATCAAAGGAATTTGGGAGGTGAGTCTACCATTTCTACAACCTCATCTGTTCAGCGTTGTTAGTTTTTTAATTCCTTACACATTTCTCTTTTCTTACCACAAAAGATGAAGGAGAAATGAAAGACTGTGACATACAATAATGAGGTTATCGTATTTAATTCTATTCATGTAAGAGGGACAATCTGTGACCACCAGAAGATGAAGCTCCTCTTGCCCTGCTTTGTTATTTTGAATCCTCATTTATCCCTAGTCATTCATAATCCTGAGGTCCTAACATGCTTTCAACTGGGACTTGACAAAGAAACCACATTGTCATTTAAGCATCTTATTATTCAATTCCATATTCCTAAATCTCATTTCTCCAGCTTCCCTGAGTTAAACATTATATTTTATTTCAGCTAAATCACCCCTGTAATGGGCTGGATCTCAGTCTGCTAGAGATTTTGATGGCTTCTCCATTGATGGAACATAAAATAGTGTCTAACATATATACATTTTTACAGTTTAATTCTGGGCTCCCAAAAGATAAATTGTGAACCAAATGGGGAAAGAGACATGAATAAATAATACCAGCAGAACAGAATAAAATATGTAGGAAAAGTTAAGCCCCTCTCAGTAAATGTCAAGTATGAAATTGTTTTATATAATTTTATTCATTGGACCTAACTTACTCCCATAAGATTTCATTTGATTTTCATAGATTGATACCATTTTAGTCTGCATTCCAAGTATGAGATCAAAACATTACCAGCACTATATAGCAGCGCCTTGTACGCTACAGGACGAGACCTAATGTTAGCGTATTCTCCACAAATTCAAAGCCAGGTATTTAGACGGTTTGTGCATTGGACTTTGCTGTATTCCACTAGTGATGTGAGTGCTCAGTCAAGTGGGTAGGTGGCGAGTAGGGAATCAGTCTCCACTACCACTAGTAAATATCACCCTCCAGTGGTCCAATGGACCTGTCATCTCATCAATGTGGATATCTCTTCCATTGATACAGAGTGCAACCACTGCATGCTTGCTCATCCTGTTTGACTTTCATTTAATTTCTCCCATGCATTTGCTTCATGAGATCTACCCAACATGTTTGAGATCCTTCCTAGTATTCTTTTCACATTTCATAGATACCAAAGGAGTACAAGAAGTCTCAAGAAGAATCTTGAGGTCATTAAGAGGATTGTGCAATTTCTTAAAAGCAATCCAATTCACTCTTTTTAAATTCAGGACCCAAAGTTTATTGTCCATTTGCAATATCTATCCAAGATTAGATAGAAAGAAAGAAAGAAAGAAAGAAAGAAAGAAAGAAAGAAAGAAAGAAAGAAAGGAAGGAAGGAAGGAAGGAAGGAAGGAAGGAAGGAAGGAAGGAAGAAAGAAAGGAAGGAAGAGATGGCTATAGAATTTCTACACAGCTGCACATAATAGTCTAGATATTGCTTCTTCATCTACTTGGGTTTTCCTGCACAGATAGTTAAGGTGAACCCTTTTGAATGATTATGGATATGATTTAAAAGGCCATGCATAGTTCTAGGGCTTGATGTAAGCACCTCAATGTCATCTGAAAACAGGACCATAAGAAAGTTGGCTCCAGATAAAAGGAGCTTTTATTGGAGTTGGAAAATCAAGGAACAATTTTATTCCCGCTATTCATTGCCCATGCTAAGACTAAATAGATAACTGGGTCCACCACCAGCGAAGTTAGTCGTACCCATTGATGGAGGTGGTAGCTGCCTACTGGTGTGATTCCAGGATGGTTGGGAAGGGTACCCTTCCCCAAAATGTCTCACTGTCTGAAATCTTACATTTTGTTATACTACCTGAAACTACAAATTACAGATTCATTTAGGTTAACAAGCTGTTCTCTTTTAAAATACAAATATACCTGAGAAGGTTACAAGAGGTTTTCATCATATATTACATATGACTATATCCTGGTGAGAATTCCTTTAAATTAGTCTATTTCTAAAACCTAGTGAAGATTATTTCTACTGAGCTGAGGTAATAGGAATTTTGAAAGAGGTAGGGGACAAAGAGCAGAAATTTTTGGAACATAGGGCGCTGCTAAGAATGGCATGAATGAGGGAACTTGGTCAACAAGAGGGCAGCATGAGGGCCGAAGGAGAGGGGAAGAAAAGAAGAACAGGGACTGCCATAGCCAAAAATTCTATTACCAAGTCCAGAAAGGTGCCACAGAATGGGAGAGATGACCCATAAAAGGGATCATCTGTATACCAGAGGCAAATCATAGCTCTAGGACTCATTCACCTGACTTATTAAGTGAAAGAACTGGACCAGATAATCCTGAGAATCCCTTCCAGACCTGACATTCAATTAATCAATCAGCAAGCTTTTTTAAGCACCTAATAATGTGCCACCACTGGAGTAGGAGCTAGGGATGAAAAGACAAGAAAGAAACAGTCCTTACCTCCAAGGAGCTTATGTTCTACAATATATAATCGCATACAAAATATATAAATACACATGTAACCCTGACTACCCTGGGCCCTACTGCCTAAAAGCCAGTGGCTCCTGCCCTAACCTATAGAATACTCTCAATTGCAGGGGGTGGGTCCAAATATTTACATCAAAGGTATAATCACAAATATACAAGCTCACTATCCAACATGTGAGGTTTAATTCCTGCCCACTACCCTCCTTCACCATACCACCTCAGTCTCAGAGGAGGAAGAGGAGATTAGGTTCATAATTTAGCTCAGTTCCTGTAGAGCACAGTCCCAAATTCCAATTCCAAACCCTCCCTGGGGTTTATAAGTCTCAGGCACGCTGGTTTTTCAGGGATTCCCTGGAGGCTGATTGGCTGCAACATCCCAGGTAGAATCCTAGCTCTAAGGTCACCATGGCTCCAACTCCTAGGTTTGGTGGAGATTACTATCTGTACCTGAAACTGAGAAGGACCAATGAAACAGAACAGAAACAGAAACATCCCAGACCCATTTCTCAGAGCCATGGGGTAAAAGGAAAAAAGGCGGGGTGGAGAGCAGAGAAAGGTATTATCCTCTTCCTGGTTCAGATCACGATTCCCAAAATGTGGATGAACTATGTGAGGTCTTCACCCTCTGGACCCAGCAGAAGGAAAACCAGAAGAGAATGTGCAGGAAAGAGAGTGAGACTGTCCCAGTTCAGCAATTTTACAGACTATATCCTGTGTGGGCAAATAGGTAGGTGGGGAGTAGGGAATCGGTCTCCACCATCACTAGTAAATATAACACTCCAGTGCTCCAATGGACCTGTCATCTCGTCAATGTGGATATCTCTTCCAATGATACAGAGTGCAACCACTGAATGCTTGCTCATCCAGTTTGACTTTCATCTATATGGGCAATGGAAGGGGCTCCTCATCACTCCCCCAAGGGGTAGGGGAATGCAGAGAATCTAAGTGTCTTCATGTTAAGAGATCTAGGCAATGCCCCATTACACACACAATTAAATGCAAAAGATATACAAAATAAATGCAAGGTAATTTGAGAGGAAGTGCCAGCAACAGGAATGGTTTCAGTGCATAGAGTAGTAGGTAAGAAGAATAGACCTAGACGGGGCTCTGGAGTGGATACAGGAAGGCAGTAAGTCTAAACTGGAGAAGCAGTTCCCTACGTGAGTCAAGGGATACATAAAACAGAAGAGAGAAATCAATCTCTAGAAACAAGGCTCTTGAAATCCAGAAGAGTGCCCAGGTCTTTGTTTGAGCACCTTCCAAAGCAGAATCTACGAGTCTGTAGGAAGCTTTTGTTGATCCTCCCAGTTGTCAACATTTTGTCCCTCCATCTTTTATTGGCTCAACTCTGTACCATGTTTCATACTCCCAGGAGAATATAAGCTCGTGGAGGGCAAAGACTGTTTCATTTTTGTCTTCATGTCCCCAGCATAGCACACACAGTACCTGTCGTAGAGTAGGTGCATAATAAATGCTTGCTGAATTAAGCCTTCTATACCCGATATATATGGCTTCCAGGCGGCCCGCTGCTGAGAAGCCAAGGCAACAAGGAGAACTGGCCTATAAGCCATTAAAATATGTCCCAATGACTTGGAAATCTTAGTAAAAAGTCTACTTTAAAGCAGTGGTGTGGAACTCAAAAAGAAACATCCCTGGGGGACCATATATTGACTTAGAAAACCATAAATCAAAAAACTAAATGAGAAAAAAAAAATAAAGCCTTTGAAAAATGAAAAAAAAAAGAAAACCATAAATCAACATCATCTATGTTGTACTGTATTCTATTATTTTTGCTAAATATTTTCCCATTACAATTTAATAAGGCTTGAGTGTTCTCCTTGTGGGCCATAAGTTTGATACCTTTGCCTTAGAGCAATGAGAAAGCCTCAAGACCTGAGGTGTCTTTACAGAGACGATTCCTCCAACTTCATTAAGAAATTATTAAGGACTTGCTTAAAAACAAGCAAAGGAAATAGAGAATTTTCCTTCTTTACATAGACTCCATCTCATTCATAAATAAAGAGCTCTTTGGGGTCCAGAGGACTTTATAACAAAGACCTTGTTTCCTTCTACTCTGGACATACAGTATGTTCCTCAGAGTTAGGTCATTGGCACCTCAAGGAACCAGCTGAATTTGGCTGCCTATAATTCTTAATTACAATTACATTACAGGCTTTATGTGCATCTCTGCTCATTTAAGCTCAATGCTGACTGACAAATTGTGCTCTTTCTGCCTGTTCAACAGTAATTTAGTCCGGCAACCTGCAGCTCGCACCAGATTGATTAGCAGCTGTTGGAGCTGTTTGGGGAGTGAATTGCTGCTTTTCCCCATGCATGCAGCTATGTGCTATTGCTGAATGGCTGTGTTGGGTGTTCTCCTGGGATGCCTATGGGCACCCTAGACAATGACTTCTGTGTCTCCCGCAGTAGGCTTTTGCGATTTGGGGTTTTCTTTTTAAATAAATAATCTACTGTCACAAACATATCAACTTCATCTCCACCAGCATCCAAAGATGGGTAGGTTGATGGGTCTGCTCATAAGACATGAGTCAACAGTGGCTCCCCTTCCACATGACCATTCTTCACACCAGCAGAATTAAGTCTGAACCCCAAAGTGTAGCTACCATTAATAAAAAAAAAAAGCAAACAAAAAAAAGCATACTTTACATGACCAAATCAATCCTTTAGTTTTCTACTTGATGTATAGGGAATGGTCCATGGATAGAGTACTGATTTAGGAGTTAAAAGAACAGGATTCAAATACTTCCTCTAGTGTTTACTGCCTCTGTGATCTTGGACAAGTCACTTGTCTTCTAAAGGTCTTAGTGTTCTCATCTGTTAAGGTCAACTGTAAAAGTTTTCTCATCTGAGGCAGCTGGATTGGATAACCTGGGAGGTCTCTCCAGCTCTAAGGTCCATGATCCTTGCCTCCATCTCTCCCCCAAATTTGCAAAACTCTCCAAAGACAGTTTCTCATTAGTCCTACCCATAACTCTCACTAAGCTAGGCAATTGCCTCACTTTTGAAATAGAGAATTGAATTTAGTAAGTATCTAATACTTTCCGGTTACTATAAGTGCTAAGGATATGACCAAAAAAAAATTAAGTCATCTATGCCTTCAAGGAATTTACAATCTATTTATACCACTGACAAAGATTAATAAATACAATATAATTTAAGGAAAGAGATAGCACTGATTGGGGGTGTCAGGAAAGACCCAAATGGAGCCTTGAAGGAAGCTGAGGATGCTTCAAGTCTGAAGAAGAAAAAATAAATTTGCAGGCATTATCATCATCTAATCAATCAGTCTCTATTTTTTCAAGGCTCTTCAGTAATCATTGCTATCATTCATATTTCTCAAGTCTGAAATCTGCTGCTTCTTCCCAGACTCAGAGAACATCAGCCGTAACAGACAGTGACACCACCAGGTATCCAAAGACATCAGAAATCAATTTCAAGCGAAATGATTCATGCATGTAAACTATAGATTAAAGAAAAATTGAGTCTAATAATTAGGAAAATAATGATATTAAGCATAGCATTGTTTTTTTAAATCTTTATTTATATAACTCTCTAGGACAAGGAGTAGGCTGATTTCAAAACCTCCTGGGAACTATAAGTTCTTCTCAGTTTGGGAAGCAGGGAGGAAAGAAGTATAGATGATCTAAGCAGTCAGTATAATTATGCAAGTCAGTAACCAGGATACGTTCTGTTTCCTTTTTCTTGGAGCCCAAAGTAGTGACCCCTACAAGAACACGTAGAGAGTTGTACGAGCTGTGGGGTAGGGCAGAGGAAAGTGGCATAAATTTACATCATAGACACAAGTCAAGGTTACATTTACATCTTTTATCCAGAGAATCATTTCTCTAAAGTCTGAGTTTCTCTGTAGTCCTCCCTGAATTGCCATTGAGATAGGCAAAGATCTTATCTTAGAGTTAAAAAGCAAAACAGTGCTAAGATTATTGTCATAAGATGAGTCAGCAGCATCTTATTTATCTTTACTTCTAAGCTGTTTCTACAGGGAAAATAACATTTCTAAGACAGTTTCATAGAATGACTCATTTCCTTCAGGACCCAGTTGATATACCACCTTCTGTTATCTCTGTTCAATCGTGCCTGATGCTTCATAACCCCATTTGGAGTTTTCTTGGCAGAGATACTTGAGTAATTGTCCATTCTTTCTCCAGCTCATTTTACAGATGGGAAAACTGAGGCAAACAGGATTAAGTCACTTGCCCAGGATCACTCAGCTAGTAAGTGTCTGAAGCTAGATTTGAATTCAGGAAGACTCATCTTCCTGACTCTAGGCTCAAGTGCTCTGTCCACTGTTGACACTAGCTGCCCTGCCACCTTCTACATGAAGTTTTTCCTCATCTCCTTAATTGCTAGTGTCCTCCCTCCTGATATTTAACCATGCTCTGCAATAAATATACATGTATATATATTCTGTATATGCATACATATATATGGTTTTCCCCAATAAAATGTAAGTTTTTGAGGGTAGGGACTGTTTCATTTTATTTATCTTTATCAACAACAATAATCCCCAGCACTTAACCCAGTACCTAACACACAGCAGATGCTTAATAGTTTCTAGCCAATTGATTAATTGGATTTGAATTGATATTGATGCTAAGACCCTCATCTCAATATGCTGCGTTTGTCTGTGTATTCATTTGATTTCTTTACAATCATTCATCAACAAGCCTCATTATCCCTGTAGCCCATTCTTTACATTTCCACCAGTTTTGCCTTATAAGTTTTCAAATTTCTTTCAAATGTCCAGTTCATAGGAACTTAGTTCTAGAGCTGAAAAAATTTGAAGGTCATCTAGTACATTATCTTTCCAGCTATTGAATGCTTTCCCATTCCCCTAGTTGTTCGTGTTCTCTGCCCACTCTAAAGAATCTTGTCCATAGCCATATGTTTACATGTTATATCCACTCTCCCCAGCAGAAGGTAAGCTTCTTGAGGCCAGGAACTATTTCATTTTTGTCTTTGTGTGTCCAGTACTAGCACGGTGTTCTTCATATGCATCTTGGATTGGATTCATTCCTTTATTTCCTCAAATCACAGCTAAAACTGTTTTCCTCTATCCAAAAGTATCTGTTTATTCCTTAACCTGGCAGCATTCTCTCTGTCTCCTACTAAATGCACTGTTGTAATTATCACTTTACATTCATCATGTTCTCTACACCTACCTCTATTTCCCTGTGTAAATTCTCTGGAACTATTTCCAATTCCATCATCATATGTACCTAAAACTTCTATGACATACATGATTGTTGAAGACATATTGGCTGATGATAAAAATGGAAATGTTTTTAGTCAGGGAACCAGAGACAAAGCTTTAAATTGTGAGGCCGAGTCAGGAGGCTTATGGTGTATAAACGGGGGGAAAAAATAAATCTTTTTCTTTAAAAAGAGGCTTATGATGGATGTCAAGTTCAAGGAGTAATGGGTGACTAGGTGATAATAGTGAACATTTATATAATGATTTAAGGTTTGAAAAATATACTTTACATACATTACAGAATTTGCTCCTCACACCAACTCCTTAATGTAGGTACTACAGAAATTAATATTTCCTTCTTAGGGATAGGGAAACAGAGTCTGAGAGAGGTCATGTGATTTGCCCAGCAAGTGTCAAAGGTAAGATTTGAACCAAGTCTTCTTGACTCCTCATTTGGTACTTTATACCATCTCTTCCTCAGAGTAGGAGATGACAGTATTGAGAGAACTTACCTGTGATTAGGGGGCACTCGAAATATGGTTTCCAGACCACCAAACTCACTTCCTGGTTCCATTTCACTACTCCAATGAGAATTTACCAGCCCCACAAGAAGGAGTTGTGATTTCTGGCTCCCCATTTTTCATTCAACTCCTCAAGCATTGCAAAATCTGCTTATTTGGTAGTTGCATCTGTGCTGGAAATCCTAGCTGTAGAATGGTTCAATTTGCATACTGTTAAATGATTTTTAGTACTGATCCAACCAGGAGCTCCCCTGACTGCATTCCATCACTCCCTTTCTCTATTTCCACCACCAAATATGCCATGCAGTTCAAGAGAGACAAACGCGATCGTTGCGCTGGAGAAGATAAGCAGATGGCTACCTAATGACTTTCTAGTTCTGTTTATCGAAATCCTGCGTCATCTCCATTACATAATTCTTACAGGAAACCCATTCCTTTAATTGTGCACAACAGAGCAGGAGGACAGACTGTTCACTTTTCTGACATCTTTTGCTTTAGTATTTTCTCTGCTGTGAGTTTAGGGATGCTAATTATGTCCAGGTGGTGTACAGGTGCTGGTATGTGTGCTAACTCCAGTGGGCCTGCTTATTTACAGAATGGCTTGGTTGGGAGTGTTCTAGCTCTGAAAATTTGCTCTCTTGGCCCTTTTTAATAACCGTTCATTTCTCTCTAAATATTCCCCTTTTCCCCATGCTGACTAATGACTAATCGAAGCACAGAAGAAATGGAACCAGCTCAGAGAGCTAAGAATATAATCTCTGACTATCACACAGTATTCCCAGGCTTCACTAATCTTTAAAAACACTCTGGGAGCCCATTTTTTACATCACGAAGGCTCGTTCTTCTTGCATCTAATTATTCTCATTACGTATATTACCGAGGAAATTTAGCTTCACCTTAGAGTTTAGAAGGGCAAATTAAACTTAGTTAAGAAGTTATATTTACAGCCATCAAAACCAACTGGTACTATTTCTCATTTCCTGAGATGATGTCATCAGGGAGTTTGAGTGATGTGTCTGAATTAGACCAATAGCTCATTCAGAAGTCCCTAAATTCACTTGTTTATCCCTACTGTCTCACCAATCAGAGTGAATTGTTTATGAGGGTTGTGAAAAACACCGAAGTATCTCTAGTTATTCTAAACTGCTGCAAGGATTTTGGTGCCAGTATTAAGACCTGCATCTCATGCCCCACTCTGATGCCTTCTCATGGCATGAAGGTGAAGACTATGCTGGAAAAGTGCAAGGACTGGCAGGTAAGGACTATCAAGTTTAAATAAGGGATGAGACTGTATGAGTATGTGTCACCCAAAGGCCAGCCTAGGTAAATTCTGAGAAGTTCATTGGCAGAAGGCTGCCCATCAGGTGATGATTTTTTTTCTGGTCATACCAACATACAAAACTGTTCTACCAAGATAGGTGAGGAGGTGTTCTTTTTATTAGATGTTATGGTATTATTACATTAAACATACATATATTATTTTATATTATATATTAGATTAGAAATACACATGTTAAATTAGATTATTGTTTATTAGATTAGATGTACATATATTAGATTATTATATATTATATTAGATATACATATATTGTAGATTATATATTAGAGTAGATATATACATATTCAATTATTAGATTCGATTAGATATACATGTTATGTTATATATTAGATTATATATACATATTAGATTATTATATATTAGATCAGATATATTATGTTAGATTAAATATACATATATTATATATTAGATTATTAGTTTAGATTATACAAATAATATATTAGATTATTAGATTAGATATACAAATGCTATATATATTATATTAGATATACACAAATTATGTATTAGATGTTATTAGATTAGATATACATTGATAAAAAAAATCATAGATCTTTGAAGTATGAGAAGTCAAGCCAATCATTTAAAATTGAGTGATATCTTTCCCCTTCTCTTTCTAGGTTCTCCAAATCATATTACTGTATTGTTAATGTATTTTTTGCTTAATAGGAAGACCTTTCCCATTCATTAATAAGCCCATGTGACCTGCTTGAGTTACATGGAAGCCTGAGTCACATGAGTCTGTGGTGGGAGGAGCTTGCTGAGCAGGTAGAGCAGGAAGAGTGGAACAGGAAGAGGCAGAGTTGCAGCAGAACCCAGAGGAAGCCTAGAGAGTAGCTAGAGTTGAGGGAGAGAGAGGAAGAAGGCAACAAGCTGTATTTGTTTGTGGGAAGGCCCTAGCAGGGGAAAGGCTTGGGAATAGCCATGCCCTCTGCATTGTTATGATGCTTAGATTTCTTTGCTGCTATGATGAATTTGGCTTTCTGGTGTTGGGATTCAGCTTTCTGGTATTTGAATAAATGTTTTGGTTCTATCTTTCATGTGGAGAGTCTGTTATATTTTGCAATTCAGAATTACACCAGCATATTCATAGCAGCTATAGCCACTGTGAATGTTGTGCTGGCACTACAATTAGGAAATCAAAGAATTGTCCTACTGAAGACATTATTTTATCTTTTAGGGTAGATTGGGGACATGACAGATAATAGGATCATAGCTCTAAAGCCAGAAGAGATCTTGGAGGTCATCAAATTCACTCCCCTTATTTTACATATGAGGACACTGAAGTCCAGGGAGGCAGGAATTTGCTAACTATGGCACTAGTAGTTAGTAGAAAAATCAGGATTGGAACTCAAGGTCTCTAACTCCAAATCCTGAGTTCTTTCCACTGAAGCACACATTTTTTGGTATGTACAAAATATTTATAAAGAAGCATTTTCCAGTTATACCTATGAGACTATCAACTAAGCCCTTTTATTTTTAGAAAATCTTTAATCCATAAATTCCAGGGGTTTTCAGTATTTTTCCTAGTATTTGTAGACAATAATAGCCCTCATTCTAAGTTTATAGAATTTCAAGTTTAGTCTATTTGATAAAATGCTGTATTGATTCACTTCATACTATTGAAAGCTTCAAACTCAAGGAGCATGTTCAGTCTAAAATAAATACAGTAATTGATGGCAGCCCCTACTATGAAAAAAAATACTACAACATAAAACTAGTAGCTATTTTAAAAATTAAGCCAAAAAAAAGTGAAGGAAACAAAGTTCTAGGGGCTAAGAATTTGGAGTTAGAGAAACCCCAAACATAAGAGAAATACATTAGCATTTTATTTTTCATTTTAATACAATTTTAATGTATGAAATGTATTTTAATGTAATAATGTACAGGGGGCAGCTGAATAGATAAAGTGCAAGGCCTGAAGTCAGGAAGACTCATCTTCCTGAGTTCAAATCTGATCTCAAATACTTACTAGCTGTGTGACCCTGGACAAGTCACTTAACCCTGTTTGCCTCAGTTCCATATCTGTAAAATGAGCTAGAAAAGAAATTGGCAAGCCAATTCTGGTATCTCTGCCAAGAAAACCCCAAATGGGGTCACGAAGGATCTAATATGACTGAAACAACTCAACAACACATCCTATAGAGCATATTAGGGAGGGGAAAGGAGGATGGATGGTTGCTAGGGCCATTTCATGGGGCATGAATGGAATTAATCTAAGCTCCTCTAGCCATTGCTATGTATTGACTCAGCACTGATGAACTTGAACTTTAGATAACAATAATTGACATTTTTATAATAATAACTAACATTTATATAGTGAGTGCTTTAGGATTTGCATTTGCTTTATATATGTTACCTAATTTGATGAAGCAACCCCTGATTGGTCCTTGTGAAAGATGTTGGGAACAGGAGTGGTTCATAAAAGAGGACTGGATTGACCATTGAGCAGCAAGAGCTGCCCATCCAGTAGAATTTAAAAGAAGAGACAACTTCTGCTATTGTGCTCTCTCTTTGCTTCTATTGAGCATGTCAGGACTCTTTGGGCTTCCAATGAAAAAAGATCTCTCCTCCAGCACAATGCTACCTCACAAAAGGTAGCAAGCTCAAGTGCTGACCTAGATAAACCTGAAATAGATCTCAAGTCTCTGGCTGCCTTTTCTACTTTGTGTTTCTTTCCCCGAGTATAGGCAACTGAACAGTAATCCTGAGATTGGTGTTTCTAGACTTGGCAACAACATTATTAATTCAACTGTAACAGAGCTCATGGGTTCAGATTCTGGACATCCTGTGTGTAGTTGTTGCTGAAGCTCCATATTCTTTGAAGAGAAAGTAACCACTGACAGGAAATGAATCATCCATCCCAATCTTTCCTATGGGATACGGACCATAAGTGAGAAGGCAATGCAGGGCTGAGGAAAAATTATCTGCTTGAAAGTTTCACAAAATGTTTCCCTTTCTAAGTATCAACATCCCAAGAAATATATTGGGAGTTAAAAATTACTATTTCCTACTTTAAGTATTTGTCAATGTACATTTATGAATCTTTGGTGTTGTAAGCATTTATTTGTGGTGGAAGAAACAAATAGCTGTCTTATACCTGATCTATTTCATATATTAAGTACCACTCTGGAAGAAAATTTTTAATCCCTTTGGGAGAGACCCTAAACATGAACCAAACCTAAACTTTAAGAAATTTTTTCCCTAGGGCTCAGGGGTAGGGGAAAATAAGAGAGGGAATAATGAAGAGTTTCATTATCCTCAGTGTGTCCAGAATTCCTCAAGACGTGAGCCCAAAGCTGGGATCCATTGGTAGAAGAGGGGCACCTGTAGCAGCAAGCACCCCAAGCGTCCCCAGGGTGCCTGCTCACACAGGTTCTTGGATCTGCTTTGTTAAAGGAAAGCAACTCAAAATGGGTTAACAAGCTTACTTTAATCAGTCAGATGTATATCATTTATCTAGTTCAGGGGAAAAAGATCAGCACCCCGAACTTCAGAACATACAGACAGAATTATCAAGACAGAAACATCAAGTAGACAGATTTCCAAACTGTCCAACCATTACATCCATACCCAGTCAACATCTGGGTTTCCACATTCTGGGTTTTTCAAAGCCGGGGGACTCTCAACAACGGCTTCCCAGAATTCAGATCAAATCACAGAACATTTCTCAAAGTGAGTCCCAAAACAAAGCTACACATCAGGGCTTATATAGCCTTCTCCTGGCTCAGAGAATGTAACAACCTTATTGACCCACTGGCCAATCAAAAAGTATCTACTGAAAAAC
>NW_027186304.1:38968129-39048886 GCF_028583685.1 Petaurus breviceps papuanus | reverse complement strand
TTAGCCTAGGGGCAGGGAAGATCTTTAAAATTTACATTCGCATTACAGCACCCCTGCTCCCTGTGCCATGGGTCTTTGAACTATTATGATTTGGGGAAGTATAGTTAGGGAAGGAGGGATAGGGAGTGTATATGTTTTTCTGTGTTTTGAGGTGGACAGAGAGAGAACATAGAGAAGAGGAAGGAAGAGCGAAATGAAAGGAAGAATGAGTGATAAGGAAAACAAAGGAAAAGGGAAAGAGAGACAGAGACAGACAGAGAGACAGAGAGAGAGAGAGACAGACAGACAGACAGAGACAGAGAGAGAGAGACAGAGAGAGAGACAGAGAGAGAGAGAGAGACAGAGAGAGAGAGACAGAGAGAGGGACAGAGTGAAAGAGAGAGAGAGAGAGAGAGAGAGAGAGAGAGAGAGAGAGAGAGAGAGAGAGAGAGAGAGAGAGAGAGAGAGAGAGAGAGAGAGAGAGAGAGAGAGAGAGACATTTTTAAAGCTCTGCAAAAGAAATTGAATTGTCAAATGATTATCTCAGCCATCGAGAGCCATGCCATTACTGGTTTATTGCTAAGTCCAACACAACATACCTCTACCCACCATATGGGTTCAGGGACAGGGGAATTGGGGTGTGGGGTGCACTGGAATGAATATCTAGAATTATGAGTATAAATCTGTGAGGGGAGAAAAGATTTCCTTCGATAATTTTTCTTCATAATCCACTTTTCTAGAAGAAATCAATTTCATAAAGTAAGGGGAACCTACCTCTATTTAGTTTATTTTCACATGTGAGGAATTTGAGAGGCAAAGGGAGGATGTACCTTGTAGAGTCCTCCCTTCTCTCCCATTGGTTACTGCCCACTAAAAGTAGGAGAATGAAATCCCAGCATCTGTATTCCTGGTCGTCTCCTGTTCCACGCATGGCAACTTCACACACACACACACACACACACACACACACACACACACACACACACACACACAAGGATAAATTGAATATTCTTTTCCCTCTTAAAAAATCATTTTCTTCCTGCAAAAATGCCCACAGTTCTCAATTTCAAAAGTATGATTTTATTTATTTATTTATATACTACAATAGAGTAGCATGAAGGTACTCTCAGGTTTCTCTTCTGAATTCAACAAATGCCTATATTCTCCATAGAACCTGGGGCATCTCTACTTCAGATCTTTTCTTCCTTTTCCCTCTTACTCCTCCTCTTCCTCTCTCAGGTTAAGCAGCAGCTTTCAAAAACACTTCATGACCACTTGCCAATGTTCAGCTTTCACCTTTCTAATGCAAAAGCCAAATTGAAAGCTAAATGGCCCTGCCTGCCCACAAAGCCCCCATGATTTCTGCTGCCAAGCAGGAGGGGGATGTTTTAAAATGCAGCACTTCAGCTAGAGGTTAGCTTACCCAGCTGTAGCCCTCATCAGAGCTTCTCAGGTGGTTGGGCCTCTTTGAAGATTTACTTTCAATTAAAAAAATAAGAAAAAAGCCAAATCAGCAGCTGTCATGGATGCAGGGAAGATTTATTCAGGGTGGTCAAAGGGGACAGTGGCCAGGAGTAAAGGCCTGAAGGTAGACAGGAAGGAGATGCAAGCTAGAGAGAAAAAATTCCTCCTGGCAAGGTCAGCCAGACGCTAGGCTTATCCCTCTGGACGGCGGTTGCAGCTTTTGTTACTAGTCTTAGTCAAGAGGGAAAACTGGATTTCATTTCAAGACACTTGGAGGGTGGAACTAAGAGACGGGAAGCCTCAGGGGCAGCATCCTGGTAGGTCCCTTCCAGCCTAAAACAGCCTATTAATCAGAAGAAAACAGGCCAGCAGGATGAAAACATGGTTGATTTTTAAACTCCTTCCTGATCTGAAAGCTAGTGACACCCAACTGAAATCATGAGGAGGGGTGAAGAGGTCAGGTCTTTGGGGAGTTCTCTTTGCACAGAGCTCCCTTGAAGTCAGCCGGTGTGGAGAAGAAACACAGTCTTCAGCGGGGAGAAAGATAGGGTTTTTATCACCTTTCATTACCTGACCATATTCTTACAGGATTTTGGACATTTGGCATGATACTTTGAACACTGATTGTGTTATATGGGAGAAGTGACCCCAGTCCTGGATGAGCCCAAAGCAGTGCCCAATAATTATCATAAATAACCTACTCTGAACCAGGAGAACATTGAACACAGTAACAGCAATATTGTACAATGATCAACTGCGAATGATTTAGCTATTCTCAGCAATACAATGACCTAAGACAATGCTGAAGGACTTATGAAAAATGCTATCCACCTCCAGAGAAAGAACCAATGAAGTCTGAACACAGATTGAAGCATACTTTTTTTTTTACTTTATTTTCCTTAGGGTTTTTTTTTGCTCTGTGTTTTCTTTCACAACATGGCACATGTATAATCTATGCCAAATTGCTTGCCTTCTCAAGGAGGGGGGAGGGCATAGAGGAAAGGAGAGAATTTGGAACTCAAAAATTTTAAGAAACAAACTTAATATTATTATGTATTGTATTATCTTTTATATATTATATTATTTATTTTAAAATTTATATTACATATCATTGGGGAAAATAAAATATAATTTTTAAAATAACCTCTCTCCCTGCCCCTTCCCTCACCCCCATGACCCTCTTTATATTTTGACTGTAGTTGGATAGTAGGATAAAATCTCCAAGAACCTCCCTTCCCCTTCTGCTTCATATTCTATATCCCTTCCCTAACAATCTGCAAGGCTAACTTCCTTATTCTAATACAAGATCTCAATATAGAAACAGTCAATCTGTTAACAAGAATTTGTTAAGTACCCATTACATACCACTGCTTTTCACTCTGCTAGGTCCTAGAGAAACAAAAACAAAAATGAAACAGACCCTAACCTTCAAGGAATGAGAGACACACAGAGAGAGACAGAAACAGAGACAGAGACAGGCAAAGGGAGAGACAGAGAGAGACAGAGAGAATGCATATAGAGAAAAATATAAGCATATATTTATAACGTATATACTCTACACACACAATGGTGCTTTTTTAAAGGGAGGCATTAACAACTGAGAGTATCAGGAGAGACTCCATATAGAAAGTGGAGCAAGAACTTTAAAAGAATACAGGGATTCCAAGAGGAGTCAGTGAGAAGGGAGGATGTTCTAGGTACTGGGAAACACACAGTGTAAAGGCACCAAGCCAGGAGCTAGAGGGTCATGTGTGAGGAACAGCAAGGTAGTCAGTATGAATGCACCAGAAGTTACATGAAAGGGAATAAAAGAAATTAAGGAAAGGTATAAATTGCAGTCCAGTTATAAAGCGTTTTAAATCCCAAACTAGAGTAGTTTATATATGACCCTAGAGGTCATGAGAAACCACTGGAGTTTATTGAGTAGGAGAATGACATGGTCAGATCTGCACTTTAGGAAAATGACTTTGGCGGCTGTGTGGGGGATGGGTTAGAGAAAAGAGAGATCTGAGACAAGAAGACTCATGGGAGACCATTGAAATAGTCTAGGGGAGTGATGATAAGGGCCTAGACAAATGTAAGTAGAGAGAGGGGACAGATGTGAAAGATGCCATGGAAGTAGAAATGACAAAACTTGTCAGTTGATTGGGTCTGTGGGTGAGGGATAGTGAGGAATAAAGGAATGAATCCAAGATTGTCATCATGAATGACTAGCAGCTAGGTAGAGCAGAGAATAGAGTGCTGGACCAGGGGTCAGGAAGACCTCAGTTGAAATCCAGCCTCAGACACTGACTCAGACACTGTATGACCCTTAGGAATTCACTACACTACTGTCTGCCTCAGTTTTCCCATCTGTAAAATAGGATAATGATAGCACCTACCTCTCAGGATTGTTGTGAGGATTAAAAGAGATAATATTTCTAAAGCACGTACAGCAGTTCCTGGCACATAGTAGGTGTTTAATAAATACTTATTTCCTTCCTACTAGAAGGATGATGTAGCTCTCAACAGGAATAGATAAATTCAGGAAAGGGGTGGGTTTGGGTGGAAGCATTATGGGTTTCAGACATGTTGAATTTGAGATGCCTAGAAGACATCCAGTTCAAAACTGGCAATAGACAGTTGATGATGCGGGACTGGGGAAGAAAATGGCAAACCACACCGGTATATTTGCCAAGGAAACCACAAAATCAGGTCATGAAGAGTCAGACATAATGGAAACAAATGAACAAAACAGGAAGATACAGGATTGTGGCTTAAGACAGAGCCAAGGGCTATTGAATTATATGGATTGAATGGCTATGTAACAAACGTTCTCTGATTTACACTCCCAGAGACAGACTAGCTCCATTTCCTCCTCAGGGATCCAGGGGTACTCTGAGACATTTTGGGGTGTCTTTCTCTAATGCCATCAGCTTAAACCACTCACTGGTTGTTTTCCCCACACTGTTAGATGCCAGTGACTAGCACCCCAGTTTTATTTAGCTATTTAATATCAATCAGAATTTGAAAAGGAATATTTACTTTGATGATATAAACAAGAAAAATATAAACCTTCTCCCCAAAGACCTGAGGGGGCACACTTTTCCCTCTCCCAGTCTCTGGGAAGAGTGTGCTCAAAGTTAGCTTAGTTTCTATATAGCACTGGTTCTGACAACTTCATAATTGGATATGGCATGACTGCCTGATGAATCCTTATCTTGGTTCCCACTGAGCTCTATCCCAAAGAACACTCCTTACGTCTTGTGATATCATTACTATAAGGTCTGCGAACTCACTGGGACATTGGGATGCCTGCATGCTGGACTGGCAGGACTCCAGAATGCTAGGATGCCGGGACACTCACTATCCTGACATTTCCATACTCACAAGGTTAGAGTCTCTAATACCTTCACCTGAAAGGGAAAAGAATAAATTCAGAGGTCAAAGACCAAGCCCATTTCATTGGACTAAATGTTGATTTCAGTGGGAAAGGCTCAAGGACACTCCCTTTACACACTGTCTCTCATCAAATGATGTCATCACAGGAATTAAACCAAAAACGGACTAGTTAAGAGAAAATCGCCAAGGCTGTGGTTGCTATTACTTTTTTAAAGTTACTCTACAAACAATTAAAAAGCCTCCTATTCACCATGTGGTTTGTCAGACAGAATCAGCTTTAGAGTCTATGCATGATCTAACATCTCTCCAAGACACTTCCATTACACATCATCATGACTCTCCTAGAAAAGAGGTCCTCAGACTTTCTCATGTGGGGAATTCACAAGAGCTGAGTACATGAATGCACTCTATTCATGTGCCTGCCCTATGGTGCAGAATAATAAACCCCAGGAAACTCAATGAGGTCACTGAAAGAATATGGAGAAAAAAAAAAGTCCAGGACAAAAGTACAAGGTATGTCTAGTACAATCCAGGGGGATGGAATGTGGATGAGAATCTAGCAAAGAAAAACTAAGCCTCAACCACAAAAATCCAAAGTAAAGAAAGTATCTAGGAGGATCTAGAAAGTGGTCAACAATGTTAAATGCTGCAGAGAGGTCAAAAAGGAATGAAGATTGAGCAAAGGTCATTAGATTTGATAATTAAGAGATCACCAGTAAATATGGTGGGAGCCTTTTCAGTCCAAAAGTCAAAATCCAAACTACAATCGGATGAAAAGAACTTGAGATGAAAGCAAACAGACAATGAGAGTAAACAGCTTTTCTAATCTACAACTATATCTAGGTACTGTTCAACTGAAGCCACAAGGGCTAAAGACCTTCCCCAATCTCTATCTTTTATGTGCCTTCAAGGTTTGCCATGTTGTCATCTCTCAGGGTTTCTTGCTTAAGAGGGGAACTGGGCTCCCCAGTGATTCATCCCATCCCTACCTCTGGTTTATGAGAAACATATCTATCCTCAGCTCTGATCTATGGCTATTTCCCCTCTCCCCTACCCCCAAGGAAAAAGTAAAAGAAGTCCCCAATATATGTCAGTTATAAAACAGATTGTTTTATTCCTACACAGAAAAAGGGAACGTTAAGCAATAAAGAATCATAGGATGATTAGAATAGAATCCATAAACTCATCATATTACTAGACAATCAATTAAGAGGCTAATATTTAAGATTTATTGGGGGGTTTTTTCCAATACCTGAGGATTTTCCAACTCCAAACATGACCTCTAGAACTTTGTCTTTTACTTTCTTTTTTGATGGAGCAAAAATTGCCACGTCTAATAAAACTAGGCTGCAACATCTCACTTTGTTAAAATGTGCTACCACCTAACATGACATGCTCCAAATTGAATATCCCTGAAAATTCCAGGCTTCAGATTGTAGAATATTTATTGTTGCCCTAACTGTATCTTTTCTCTAACTTCAAAATTTTGAAAGATTAGTTCGCTTAAAATATGAGTGAGTAGTTTAATTGTTTGCCAAGGCCTCTGAGAAGTTGATATATGGGCCTTGCTTTAATAATATGGCAAATATTTTGCAATGATTAGAAAGAAATTTATGGAAAGATAGATCCAGGAAGGGGAGGGTTTATATACAAGCTATGTTTAGGGAATCCTAATGTTTGGATAGGAATAGAGGTGGTCTTTTAGGTGAACACTGGAATGATGTGAACAAAAGAGGAATATATAACATTTTAATATTATACTTAATATTAAGAAATTGTGGTTAAAAAATCTAATTGACCCTTAGATCATATCAACAGAAGCATGTCAAGTATAAGAGAAAGAAGAATTTGACTGTACTCTTGCCAAATAAGACCACATTTGTAGTATAGTGCCTAGTTCTGGGCATCTGACAATGTCAGTCAATTAATGTTTGTAATAGCAACATGGACAAATTGGTCCATCAAAGAAGACCAGGATGGCAAGGTAACTGGAGCTTTATGTTAATTGGTTGGACTGGATAGTTATATTTCTCCTAGAGAAGAAAAGACAAGAAATCTGTTGGACGTCTAAATATTTTAGGGTCATAAAAGTTAGGGTTGGAAAGAATCTGGGACATCATTCAGTTTAATCTTCTTATTTTACAGATAAGGAAACTAAAGTATAAAAAGGTTACATAGGCAATAATCCCCAAAGAAAGACTAGATCTTCTGGCACCAAAGCCAGTGCTCTTTCTACTATGTCCTGTAAGAAAAAAAACTTCACAATAATAGGTAGGGATTGTTATTGTTGTTCAGTTGTTTTTCAGTCTGACTCTCCAGGACCCCATTTTGGCTTTTCTTGGCAAAGAGGTTTGCCATTTCCTTCTCCAGCTTATTTTACAGATGAGGAAACTGAGGCAAACAGGGTTAAGTGACTTGCCCAGGGTCATACGGCTAGTAAGTGTCTGAGGTTGGATTTTAACTCAGGTCCTCCTGACTCCAAGCCCAGCACTCTATCTACTAAGTAAAGGGAACTTCTGCCTGAGGAAATTCCCTTTACCCATGCAGATTGTCACATTCTCTACAACTTATAATCTTATACAGTTGCCAAGAGCACTGAAAAATTGTGTTGCCAAAGGCAAGGAAACCAGTGTATTTGAAGCAGCACTTGAACCCAGATCTACTTGGATCTAAGGTCAACACCATATCTACTTCTCCCTGTTGCCTGTCACAACTGTCCAGAAAGGTAATGTGTTGCTTTTGCAGACAAGTCACTGAAGGTCTTAAAGCAGAGGCTGGATTATAAAGAAGATCCGTGCTTCTCAGCACTAAGATCATGTGATTCTGTGAATAAAGATCCTGGAGTGACACAATGTATATAGCAATTTTATTGTATTACTTTTGTTCTTACTGGGGTATTTTGTGATTCTAGATCATTTTGTAAATAATAACAATGAAAACTTCGCACTCATTTTTTAAATTTCCTTTTCAGTTTTTTTGTTGTTATTAATAGACTTGCATTCTTTCTAGTCATTTCTCTGTGCTACCTTTGCTAACTAGGAGTATTCATGGTTTTTCAGGTATACTGGTATGTGCCTACATGCATTGGCGTAGAATTACTAAATGGCTTTTAAGATTTTTTGTTCCCCATGTCTGTGTTGAATTCTGAACTGAATCAACAGAAAATGACTAAAATGAGAGGTATATTTTTTTCTTTTTTTAGAATTGAAGCAAAAGAAATGATACTATATTAAATAAGACAAAACTAAAGATATTAGAGCAACAGGAAGGGGAAATGGGGAAATAACTAAATTTTGTTCATTTTGTGTTATTTTGTTAAAATGTATATTGTAATATTTTGGGAGGTTTTCTCCCTGTATGATTGAGATTTAAATGTTTCATATGTTAGGGTTTTGTTTGGAGATTGCTCCTAATCTTGATTTGATCTTTGATTTAATTGGTATATGTTATAAATGTTTCATTTCACAGTAATAATATCTTTTAAGTGATATGATACACATTCATTTATTGATTAACCATGCAAAGGAATAGAGAGAGGAAAAAAACCACGTGGCATTACTGACATCTACTGGAAAGTCTAGGAAACACTGGTGGAAGAAGAAAAACATCTCTAGGGTCAGATTTCTCCTCAAAAAGAAAAAAATCAGTCACATCTCATTGACCTGGTTGCCTCTGCCCTATGTCAGTATATCACATGTATTTATGCAGAAGGGGGGTCCAGGATTTACCTAGGATCAAAGAATTAAAGAATTTGAGAGTTGGAAGTGACCCTAAGCAGCTTTCTTACCAATGTCCTCAAGAAGGATGCCTTGGCATCCAAAACTGAAGGCAATAGTCCAGATGAGACCTGATGAGGAAAGGATACTGTGACACAACAGTACCTTCCTATTCTGGGAGTCCTGCCTCTCCTAGTGCAGGCCAAACATTTGCATTCTTGCCTTCCATACCACACTATGGGTTCATGTTTGACTTGCCTTCCACTAAAATTCCCAGATCTTTTTTTCAGCACAAATGCTGACCAATCACATTTTTTCCATTAATAGTGAGATGGTAAAGAAAAGTCTGCTATTTTCCTACTTAATGCCTTTATTTCACAAATGGATGATTCTCATAAAAGTTTCATAAAGATGGGAGAATAAGTATATATGGCAGTAGTTACTGATGTTTTCTTTGTCACATTTTTTTCAGTATGAATAAGATTCAAGATTTTTCCGTCCCTCTAGAGCGATCCCCCCTTCAAATATTTTATACATGATTCCTTCAATATCCTTACAATGTGTCAACTCCAACACAGATTATACTTGATACAATCTAGTTGCTTTCCCCATCTTTGTCCTCCTTTGTGCCATTTCTAACTTTTCTACAAGCACCATGGAGAAAATGCCTTAATCAGTGAGCATCTGACTTACTTGACAGAGAGAGAGAGAGAGAGAGAGAGAGAGAGAGAGAGAGAGAGATGGCTGACAAAAGTAACAGCAAGTTAGAATCTAAAGTTCATCTTATAGAATCTTAACAAAGAAGAAGAATAGATAATTATGAGTAGTTTGACTATATAAGGCAGACAGATGCAGTGGAAAGTAAAACCAGTTTAAAGAAAACTTGGCAAAGTATCCAACTATGCAAAGTCAGCCCAGGGCATTCACGGGTAAAGCAAAAAGATGGGCTTCAAACAGAAGAAAAATAGAAGCTATTTGCAAAACCATTTTATTAAATGTTTCTCCAAAGATAGTAGAACCACTACATTTGAATCCCTAATAGCACAGTCCCTGAGGGCATAAAAATGCCAAATTGAAATTATTCTCCCTTCTCAATAAATTTATGTTCTACCAGAAAGCACCAAAAAATAACAAAGTACATTGAATCTTTTATTACTGTCTTCATTTTAGACTTCAAGTTTGTCTAATGGCCCAGGTCTCCCACTAAACTCAACACAGACAGAATCTGAGCCTTGAGTTTGACCCCCAGATAGCTATTTTTTCTCTTTGTATCATTGCCTCCACTAAGAGCTGCTACAATAGTGAATTCAAAATAAAACCTAGGTTATAGTTTGAGCCAAATGTGAATAAAAGTATTCACTAGCTCTCAAGGGGAGGCTAAGTGGCACAGTAGATAGAGCACTGGGCTTGGAATCAGGAAGGCTCATCATGAGTTCAAATCTAGCTTCAGATGTTTACTGGCTGTGTGACCCTGAACAAGTCACTTAACTTTTAGTTAAGAAGTTTATTTTAACAGTGATACGAAGGATGGTATAAAGAGGGAAGGGGTTGGAACCAAGAAGACTATGAAATCTTTGTCTCAGGCTACAAACAATTATCCAGATCCACTGGCTTCAATGCTCTTTTCTTTTTCTTTGACCATTCTCTAGTGAGGGTTTGAATAAACAATCAGAGAGAGAGTATATTCAAGTTCTATGGAACTTCAGCCCGGAGAAGAGAAGATTTGGGGAGGAGAACTGCAGTCATATATTTTAAGAGCTATCACATGGAATTATACCTGTTCTGAGTCACCCTGGAGGATGGAGCTAAGAACAATGGGTGGCAGTTATAAAGGAACAAATGTAAGCTTGATGTAATCATTAAAGCTATGGTCAAATGGAACGATACTGGGTCCCCACATGACTGGAGGTCTCTAAGCCAAAATTAGATTCCCACCTTTAGGGAAGTTGTAGAAAGGAAAGGGTTCTTGTTCAAGAATTAGATTACATGGCCTTTGAGTTCCCTTACAATTCCAATTCTGTGAGGAATTTTAAAGCTAAGAAACTATGCAAACGTAAGCTATGTAATCATTCCTAAGGCAGGTAGCAAAAGCAAGGAGCTAAGAAAAGGATCTGGCTAATACACAGAACAACTAATCAGCCCTGGGTTATTAGATTTGGCTGTATCTGATTTAAGAGGGAGTCTTAAAGGGGTTGTGTGACCTCTTGAGGAAAGCTGGACGGGACAATTAAGGAAGACAGATGCACACAACTGGGCACTGCTTGCTTTTCTGTGAGGCCCATTACCTTTTTTCCTCTACAGCTGAGGCACATGCTCACCTCTGTACTTTTATTATATAGTACAATTGTTTATATTGCAGAAGTGATAATCTCTGATGCCACTTAACCATTTTGAAAAGATAATGCTACTACTCTCTAGAGAAATAGCCATGACCTTTAAAAAAAGAGGCTATCTTATTGCTTTAAATTATAGTTATGAGTATGCATCTTTTGCAGTCAAAGCAACCATATTTGAATGAATAATGTAGACCTGTTTCTCATCTATCTATGCTCATTTTCTCATGATTTATTTTTATTTGTTAAGCATATATATAATCAATCCTCAACATTCTTGTGTTTAATTCACATGTATGATACAGTCACCATGATTTTATTAGTAACATCATTTTCACTTCCATTTTAGCTATGTTCCGTAGAGGAAAAAAATGAAAGATGAGATACCCACAAGTTTGTAGCATGACTGGTACCATACTAGATGCTTCACTGGTCTTGTTCGCTCTACCATTTCAAAGTAAAGAGCTCCCCATGCATTCCTTGCATATTTTGATGGTTTAGCTTTAAAAATAAGGTTTTGTGTTCCAATTATGCCCCCAAAGAATAGTACAAGTCCTTTGAGCTCTAAACCCAAGTATGCAAAGTCAGTGATGAGGCTTAGTGAGAAAATTAAAATGTTAGATAGTTTTCGGAATGTCTGCAGGTGCTGTCAGCCCTGACTTTCATGTTAACAAGTCAAGGATTTGTTATACAGTGCAATGCAATCACACCCACCATCTGACACAGTGGAAAGTAAGATTCAGATTAAAATGTTTTAAGTTTAAGAATTTTATTTGCTTTACAGTATTTATAATACTGTAATTTCATTAGTTATGAAAAGTGAATATTGTCTGAAATCATTTTTTATTAAGATGCTAGCACAAAAATTCACAGAATTCTAGGGAATTACAAGCAAGAAAAATGTTTGCATGTTACCAATTTTATTTTGTGTAATGCATTTTAGGGTTTATTTCATAGTTACTGTATTAGGAAAAATGTATATTATTATAATTAATGCTTTGTTATAAAGAATTATATTCAAAATTATAAACATTGGAGAAGATGTGAGAAAGTTGAAACACTAATTCATTGTTGGTGGAGTTGCGAACTGATCTAACCATTCTGGAGAGCAATTTGGAACTATGCCCAAAGGGCTATAAAAATGTGCATACCCTTTGACCCAGCAATACCACTTCTAGGGCTGCATCCCAAAGAAATCATAAAAATGGGGAAAAGACCCACATGTACAAAAATATTTATGGCAGCTCTTTTTGTGGTGGCCAAGAACTGGAAATCAAGGGGATGTCCATCAATTGGGGAATGGCTAAACAAGTTGTGGTATATGAATGTAATAGAATACCAGTGTGATATAAGAAATGATGAATAGGTAGACTTCAGAGAAACCTGGAAAGACTTACATGAACTAATGCTGAATGAAGGGAGCAGAACCAGGAAAATATTGTACACAGTAACAGCCACAGTGTGTGAGGACTGATTTTGATAGACAGTCCATCTCAGCAATGCAAGGACCTAAAGCAATTTCAAAGGACACACAATGGAAAATACCAGCCACATCCAGAGAAAGAACTATAGAGTTGGAATACAGAATGAAGCAGACTATTTCTTTTTTGTTTTGTTTTATTTGGGTTTTTTCTTTCTCATGGTTTTTCCCCTTTGTTATAATTTTTCTGTGCAACATAACTAATGTGAAAATGTGTTTAATAGGAATGTATTATGGAGCCCATATCAGATTACAAGCTATCTTAGGGAGAGAGTGGGGAAGGAGGGGGAGAAAATTTTAAACTTATGGAAGTGATTGTTGAAAACTAAGAATAAATCATTTAATAAAAAATTCTTCTGTGCAACATGACTAATGTGAAAATGTGTTTAATAGGAATGTATGTGTAGAGCCCATCTCAGATTGCAAGCTGTCTTGGGAAGAGAGGGGGAAGAGAGGGGAAGAAAATTTAAAACTTACGGAAGTTAATGTTAAAAACTACAAATAAATAAACTATTAAAAAAATTTTAAAAAGAAAGTATCTGAAGTAGGATTAGAACTCCGATCTTTGTGACTTTGAGTCCAATGTTCCATCTACTAGCCTACCTAGCAAATTTATTTATTAGATGAAGGCATGATTATTCAAAGCAAATTTTAATAAATAAAAAAGAGTTGTATGTAGAAAAGTTTGCTTTCAGCAATCTCTAGTGCAAGACTACAGTTTTTGATAGTTGTCAGTATTTAATCCTCCAATTTCATAAGTCCAATGTATCAACATTTTTTATTTTCATGCCATTACCCCCATGAAAACTGAGGATTAACTCTATGTATATGGTGGGTTTCACTTTCAAAATGTTCCTTTTTCCTACAAAAATAATATCCTCTCCTTTACCCTGTGAGATCATAGTATAAAAAATAACTTGCATTACAATTATCATATTTAACTAACTTTGTTCAGTGTCCACTCCCTGCTCTGTATTAAGACATGTGACTTGGCTAGGATTCCATATTGGGCAACCTGTCCTCTAATGAGAAGAGAGATAGGCTCCTTGTATTTACAGTCTCCTTTAACATCTACTCCAAGACTGTCATCAGAAAATAAAGCAGTTTGCAGGACTGACAATCGAGCATTCTACACGTCACCTTGGCTCTGCACTGTACAAACAATTCCCAGTACACCTTCTGGTAATACAGGAAATAATCTCCTTTTCAGTGGACAAGGTACTCTCTAGGTACTTCTCCCCTTTCTGCTCCTCCCTTAACTCAATGGGACCTTTGGACCTCTCCGTTCATAAGGATGCCTCCAAGGCTGTATATAGCCATTTCATGGTAAGTATCCATTCACCTATGATTAGGAAAGAACAAACACAAAAGGAGCCCAAAACATATCATACAGTACTATCCCTTGATCATTTTACAGATGAGAAACCCAGACCCAAATAAGTTGTGTCCTGTCCAATGTAATGCCCTGGGATTTCAGCTTTTTCCACTATCCCTCCCCCCCAATTTTTATGGAAAACTATGCCCAGCCCTGTGGACATTACAAAAGTAACTCATAACAAAACCCCCATCCTTCAGGTATGTATAATCTTATTGTGAAAAGTGAATTTTTAGGCACCTCTAAAATTAAAAAAAAAAAACTACAGTATTTCTTCTTTAGCATCCTCATTTTTCAGAATATTATCTCTGTTTCATCCATTTCTGGCCTCTCTAAACATGCCATCTTAATCTTAGTGACCCTCCTGCTTCTTACTTTACCCTGTACCTTTCTCCCTTGTAGCACCAAGTAAATATCAGATTTCATTAGGAAGGGAAAAGAGAAGAGGGAAACCGGCAACAAGGCAAGTCTATTTTTATTCAATTTGACTTCCTTTCTCATGAATCATTCTCTACTCCTGTGGTTACTAGGTCTTCATTAAGAAAATTTTGATG
Source organism: Petaurus breviceps papuanus (assembly GCF_028583685.1). NCBI lineage: Eukaryota > Metazoa > Chordata > Mammalia > Diprotodontia > Petauridae > Petaurus > Petaurus breviceps. Next base: position 39,034,604 of record NW_027186304.1, on the reverse strand, counting down.
AAACTCTTGAAGAATTTAAACTGCCCCCTCCTCCCAATGTTTTCCTTCTAAAATAAGGACCTTAGGTCAATATAATCCTTATTTTTCTAGGAAGACTTTGATTCAAGGTCCACCTCTCCTTTATTCTAAGTGTGTGACCCTAGGTAAGATCACTTACTCTTTCTAGGCAAGTCTTTAGAGTTGTAATTTGCAGAGAAGGTGCTCACCTGTATTCGTTAGAAGGAGTTTACTGAGAAATTCATATACCAATGAAATCAGAGCTGTAGTTTCTATCTCTGTCTTACCTCTATGACTAATCAAGATAAAAGAGAATTCCCATAGATGAAATAAAATGCAAGGTAATTGATCAGAAAATCAGAGATCAGAAAAACTCTACCTGACACAATCTATATAATATCACAACAGAGATACAACTAAAATAAATATAGCATGTTTGTGGTTACATATTTTTAAAACATTAAGACTGATCTACAAGGCAGTCTATAGTAGAAAGGCCATTGGATCTGGCATCAGAGGATACGTTTTTATGGTATATCTCTTAATTATTTGACTTTGAACTCATCACCTCTCTGAACAGCAGTTTCCTCATCTCTTAAATGAGGAATTGAACTAGGTGACTTCCAAGATCGTTTCCATCTCTAAATTGTTGATATAATACATTTTAATTTGTTAAAAAAAAATTAGGGTACAGAACTTTAGAAGGAACATGAGAGATCATATGGTTCATCCCCTTCATTTTACATAAAGAACCCAGGGTCCAGAGAAACCCAGTGACTTACCCAAGGTTGCAAAATAAATTAGTGGTAAAGCCAGAACTAAAACCCAGATCTCCTGACTATTATACCATACTTTCTCTCATTATCACCCTTATTTCCAGAATTATCCAGAGTTACTCAAGGTAATTACCCAGAATTATCCAGAAGTGATGATGATTTCCCCTCAGGAGAAGAGGGAGGGGAGAGGCAGAGAGAACACCACAATATAAGGGGGTAGATGTGAGCTAAACAAATTCATATACAGTAGGTGAGGTTCTGATTTTCCTACATTGTACTTGAGTTAAAAAGTGACATCTGTGGTGAAGCCGTTAGCTTTTTTAAAAAAAAATATTTTCTTGATAGCATTCCGGAATTTTTTGTGGCACAAAGGATACAGAAAAGGGTTGAGAAAAGAATTAACCCATTGAAGCCAAAACGTAAAAGTATACCAGGGATTGAGTTCCTTATCCTTGCGAACTGAACGAATAATGGTAAACAAAATATAGGGAGCCCAGCAAAAGACAAAAGCCCCCAAAATAATGGCAAGCGACTTGGCTACTTTCCTGTCTCTGAGCAATTTCTGACGCTGAGCTAAGTCAACAGACACAGAATTTGAGTGGGATAAAGAGGGCAATCCAACAGAAGCAGTTTCAGTCTCTCCTTGGGTTTTTAAAAAAGCAAAGAAGCTTTTCTTTCTCATCTTTTTCACAGAAGAGGAAGGAACTTCTTCATCCTGTTTAGGAAGACACATCTTTGAAAAGAATGCACAGGTCATTGAGTTGCCTTGGACTGGAGAAGGAATGTTAGGAGTGAGAACGGGATTGCCTCTGACTATCCGGCGACTGTGCAGGCTCCAATAGATGCAACAGTTGAAATAGGTCACCAAGATGGTTGGGACCAAGAATTCCAAGATAGAAGTGATGATGATGTAATGGTCAGTAAAAAGAAGTTGGCTTCTGCATTCTGTACCCCCACGCTGCCTGCTGCTCCCATTTAAGATTGCTGGACCATGTACTAAGAACGCCAGCACCCACGCTGCAACCATATAAATGACTGTCCTTGAGATTGATGTTTGGTTAGTTCGATACGATATCTAAAAGAAATAAAACAAATTACTGTCAGGAGGTAAAGATCTCCACTTGTGGAGAAGAGATGTACTATCTAAGAAAACGTGATTCCTATAAATGCAGAGGCACAGATCACAAAATTCAATAGGTATTATATCAACCATGAGGTCTTGACCTATTTCATAAGGAGAGCATCTTTTCAAAATCTGAAGGCTCTATGTACCAAAAACCTTTATTGGTGGAGAATAAAATCTAATTAGACTCAAATTCATCTCTCTGAGAAGAAGAGGAACATGGACAAAAAACAGCTAAAATGATTGATGAGTCCATTAAGTGTAACCCCTGGAAGAAAGAAACTAGCAACCCCTGGGCTTATCCTTAGGTGGCAGCTCATGACTGGTGGATTTAAAAGTGGTTAGGGTCTGCTTACCCTAAATTGGTACATTTGTAAAAGTCTTCAGCTCCTTCTGTCTACCACAGTATAGAACCTAACCGCTCCCCAACCCATCTCCTCAGGCCATCGATAACCAGACTGGAAACGTAGTTCTGGGCAAAGCTGCCTGGACATAGGGGATGGATGGAAAGAAGAAAGCAACAAGTATTTTTAAAACATTTCCTATGTGCCAGACACTGTGCTAAGCATTTTACAAATATTCTTATTCAATCCTCAGAACAACTCTGAGAAGTAGATACTATTATTATCCCCATTTTACAGTTTGAATAGCGTACTTGGGACACTTGTACATGTTGCATTGTCTCCCTGAGCCAGATACAGTATCAAGAGTCCAGACGGCAGGGACACTTAGGGCAAATGCACCCCCCACATCCTTTATTCACTCCATCAATTTGTATACTATTAATAAACCCCATAGTTAGATCAATGGAGTGTGAGGTTTCATCTCTCTACCTTGAAATTCAGTCCAGCTGATCATGCATAAATATACTTTGCAAACTAAGGAAGTCCTTAGTGTTTTTTCACTCCTAAGAAAGGAGACAATCTAAACATTATCTCAGACATCTTTATTTCTGTCAAGGGCATGACCGTGCTTGAGTTACCAAGGTTCACAACCTCAGAGCCACCCTCAGCTCTTCACTGTCCCTCCCCACCCATCCCTGTCTAATCAGTACCAAATCCTGATCATTCCATCTCAATAAATTTTTTTCTATTTCTCCCCTTCTCTCTACTCACCTGTTCACCTGCTTAGTCAAGCATTCATCACCTCTCTCATGGACTATTATAATAGCCTCTAATTGGGCTCCCTGTTTCTCTTCTCTCCCCTTTTCAATCCGTCATCCACACACCTGCCAATAATATTCCCAAAATACAGGGCCAACTATGTGAATACCTTGCTAAAGAAGCTTCAGGGAATTCTAATTGCCTCTAGAATAAAATACTGATTGGCATTTATAACCCTTTACAATCTAGTGCCAACCTATATATCCAGACCCATCTCAGATTATTCCCCCTTATGCACTCTCTGTTCCCTCCACGTTAAGTCATTTACTGGCCTCCATGCATAACATTCCACCTCCTCCATCTATACCTAGGCATAGGCTATTGTTTCCTGCTCACTTCTGTCCCAGAGAACCCCTAGCTTCCTTCAAAGCATAATTCAGGCATCACCTTCAGGCATTACCTCCTATAGGAATCCTTTTCTGATCCCACCCACTCCCACCAAATTGTGGGTACTCTACTTCTATCTTTGAAATTACTTTGATTTACTCTGTGTGTATTTCTATACACACATATATCCATACATATATACACACACATGTGTGTGTGCATATGTGTATGTTTATAGTATTAACTTAAATGTGTGTAACTTGTTTCTTCCCAGTAGAACAAAAGTTTCCTGGGGCAGGGACTATATCCTAATCCCTGTCAAAGTGCCTGGCACATAGTACCTGTAGGTATCTAACAAACGCTGAACTGAACTGAGGAACCTCCATAATGATAGTGGCTAGTGAGAGGAAACTAATGAAAACTATAGGCTAAATAAAATTTTCTAGGAAGTAACTTTTGGGGAAACAATTAGTAACTCCAAGACTAAGCTAGAATGTATATGGTGCTGACCACAAGTTCCTATTCCAGTGAGCTTTTTTTGCCTTCTGCTTCCTGCACCACTAATTAATATATCTCTTGAATTAAATCTAACGATTATGAAGATGGTAACAATACCCAGATGGTCACACTAAACTGTGTTTAGTTTTTTAATTGCTCTGCTCAGCCCTTGTAATGATATGATGCAATATGCTGGAAAGCGATCTCCTTTCCATTATGCATAAGGTCAAATGGGATAATCGACAACTAAGGGAATTGAGAAGAGGATGCTTATCTCTTCATCTCTAGGCAGCACTTTTGACTGATGGACAGATCACTGAATCAAGTTTCTATTTCTGTCTAAGGAACACTTTAGCTCTCAGCTCCCTTGTAGAACAGTGCTGACCAGATGTGTGCAATCTTTATCTTAATCTCTCTTCCTGTAAACACCCACTGGTACAGATTATCTATGCAGACTTGATAATCTGCACACTTCCTTTGGTTTCTTTTGAACCTGTTATCCCTGAGAAAGTGGCCTACCCAATAGCACCATACCACACCATTTGCATCAGAAAGCTCTAAAACGTACTGGTCAGATACATACAGCTGGAATTCCTACCAATGGAACATGGAAACTTTATCAGAGACCACAAAAGGAAAGGGCTTTTCTCTACTATTTCCCAATTAACCAAAAGTTAGGATTCCTTACTAAGTTTTTTTCTTGCTTTAGGGTTCCAAATTCAAAATTACATTTTAAGTTAAAGAGAGGGGAAATAGTCAAATGCATATGTTCTACTTACTGCATTGCAGACTAATTGGTACCGGTCATAGCTGATGAGGACAATGTTATACACTGATGTTGTACACAAAACATAGTCAATAACTATCCAGAATATACAGAGTTCCCTTCCAAAGGTCCAAATACGTGTACTTTCATAAGGGATATATAAAGGAATGCAGATTGCACCTGTGAAAAGAAAGATAAAAACAACACAAATGAATCCATACAAAAAAGATATAACTTGGTCTGAGACTGCAATTTATTATAATAATAAAAATAAATGAAAATAAATTTTAAAATTTATCATTAATTAAGTAGATACTATGTGCTGTGTATTAAGCACTTTGCAAATATCATCTTATTTGATCCTCACAAAAATCCTGAGAGGTTGATGCTATCATGATTCTCATTTTACAGCTGAGGAAACTGAGGCAGATAGAGGTTAAATGGTTTGTACAAGTTACACAAGTAACTCTAGTAAATGTCTGGGGTTTTGTCACTCACCATGCCACCTAGCACGAGCCAGGCATTGTGGGAGGTACTAGGGATATAAACACAAAACTGAAAACAGTGCCTGCCCTTAAGGAGTTTATACTCTATTAAGGAAACCATTATGCACATATAATTCTCTACAAAATAGGGAAAAAGTGATTTAGGGTGAAGACACTAGCAGCCCAAACTGGCCAAAGCAGACTTCAAGAGAGTAAATTACTGGTAGCTGAGGTGGTTTCCAGACTTCTCAACCCATAAACACCAAAGAGAAAGTAAAAGTTCAGTGGGGAACTCTTGGAACCAGGTGACAGAAGAGCTCGGTCCAGCCTCTGCCCCTGGAGCTAGAGGCAGTGGAGGCACAGCACCTGCAGCTGCTGTTACATGGCTGCCTCCGGAGCTCCTGGCCTGCATATCTTAGGGGGACTAAGCAACCATTCAGAGGGTAATAGCTCTTACTTTGACCTGCTTGGATCTGGATCATCGTATTGGGTGGTGGTCCTGGGGTGTGTGGCCAGTGTGCCAGAGCTTGTGGGGGCTGTAGATAGGGCAACCTCCTCAGACCTCTGACAACATTTGTGAAATTTGGGATTTGGGACACAGCTCTCTCCACACTGGAGGCAGAGTACTACTGTGACAAAGAGCTGAAAAGTCAAGTAATCGGCTGGCAAGATGAGCAAGCAGAAGAAGCACAATCAAACCATAGAATCCTTTTTGAGGGACAAAAGAGATCAAAACGTGGAACCAGAAGAAGTCATTGAAGTCAAAACTCCTGCATCAAAAGCTTCCAAGAAAAATATGAATTGGTTACAGGCCATGGAGGAGCTCAAGAACGATTTTGAAACTCAAGTAAGAGAAGTGGAGGAAGAATTGGGAAGAGAAATGAGAATGATGCAAGAAAATCATGAAAAGTGAGTCAACAGCTGCTAAAGGAGACCCAAAAAATACTGAAGAAAATAATACCTTAAAAAATAGACTAGGGATGGCCAGGTGGCTCAGTGAGTAAGAGCGCTGGCCCCAGAGTCAGGAGATCTGGGATCAGTTCTGGCCTCAGATACTTGGCACCCACACAAAAATAACTGGCCATGTAACCTTGAGCAAATTACTTAACCCTGATTGCTTTTAAAAAAAATAGACTAACTGGGGCCACTAGGTGGTGCAGTGAATAGAGCACCAGCCCTGAAGTCAGGAGGACCTGAGTTCAGATCTGGCCTCAGACACTTAACATTTGCAAGCTGTGTGACCTTGGATAAATCACTTAAGCCCGATTACCCCACCCTCCCTCCTCCAAAAAGGAAAAAAATAGATTAACTCAAATGGCAAACAGGTCCCAAAAAGCCAAGGAGGAGAAGAATGCCTTAAAAAGCCAAACTGTCCAGATGGAAAAGGAATTTCAAAAACTCACTGGAGAGAATAATTCCTTCAATATTAGATTGGAGCAAATAAATGGAAGCTGATGACTTTATGAGAAATCAAGATACTATAAAACATATCCAAATAAATGAAAAAAATAGAAGACAATGTGAAATATCTCATTGGAAAAACCACTGACCTGGAAAATAGATCCAGGAGACATAATTTTAAAATTATTGGACTACCTGAAGCCATGATCAAAAAGAGTCTAGAAATCATCCTTCCAAAAATTCTCAAGGAAAATTGCCCTGATATTCTAGAACCAGAGGATAAAATAGAAATTGAAAGAATTCACCTATTGCCTCTTGAAAAAGATCCCCAAAAGAAAACTCCTAGGAACATCATAGCCAAATTCCAGAGTTCCCAGGTCAAGTTACAAGCAGCTGGGAAGAAACAATTTGAGTATTGTGGAAACCCAATCATGATAACACAAGATCTAGCAGCTTCTTCATTAAGGGACTGAAGGACTTGGAATATGATATTCCAAAGGTCAAAGGAGCTAGGATTAAAACCAAGAATCACCTACCAGCAAAACTGAGTATAATGCTTCAGGGGAACATATGGTCATTCAATGAAATAGAGGACTTTCGAGCATTCTTGATGAAAAGACCAGAGCTGAACAGAAAATTTTACTTTCAAATACATGAAGCAAGAGAAGCATGGGAAGATAAACAGGGAAAAGAAATCATAAGGAACTTATCAAAGTTGAACTATTTACATTCCTACATGGAAAAACGATAATTGTAACTGATGAAACTTTTCTCAGCATAAGGATAGTTGAAGGGAATATATATGTATACATACATATATATGTATGTATATAAGGGTGTATGTGTGTATAAACATATGTGAGTGTGGGAATATGTATGTAAATGTATATATAGACAGAGAGCACAGGATGAGTTGAATATGAAGGGATGATATTTAAAAAATAAGAAGTGAGAGAGGAATATAATGAGAGAATGAGAAAGGGAGAGATAGAATAGGGTAAATTATCTCATATAAAAGAGGCAAGAGAAAACTGTTACAATAGAGGGAAAGAGCAGGAAGGTGAAAGGAACAACCTTACTCTCATTGAATTTGGCTTAAGGAGGGAATAACATACACACTCATTTGGGTATCTTACTCTACAGGAAAGTAGGGGGGAAGGGGATAAGAGAGGGGATGACAGAAGGGAGAGCAGATTGGGGGAGAGGGTAGTCAGAAGCACATACTTTTGAAAAGGGACAGGGTCAAAGCAGAAAATAAAATAAGTGGGGGACAGGATAGAATGGAGGGAAATATAGTTAGTCTTTCAAAATGTCACTACTATGGAAACGTTTTATGTAACTACACATGTACAATCTATATTGAATTGCTTGTCTTCCCAGTGGGGGTGGGTAAGGAGGGAAGAAGCAAAAGAATCTGAAAATCAAAGTTTTAAAAACAAATGTTAAAAAAAATTATTTTTTTCACAGGCAACTGGGAAATAAGATATGCAGGCACTGGGGTATAGAAATCCATCTTGCCCTACTAGAAAGTTAGAAGGGTGTGGGGGAGTATATAAGAGAGAACAGATTGGAGGAAGGGTATTGAGTAGACTTGCTGTCTTGAGGTGGGGGTAGGGGAAAGGCAGTGAGAAAATTTGTATCTCAAAATCTTTTGGAAATGAATGTTGAAAACTAAAAATAAATTTTTTAAAAGCATATGTTGGGGGTGGCCAGGTGGCTCAGCAAGTAAGAACACCAGCCCCAGTGTCAGGATGACCTGGGGGATCGAATCCAGGCTCAGATACTTAACACCACACCCAGAAATAACTGGCTGTGTAACCTTGAGCAAGTTACTTAACCCCAATTGCTTTAAAAAAAAAAAAAGCATATGTTGATCCCTGTGTAACAGGTAAATGAATTTTATTATATTCAATTTTATGTTATGAAACTGAGGTTCTGTTAGACCAAAAATACTGAAATTGCTTCCTGACCATCAAAACAAGATTAACAAGCTGTGTGACTTTGATCGAGATACTTAAGCACTCCAGAAATCAGCTCCTCATCCATAAACAAAATGTGAGCTCTGAGGTTTTTTTATGATGATGATGAGGACAACAAGGAGAACAGCTCACATTTTTATTTTTCCTAAAGTCCTTATGAGGTAGGTACTACAAGTGATATTATTTCCATTTTTATGGATGAAGAAACTGAGGCATTGATCGGTTCAATGATGTTCTCATAGTCACACAGGTAAATAAGTATCTGAGATGGGGGAGGGGGGCGAACTCAGAGCACTGGCCCTGGAGTCTGGAGGACCTGAGTTCAAATCCAACCTCAGACACTTAACACACACAAAAAAAAAAAACCCTAGCCCTGTGACCTTGAGCAAGTTACTTAACCCCAATTGCTTAAAAAAATATATATATATATATATATATCAATATAATATCAATATGAAATAAGCAATATCAGTAAGGTGGAGTGTGATGGGAGCAAAGGAGAGATCTAGACAGTGTCCTATGAAAACTTAAGGAGGAAGAAAATATTTTTTTCTAGGAGGAATTATAAAAGACTTTTTATAATTTATATAAGATTATAAAAGACAGAGGCAGTAGCACCTTGAGTTCAGCCTTAAAAAGAAAGAATTGTAATGTTTTAATTATATGTTTGTATGTAGATATACGGATAAGATGACTAACTATTAACCAAAGCATTCAATATATTATTTTGGTTAGCATTAACTATCTCCTAATATTGTTATTTTACAAAGTTAGGGTAAAAAAAATTTCATTTTTAAAAAAAGATTGCATATAAATTCAAGAACATATAACCACTAGGTTAGAATCATTTGGAAAAAACAGTCAACAAGTTATTTTTATTCTACACAAGCAAAAATAGAAATTTCTCTAACAAAAAAAATCTCACTTCATGTTCCTTTTAAGAAACATTTTCTTCCCCAGAGTTCTGCTTGGCATTTCTTAAACCTTAATGCAGTTCCACTCCTTATTTTAACCCTTCCTTATTCTTTAAAATAGCATAATGTATCTTTAAGAAATAAATTATTTTCAATATAGAGATCTTCTCAAATAAGTATATGTAATAACTTACCCACGAAAAAGTCAGCAATAGCCAGATTAAGGAAAAAATAATTATTCCGAAGTCTAAGATTTTTGTCCACCACAAATGCCATAATAATCAAGCCATTTCCTAGCACTATAGAAAAGGCCAGAAAAATCTTCAGCATTAACAGGATTGCCATAGTTTATGAGTTAAAATACTTAGTACTGTTGAATATAGCTGCTACTCAGATAATATGAAATGATGAAGAAATACAATGTATTGAATTACACCCATAAGTCAGTTCTGACAAATAAATTTTCCAACATATATATATAAATATAATCCCTGAAACTAAGCAAAGTTCTCTTTAAAAAAAAATCTAATACTTATTTCACAATGTTTCCTGGTTCTTGGTACAACAAACTTGTGGTAGCAATTTCCTTTCAGAAGAATTTGCAAAAGGGTTGTTTAGAAGTAGTCAGCTGTTTTCATCTCATTTTAAGAAGTACTGTCCACTGCTTCCCCTGTAGTTACTCTCAATGTGATTTTTTTCAATGACAGCAATAAAATTTTGACTTAAGACTTCTTTCCCTAAAGATTTTTTATTGATTACTTAGCCATATTGGCCTTCATGCTGTTCTTAACACATGACATTGTATCTCTTCTCTCTGCCTTTGCATAGTCTATCCTCCTGGAATTCAATCTTTCTTCACCTTCCAACCCACCATTTATCTTGTGTTTCAGGTTACATATGTTGTAAATATTTATATTTTTACAAGTTGTATCTTCTGATAGAATGTAAGCTCCCTAAGGACAGAGTCTATTTTCAAAATAGGTGTTTATGCTTTTTGTCTACCCATAAATTATATACAAATTGTATAATTTCAAATTACCTTGATTTTAGTGAAGAGGGGAAAAGGACACATTTTTCCTAATGTAAAACATGCACTTTGTTCAAAGGACCCAGCATAATTTGATGGCATAAGCCCTAGCAGTTCTTTGGAATAAATTTAGAACCAGTTGAGATAGCCTAGCAACTTAGGCATTGGGGTACAGTCTAGGAGCAGAATAAATCATCTTTTTCCCAGCAGAGCTGAAAGAACCACTGAGCTTTGTTGAGACATAGGTCATGGAATCACAATGCACATCCATTTTCCCACTCAGTTGTTGAATAAAGGAAAGGAGGGACAGATAGAATATAGGGATGTGTCTTTCATTAGGAAAGAACATGATCCTTCCCCCTTCAGAAAAAAAACAGGAAAGACTTATATGAGCAGATGCCGAGTGAAGTGAGCAGAACCAAGAGAACACTGTACACAGCAACAGTCACAGTGTGCAATAACTGATTTTGATGGACTTAGCTCTTCTCAGTAATTCTAGGACCTAAAGCAATTCCAAAGGACTCTTGATGGAAAAAACTATCCACATTCAGAGAAAGAACTATGGAGTCTGAATGCAGAGCGAAGCAGACTTTTTTCTTTTTTTGTTTTGTTTTGTTTCATTTTTTTCTTTCTCATGGTTCCCCCCATTCGTTCTAATTCTTCTATACAACATGAATAATGTGAAAATATCCTTAATTGGAATGTATAGGTAGAGCCCATATCAGATTGCATGCCATCTTGGGGAGGGAGGAGGGAGGAAAGGGGGAGAACGTAAAACTTATGAAAGTGAATGTTAAAAACTAAAAATAATAAGTTAACTTTTTAAGAAAAGAAATAGGAACCCACAGAGGAAATAAACTTAGAATAAAGATTTTCTGTGTACTGTGTCCTAATGATTAGTTTGTATATGACAGATATGAGGACACAGTTCCTAGAAATGTATTATGACTATGAGACTATTGCAAAATTATGGTATAGGTGGCAGAAATTTGGATTTTGATGTGGTTTTTTTGTGGGGAGGGCAGGGCAAGGCAATCAGGGTTAAGTGACTTGTTCAGTGTCACACAGCTAGTAAGTGTCAAGTGTCTGAGGTCAAACTTGAACTCAGATCCTCCTGACTGCAGGGCCAGTGCTCTATCCACTGCACCACCTAGCTGCCCCTTAGATTTTGATTTTGCTGTGGGAGAAATAACTGCTCTTTGAGTTCATGTGGTAGGTGACAAACTACTTTACCACAAAACAGAAATTATAGACATAAAAATGTAGATTCTGTTATGCTTAAACACAGGCTTGGGATTTTTTTAAAAATAGCCTTGAACCCAGATTGGAGCTTCTTAAAATTATGTCAATGAGATAGAGAAATAAATTATTTTATATTTTCTAATCTCATAATTCTTTTAGACCATAAAAGGTTTTGGTTTTTTTTAACAGATTCATGACCCCATGCTTCCTTCAATGTCATAAAAGTTGAAGAAATTTAGTTAAACAGAATCATAATCTCATACATCCCCTAAGGAAATAAACCTAGTTAAACAGAGCCTATAGGTAAACTAAGTCAAATTACAGACTAAACTACATTTATGGAGTTCACAATGGACTGATTTAGAGGGGAGATTTACATTCCTACAGAATCAATTTCAGTAGAATCCTTTCCTTATATAAAGTAAGTCAAATTATTTGGGGAAGTTTTGACTCTTTTTCTGGTTTTTCATCTGAAGACTGAGGCCTTAAGCAAATTTTCACATCCCACGGGACAGGTTTCAGTCAACTCAATAACCGCCTAACTAGGAGAGATAGTCCTGACACCCTCTCCTATAATAAAAATTAATATAAGAAAATGAAGAATCAAAACTTCTCATTATCATTTATTACCATGAAATAGAGGTGAATCATCTCACTGAAGAGACCCACCCTTGGACCAATAGAACAGTTAAGCTGAGTTTAATTCTCAAAGAGGAATTCAGCTCTGAGATGTGATCTCAGGAAAGACCTATGGGATTTGGGAAGAGGCTTCAAAGTTGTTTTTTTATCTGATGCTTAAAAGAGTTGACTAGAGAAAGAATGGACTTTTGCCTTTGCTGAGCAGAATAACCAATAGGAGGAAGAAAGGTTTTACCTTTACCTTTCCCTGTATTGCTTCCTACTACTTTGAGAGGTGGAAATCCCTCAGAACTCAGCCAACTAAGAACCCCATTTGGGGAATGGCTAAACAAAGTGTGGTATATGAATGTAATAGAATATTACTGTGTTATAAGAGATGATGAACGTGATTAATACAGAGAAGAATGGAAAGACTTACATGAACTGATGAAAAGTAAAGTAAGCAGAACCAAGAAAAAATATATATGTGTATGTGTTTGTGTGTATGTACATGTATGTGTATATGTATATGTTGTAACATTATATGTAACAATCACCATACAACTGTTAAAAATTGTTGCAAAATTACAAATAACAAATTTAGCCTTAAAAAAGAGACATGAAAAGATACTTTTCCCTACTGCTTTGGAGAGGTATGAAGTCCATCAATAAGGAACATGGTATTTATTTTCAGATTTTTTAATGTATTAATCAATTTTGCTTATTATTTTCGTTTTCTTTCTCTTTTTCTTTTTTTTTTAAACCACTCCTTATTAGATAAGATAGTTTTCTGGGAGGTGGGAGAGCAAGAAATACATAGGGAAATTTAGGCAATGAAATAACCAAAATTATCAATAAAATTTATTTTTAAAAGTTAATGGGATTTAATCTTGATTAATTTGTTAAATGGGTAGGGTTTCAAAGTCTACAGTGTATAATAGTAGGCATGTATTCCACACAATCCCCCAAGAGAATTACGTTGTAGCCATCATGATCCTCTCTGGGAAATCCCCTAACTTGATAGAGTTGATGTAAATTAGATTAGGAAGCAACCCAGACAAAAAGAGAAGTGTGGAAAGTTAGGTCCACATCCATACTACATTTTGGTGAAATGTTATGGTTATAGTTTCACACTGGTATGAAGGTACTGTTTTAAATTCATCAAATACAACTACGCCAGACACAGACTAGCGGGACAGAGTCACACAAGCTCACCAACAGATTATTATTGATAGTATTTAGAGAGAGTATTTCTCATCAGTGATGGTGAGGCAAAAAAAAAAAAAAGGATGGAAAAATCCTGTCTTATATCTTAGGTGGTTTTTGGTAACAATATGGTGGCAAATTCTTTAATCTGAAGTATGGAAAACAAGTAGTATCATGGAAAGTATACTGAATTGAGCTATCCATCCCCAGAGTAAGAACCAATGGTATCTGAATACGGATTGAAGCATATTTTTTTGTTTCTTTACAATTTAAATTTTATTACATAATGTGAGGCTAAAAACAAACAACATCCTCAACCATAAAGTCTAAAGTCTAAGCTAAAAATACTGTTTATTTTTAGCCAGCCAAAAAAAAACCCCAGAAAAATAACCTTCAAATCAAACAAATGCAATTCAATATTAGTTACTTCTTTCATAAAGAATTCCGTTGATATCACTATTAATGATGATGAATATAAATTATTTTTGCCCACTCCCCAAAAAAGAAACAAGGCATTATACTCACAGTACTTCCAGTAAGGGACATGACTTATGTTTCCAAATATCTGTGTCAGTAAGACCTATACCTTTGTTAAAAGCAAACCATTAAAATAAACTTTAAAAAATAAATCATAGGAGTTCCTTTTTTTTCAAATGGTTCTCAAAATGTACTTTCTTTCTTTTCTTTCAGAATTTATGTATTTATTTTTAGTCCTCAACATCCATTTCCACAAGATCTTGAGTTACAAACCTTTTCCTCATCTCTCCCCCATTCTCCCACCCCCCAGTGGCAAGCACACTGAACACCCCTTCCCCCAGTCTGCCTCTCTTACCCTCCATCACCCTCCTATTCCCCAACATCCACCTTCCTATAGGGCAAGATGGATTTCCATAACCTATTGCCTGTATATTTTATTTCCTAGTTGCTTGTAAAAACAGTTTTTTAATATTTGTTTTTAAAACTTTAAGTTCCAGATTCTCTCCCTTCTTTCCTCCTCACTCATCCCCACTGGGAAGACAAGCAATTCAATATAGGTTATACATGTGTATTTATGCAAAACATTTCCATAGTAATCATATTGTGAAAGACTAACTATATTTCCCTCCATCCTATCCCGCCCCCCACCTTTATTCTGTTTTCTCCTTTGACCCTGTACCTTTTCAAAAAGTGTTTGTTTCTGACTACCCTCTCCCCCAGTCTGCCCTCCCTTCTATCATCCCCCCCCTTAGCCCCTCCCCCTCTACTTTCCTGTAGGGTAAGACACCAAAATGAGTGCGTGTTATTCCCTCCTTAAACCAAGTCCAATGAGATTAAGGTTGATTCATTCCCTTTCACCTCCCTGCTCTTTCCCTTCGTTGTAACAGCTTTATCTTACCTCTTCTGCAGCATTTTTTTTTTACTTTCTTAATTTTTCTTGAGGTTTTTTATTTCTATTTTTTTCACAACATGACTATTATGGATATGTTTTTGCATGACTACACATGTATAACCTATATCAAATTACTTGCCTTCTCAATGGGTGGGGGGGTGGAGGGAGAAAAGGAGAGAATTGGAACTTAAAGTTTTAAAAGATGAAATGTTAAAAATTGTTTTTACATGAAACTGGGGGGGGGATAAAATACTAAATAAAAAAAGAAAGTATACTGAATTGTCACCACTTTTCTTTTAACAATGAGGTACTGAGCAAGTCCATTCCCCTGTCTAGGTCTTGCTATAAAATAATGGGACTGAACTAAATGACCTCTAAGGACCCTCCCAGTTCTAATATTGTTATTCAATAATAAATGCTTGGTGACTTAAATCACCCAAAATGATCTTGTAACTATTTTGTATATGCCTATATACACACATATTGTCTCTCCTAGCTAGATTGTAAGGTCCTTGAGGGCAGGGACTATTTCACTGTCTTGTATCCCAGCATAGCACCCAGCATAGTGCCTGCTACAGAGGAGGTGGTTAATAAATGTATGTTGATGGGGCGTTTAGGTGGCGCAGTGAGTAAAGCAGCGGCCCTGGAGTCAGGAGGACCCGAGTTTGGTTCTGGCCTTAGACACTTAACACACACACACACACACACACACACACACACACACACACACACACACACACACACAAACTAGCCATGTAAACTTGGGCAAGTTACTTAACCCCAATTACCCTCCAAAAGGCAAAAAAATAAATAAATAAAAGTTGATTGATTGGTTTATGCAAAAATAGATGCAGAATCAATATAAGTTTATATATACTACTGTTTAAGTTATATCAAAAATCTTAATGATGTCTTTTTTACTTTTCTCTGAATTTTAAGGGTTCCTGGTGTATATTTAATCTTTTTTTTCTGCTCTATACTAAGAAAAAAACTACTATAAATACACAAATAAAAATAAAGGACATATGAAGAAAGAGACTATCTTATGCAGAGAGAGAACTGATAAATAAAAGTATGTATAGAATAATTTTACATACATACATATATATATATATATATATATATATATACACACACATTTATTTGTGTCTAAAATAGCCATTTTTAGAGCAGGGTGAGAGGGGGTGGAAAGGGTTCCAAAGATTCCACCACTTTGACTAAATAATTGCTTTTGTGATATTTCCACTTTACTTGAAATCTCTATGAGTTACAACATCAGGAAATCCTATTCTCTCTATTATTTTAACTCCCTCACCAAAGCAAAATTCCTGCATTGTACCTATTATAGTAGTTTCCAAACTTTATGTAAGGATGGTGACCCCTTTTTTACCATCTTCCCCAAAAAAATTCCCATCACCCTCCACATTTTTCATAACATAATCTACCTAGAGATTTTAACATATCATATTCAAATAAAATTATGAATGTATTATAATTTCATAACAAACTATTTAAATCTGTTTTGATACTTTTATATTCATAACTTAAAATTTCAATTTATGGAATAAAACAAGCACTTCCACAACAAAGTACAATAAAAAAAAAAGATGACTGCACATGAAACTACAAATCTATTATGTACAACTTGCTATTCCTTTTAAATATAAAATAAACTTATCATGTAAATTTCTTTTTTTTAATTTTTTTCTCCCCTTTCCACCCTCTCTCACCCTGCCCTACAGATGGCTATTTTTAGACACAGGTATTACATATATATGTAAAATTATTCTGTACATACTTCTATTTATCAGTTCTTTTTCTGCATGCAGATAATCTTTTTCTTCATAAGTCCTTTATTTTTATTTATATATTTATAATAGTCAAAATGACTTAGTCACTCAAAGTCACTCTTGAAACAATATTGTTGCTACTGTATACAATGTTCTCTTGGTTCTTCTCATTTTGCTCTTCACCATTTTGTGTAACTCATTCAGAGCCTTTAAAAAATTTTCCACTAATGCATTGTTGGTGGATTTGTGAACTGATCTAACCATTCTGGAGAGCAATTTGGAACTATGCCTAAAGTACTATAAAAACATGCATATCCTTTGACCCAGCAATACCACTTCTAGGACTTTATCACAAAGAGATTATAAAAATGTGAAAAGGACCCACATGTACAAAAATGTTTATAGTAGCTCTTTTTGTGGTGGCCAAGAACTGGAAATTGAGGGTATGCCCATCAATTGGGGAATGGCTGAGAAAGTTGTGGTATATTAATGTAATGGAATACTATTGTGCTATAAGAAACAATGAGAAGGCAGACTTCAGAAAAATCTGAAAAGACTTATATGAACAGATGCTGACTGAAATGAGCAAAAACAAGAGAACATTGTACACAGTAACAGTCACATTGTGCAATGACTAACTTTGATATACTTAGCTCTTCTCAGCAATGCAAGGATCTAAGACAACTCAAAAAGACTCATGATGGAAAATGCTGTCCACATCTAGAGAAAGAAATATGGAGTCTGAATGCAGATTGAAGCATACCATTTGCTCACTCTCTTTTTTTGTTTTGTTTTTTCTTTCTTGTGGTTTCTCCCATACATTCTAATTCTTCTTTACAGCATGACTAATGTGAAAATCTTTTTAATAAGAATGTATATGTAGGGGCGGCCAGGTAGCACAGCAAGTAAGAGCACCGGCTCCAGTGTTGAGAAGACCTGGAGATCGAATCCCGGGCTCAGACACTTAGCACCCACCCAGAAACACCTGGCCATGTAACCTTGAGCAAGTTACTTAACCCCAATTGCTTAGGGGCGGCCAGGTGGCTCAGCGAGTAAGAGCACCGGCTCCAGTGTCGGGATGACCTGGATCGAATCCTGAGCTCAGATACTCAGCACCACACCCAGAAATAACTGGCCATGTAACCTTGAGCAAGTTACTTAACCCCAATTGCTTTAAAAAAAAAAATGTATAAGTAGAACCTTTATCAGATTGCACTCCATCTTGGTAAGAGGGGAGACAAAGGAGGGGGAGAAAATTTAAAACTCAAAAGCTTATGGAGCCTTTCTGGAGAGCAATCTGGAATTATGCCCAAAGGGCTATAAATACTTTCATACCCTTTGATCCAGCAATACCACTCCTAGGGTTATATCCCAAAGAGATCATAGAAATGGGAGAAAGACCCATATGTACAAAAATGTTTATAGCAGCTCTTTTTGTGGTAGCAAAGAATTGGAAATTAAGGGAGTGCCCATCAATTGGGGAATGGCTGAACAAGTTGTGGTATATGCATGTTATGTAATACTATTGTGCTATAAGAAACAAGGAGCAGACGGTCTTTATATTTACCTGGAGAGGCTTATACAAACTGATGCTGAGTGAGAAGAGTAGAAACAGGAGAAATTTGTACACAATTACAGACACAACATATGTGTGATGACCAACTTTGATAGACTGGACTCTTCTCAAGAATGCAGTGATATAAGTCAATCCCAAAAGACTCATGATGGAGAGAAATATGTGCATCCAGAGAAAGAACTAGAAAGAACTAAGTTTATATCCAGGTGGAAGCAAAATATCTGATCTTTTTCATTCTCTTATTTGGTTTTATGTCCTCTTTACTATTTTTCATTCCAGCTGGTAACAATCCATCCTTATAACCTGACTAATGTATAATGTGAAAATATTTACAGATCCTATACTTGACTATAAGTCACCATGGGGGGAAGGGGAGGGAGGGGGACAAAATGTGAAACTCAAGGAATTGTGGAATTGAATCCTGTAAACTAAAAGGAAACAAACAAATTATTTTAAAAAAAAATTTTAAAAAGCTTATGGAAGTGCATATTGAAAACTAAAATTAAATTAATTTAAAGAAAAAAGCTCTCCTTTATTTTTTAAATTTAAATCTTTTTACTCTGAACATAAGGCCATCAAATGACTATTTCCATATACAAAGTAGGATGGATAATAAGGATTACATATTTTTTCTTTTCTTCTTTTTAATTTATACAATAAGATTGCTAGTCAACTCCCTTCTCCTATGTATTCCCCTGCTTTTCAAAAAAAAATCCTCTTTTTAAATTTTTTTAAACTGAAACAAAACCTTATAACAAATATGCAGTTAAGCAAAAAATCCATATATTGCCAATACTCAAAAAATATGCCTCATGCTATACCTTGAGACCATCACCTCTCTATCAAGTGGTGGATAGCATGCTTTATCAGTAGTCTTCTGGAAATTTTCTTAACCATTTCACTGATCAAATTTCTTAAGTCTTTCAAAGTTGTTGAGGTTTTTTTTTTACAATGTGGTTACTGTATAAAAAGTTCTCCTACTTGTTTATTTGACTCTCCATCAGTTTGTACAAGTATTCCCTTGTTTCTCTGAGGCCACCCTTTTTGTCATTTCTTTATGGTGCAAAAATATTACATTACATTCATGATATAATTTGTTCAGGAATTCTCAAATTGCCATGTCCTCCCTTAGTTTTCAGTTTCTTGCTAAATAGAGCTCCTATAAATATATATATATATATGTATATATATATATATATGTATGTATTTAGATATTGCTTCCTTCTTTCTTTGACCTCTTTGGAGAAAAGGCTTGGGTCAGAATACATACATAGTCTTGATACAAAAATTTTCTTAAAATGTAGATATTGTTATTCATATAACCATTTGTAACTACTGAGACCAATATTTTGTCTTTATAACATCTCCATCTGAAAACCCCATTTCACACAAAAAAGGTGACATAAAAGGTAACAAAATTGGTACTATCTCACTTGATAAACCAGAGAACTCGTTATTCCTGCCTAAGCATAAGATTTTTTGTTTCAAACACTAGTTTCTATGTAGAATTATAAAATAAGTCTATTAATCATGCTTGTTCAGATAGAACTATACCAAATGTATCATATTTTTCAAATGGGTTCCTTATCCATTCATATGTAGAAATATCGAAGTCTTTAAGTGAAAATTAGAATTGTTTCTGGAAAGTAGTAAAATGACTAAGCTCTTGTTTTTCATTGTATTTGCATAGAAGGTATTTTTTTTGGACTGAGAACATAAAAATAATGTTTTGTAAATTTTTTGTACATAGCTCCAACTTTGTATTAAACTTTATCTTTCTGAGGCAGAGATGGAATTTAAGGAACTTGCATTGATTTACTGAGTGTACCAAATTTTTCCCCAAAATCCACCAAATGTTCAACTTTAAGTAGAAAGTTATTGTTATAGGGCAGCTAGGTGGTGCAGTGAATAGAGTCCCAGCCCTGAAGTCAGGAAGGCCTGAGTTCAAATTTGGTCTCAGACACTTAACACTTACCAGTCGTGTGACCTTGGGCAAGTCACTTAACTCCAATAGCCCTGCCTTCCCTCCCCCCTACAAAAAGCAAAAAAAAAAAAGTATTGTTATAAAATGAGGTTGCTTCATTTTTATTATTATCATTCAGACAAACGAAAATTTCTTATCTTTTACTTTCTGATATATTTTGTTATTAAATTTTCTTTCTAAATGTCTTCCTATTCCATCTCCTTCTCTTGGAACCATCATTTGTAACAAAGAATAAAAACTAAAGAGAAAAAAAAAGCAGTTCTTCAAAACCAGTCAATACATCAACTGAATCTGATGGGGTAAGCAACGTTCCACATCACAGTCTCACATGGCTCTGCAAAGAAGTAAGGGAATTGCATTTTCTTGTTTCTTCTTCCAAGACAAGCTTGCTTATTATATTTCTATAGAGTTCTGTTTCAATTGTTAGGTCTGGGGTTTGTTTTGTTGTAGCTGTTCTATCCTCATGTATTGTTACAGTCATTGTATATTTTGTTTTCTTGGCTCTGCTTACTTCACTCTTCATCAGTTCACAGTTTTCCCATGCTGTTCTGAATTTTTCATATTTATCATTCCTTATGGTACAATCATGCTCCATTACATTGATGTGCCAGTTTCTTTGCCTATTCCAAAGCTGATGAACATCTATTTTGTGTTCAGTCCTTTGCTTTCACAAAAAGTTCTGCTATGAATGTTTTCATGTATACAAACTCTTTCTGTCTTTAACCTTTTGGGGGTAAAGGCCTAGAAATGGCATCTTTGATTGAAAGGATATGTACATTTTAGTAACTTGTGAAAACAAAATTCCACATTTCTTTCCCAAATGGTTGGACCAATTTTCATAACTTCAACAACAATGTATCAATATGTCTGCCTCTCTGAAGCTCCTCCAACAAAGCAATTTCTTCTTTTTAGCTTAATTACCCTTCAAAAGCACATTGGTACAAGAAAGTCAGCACTTTTCAAAATAATATATAAATGACCTATGCTCTGCCCCTATATCATTACACAGTTTTGCAAAGAACTTTCCTTTTAACTGGACCATTATTTGTAAACTTGATTACTCTTATAATAACTTGCAGTTCTTCATTCCTATTTCTTGATACAAATGATTGACTAAAGCATGTAGAGTGGCCAAATTAAGGGATCACTGATGATTACATACCCACAATTCATTCTGTTATTGACTGAGTGCCACCAAGGCAAATTCAGCACAAATCTCTAATATTATATCATTTTTATTAAAAAAAAAAGATCAACTAGGGGTGGCCAGGTAGCACAGCGAATAAGAGCACCGGCTCCAGTGTTGGGATGACCTGGGGATCGAATCCCGGGCTCAGACACTTAGCACCACACTCAGAAATAACTGGCTGTGTAACCTTGAGCAAGTTACTTAACCCCAATTGCTTGAAAAAATAAAAAAGATCAACTATATTGACATTTTCTCTTGATGCCGAATTGCTATCAACAAGTTTGCAAAGTAACAAATCTCCCCTAACATCAATTTAAATATGTTGGCATCTTTGACTACATCTACTGCTTTATACAAAATAAGGAGGTTTTAGTTTCTCAAGTATATAATTGCAAAGGTCCTCAGACATATAGGAGATTTTCCTTGACATTATATGTTCTCCTGTCCAACTTGCTTCTACAAGTAGAACAATTTGAAACTGCTTAATATATATTTACCAAGTATTATTTTAATCATTAATTAATTTAATGCAAATAGTACCATTTATTCTAAGAAATGAGGCTTTTATATTTGAGTAATTCTGTAAGCAACCAATGTGCCAACAATCCTTCTGATACCACATAATTTCTAGGAAAAGTTAATTAAGATAATTTAACTTTTTCTGGAAAATTTCTCTTAGATTGACAACATATTTTACATGTATACTTCCAAGATATAATTTCAATTTATGCGTCATGCTATCTGCTTCTAATGCATTCATACAAGGCAAAGTGGTCCTTCCTGTCCATCAATAACAGCACTTGTAAATCACAAAGATAAATACATTGAATCATATTTTCTATATTTGGGTTTTTTTACTTTGAATTTCTGTATTTCTGCTAAAATATCCCATTGATTTTGCTTGTACTAGTTTCAGCTACTCTTGTGGATTTTTTCTTCAATTCAGTCATGCTTTATCCATTATAAAGGCATGTTATTTCATTTTTAAAGACAATAAAAAGCTGAGACAATTATGTTTAAGTGCTATTGTTTAAAATGTCCAATGATTAAAACCATTCTCAGGGTTTTTTTCAATTTTTTTATGTGGCAGGCAAAGAACCCAGTTTATTATGTATTGTGCTTACCAAAATGAATAGCACTGAGAAACAGTATGGTATTTTTCATTTCCACGTGTAGATTATCTAACTTCAAGTTTATATATTTTACATTCGAAGATCAAATACAGCAAGCAGAACAATGACATAATTCATCTGAGTCATCAATCTATGCCTTCTGGAAGTGTCAGTGGTATATCATTCCTATGTCAAGATTTGACAGACCCAATCCTAATTTGACCTGGTTTGCACATGGCATGTTAAATAATCACTATATTCACTGTCAGTTGGAATGGATCCACATTCATTGACTTTGATTTCAATTTTGTTTTCATCAAAAAAGCACAAAAAATGTCCAGTCATTTTGGCTATTTTTTTTCATATCCCTATATTCTGGAGGGTCCTGAGCCTCCCTAAGAGGTTGCACCCAACAGTTTGGAAAACTCTGACCTATAGTATCCGCTACTTGTATCCCAACTAAGTATCCTGTGAATAATGATTAATGTACTTCTAGGTAAAAATCACTCCTTTGACTCTTGTTCCCACTGTATTGCCCCTAGAATATGACTCACTAGCTGTCATAAATGGATTTTATCCTTCCTTTTATCTACTCCCTAAAAATATGCTTTTTTTTTTTTTACCTCTTCCAGGTTATTCTGATCTTTTCAACAATGAGCTACAGGATGAATCTATTTCTGGTTATAAAGCCAGAAATTGGTCTTTCTTAAACCAACTCATCAAATTCTTATTTCCTTCTGCTGGCTTCAGCTGCTTCCTGCTTTTGAACGTGGTTCTCCGTCCAGCATTTACAAATAGCAAATGATCTCCATTTCCTTCAAGTCTACACACAGTAACTCAGTTTACACAGAGATGTCTGTGTACAAAACTTCCCAGTACTTCTGGAACCAGAATAAAATGTAATTGGGAAATGTTTAACAAAATAGATAAAAAGATAATAAAGAATAGATAATATGTTTTCTAAGTCAATATGTGACCATAAGGAATAGTTTCTATTTTAATTTGACACTACTGCTTTAGAAGCTTTCCCTGGTCAAGGCCAAGATGCATAGCCTTGACCGGTTTTTAAACACCTATTAAAACATAATTTATTGTGTTTTATTTTATTATTATTATATTTTATTTATTAAAATGATTTATAATATTTTATTTATTAAAAATCATTTCCTTTTGTTTCTTCAGGGCATAAGTGTTATATCAGATATCAAAACAGACAAGAAGAATTGTTTTTTACTCCAAAACAGATTTCAGATTTTTTTAATAAAAAGTTCCAATTGACATTCAAATAATAATAATAATTTCCATAAGAAGAAGAAGGTAGATTGCCTCATAAAATACAAATTCTGTGCTGTTAAATTTATAGGACTGAGTTGCATAAGGGTTAAAATTCTTCTTGGAGTGTGGCTAATGAGAAATTTGTTTTGTATGTCTATGCATATTTGCCATGGGTTTTATTTTTCTTGCCTTCTCAATGAGGGGAAAGGGGACTGGAGAGGTCTACATGAGGAAAATGTAAAAGCAGTGAAGAATAAGCTAGATTCAGACTACAGTCCCAAGTTTACAAAAAATAATCCAGTTAAAAGGAAAGCTCTTCAGAGCATTTAGAAATTACTAAGTAAATATCTCCAGTTCCCTAGCAATGCAAGAACTATTTGGTTGATATTAGGGAGATGGGAGAAGGATGGTCTGTAAAATATAAAAACAGTGATGAGCAAGCTAGATTCAGAGGAAAGTCTCTAAATGCTACTTCCTTTTTCTATCCATTTCTAAAGTCTCAGAATGTTCATAGTGTAATTGAAGTCAGGAGAATTCTGTAAATCCAAGTTTTGCTGTCTCTGTCTAGATAAAAAAGATTGGGGCCTCAAATGCCCTAGTTTCTATCAACTATACAAAATGCAACATGAGGCTCTTGTCTTGCAAAAACCAGTATCTTTGGGTCTTTGACAATATCATTCTTTTACTAGCAACCTCATTTGATCCCTCAGATTATCAAAGTTTCTGACTGTTTTTGAAGCTCACCGAATCTGAGTTGGAAGAAATCTCAGAGGCTGTTTAGTCTAACCTGTGCCTTAACAAAAATCCCTTCTATTAAATGCCCAAGAGGTTATTCAGCCTTTGTATGAAGACCTTCAGTTACCTGTACTTTTACTTAACTTACACATTGCCTCACTGTCACTAAACCCTGTTAAGCCCAGAGTTATACTTTATCAATCATCTTTCCTTTTCTCTGTTCCTGACACCCACTTAAGATTCAGCTCTCATGGCCTCATAGCTCTGGATCTATGATTACAAATTGTGTTTCCGTCTGATTTAACATTGAATTATTCCTTCCTGGTAGCCTCATAACAATGAAAAAAAAGATACTTTGAGGATGTTACCCAATTTTCTTCCTTAAGTCAAGTTAGAATTACTTTAAGAGCTTCAAAACCATTCACATTCTAGCCCAAATCCAAGGTGTCAAGGGTTCAGCAATCTCTAGGCTATTTCCCCTGGAGATGGGAACAGAGGGAGAGATGGCCAACAGTTCCAGCTAAATTGTTTGCTATGAAGGGCTTAAGGTCACTGGGAACATAGTCTCCTTGGGGTCATTTGATAAAATTTCAGTCCTTTAGCCTCAAAGATAAGAGGGATATCACAAAGCAGGAAGACCCAGTTATTGGTGTATAATAGACAAAAAGGGCCTTGAGAAGCAGGCAAGTCCAGAAACCAAAGGAGAAGGTGTGCAGTAAGGTATAAGATAGATCCAAGAAACAACCAGGAAACATGGTTGGAACAGGGTCCAAAGATACCACATGTCTAACAAAATCTGAAATTAAAGAGTTTCATTTACATGGCACAAAATAGTCATGTAATAAATGTTTGTTGACTTAGTTTGTGGGGTCAAAATTTGATATGCTTGATATGGTGAGCATATCTGTGTTCTTTTGAACTCATGCTAACTCTGCCTTCTTTGTTCTTGGGAATGAGCTTTTGCTGTAGATACTTGGCACTGTTGATAGAGTGCTGGACCAGGAACCAGGAAGATTCATCTTCCTGAGTTCAAATCTAGTCTCAGATACTTATTAGCTGTGTGACCCTAGACAAGTCACTTAACCCTGTTTGCCTCAGCTTCCACATCTGTAAAATGATCTGGAAAAGAAAATGGTAAATCTGTCCAGAATCTTTGCCAAGAAAACCCCAAATGGGGTCATGAAAAGTTGGACACAACTGAGATGACTAAACAACACCACCTCCCAATTACCCCTAGCATTTACCAAAATTTATGTCTAGCCTCACAACTGCTCCTCCCCAATACATACAGGTACTGGGGACATAGGCAAACTCTGAAACTGTACCTGAACTCTCTTAGTGGGATTGTGATAGGGTTAACTCAGGCAGGTACTCTATCACTTTAGGTTTAGTAGTAAAACAAAATGAGACACTCACATGTCATTCAACAATATTTTGTTTTTGTTATTTTATTTTTTTCTCAATTACATGCAAAAGCAATTTTAACATTTTTTTTGAGTTCCAAATTCTCTCCCTCACTCCCTTCTCCCCCTTGAGAAGGCAAGTAATTTGTTATAGATTACACATGTGCAGTCATGTAAAACATATTTTCATATTAGCCATGTTGCAAAAGAAAATAGACCCCAAAAAAACCATAAATTAAGTTTTAAAAGTATGCTTTGATCTGCTTTCAGACTCTTTGTTGGTGGATAGCATTCTTCAACTTGAGTCTTTCTGAATTGTCTTGGATCATTCTATTGCTGAGAATAGCTAAGTCACTCACAGCTGAGCACCACACAACACTACTGTTACTGTGTCCAAGGTTCTCCTGGTTCTGCTCACTTTACTTTGCTTCAGTTTATGTAAGTCTTCCCAGGTTTTCCTGAAAGCATTCTGCTCATCATTATAGCACAATAGTTTTCTATCACAATCACACACCACAACTTGTTCAGTCATTCCCCAGATGATGGGCATTCCCTTAATGTCCAATTCTTTGCACTCAACAGGGTTTGTTTGGGTTTTTTTTTTAGTTTACTTGACTAAAGTAAAAAAAAAAAGGATATTCAACAAGGATATTGTAGTACTTAGCTTGAGTTGACATGGCGCCCTTTACTTCCATATCAGATTAGTAAATAAGTGTATGCTAATCTTAAGACATCTACCAAGTATAAAAAATCGTGACTCTACATGGGTGGGTTTTTTTATGTCCTTAGATGATAAGGAAGGCATGCCAAGGGTGAATGTGGAGGGATTTGCTTTGGCAAGAAGGGCTACCTCTTCATGAGAGACAGATGAAGGAGGAGATACTGGGGGAAGATGTTTGAGGAATGTGAGAGAAGAGGAAACTAAGTAAATGGTATCAATTCTTTCAATGAAATATGAAGCAAGGACCTAAGCTGAAAGGGTGAAGGGAGGGTTTGCAACAGAAGACTATAATAGTTATTTTCATGCTGAAGATACTAATCATCTTCATTAGTCTCTTAAATATGATAAGCTGATGAATGATGTGTTTAACTTTAAGTGGTTTTCTACAGCTCAAATCTATAAATATTGGCTTGTGACAAAATCACTGAAATCAAACTAAGTTGTTTCTAAGAAAAATACTCTATAAAGAATCCCAGGCTGGTTTTAAATAAATAAGCCTTTGAAAACAATATGAAATTTCATCTGAACCCCCCTTGGCACAATTTAAAAGGATATGAAATACAATATGCCTCCATAATGAATATGTACTACAACTTGACAAACATTATGTTTACTAACAAAATTCCTTGCAAACTGTTCCAAGGCAGTTATCTAAACAGAAAGCCTCCAGACTAGAGGATCAGTTAGAAGGGCCTCCAGAGATCCTCCAATCCAACTCCTTAATTTTACAGATGAGAAAACTGAGGCCCAGAGAAGCTGAGGTTTGCCCATATTCACAGAGATGGTTATGTCAGAGGCAGTATTCAAACCTGTCTTTTCACTTAAGAGCCATCAATTTTCCCACTGTACCACATTGCCTCAAGTTCTTGGATACTTCAAACTATAACACACACACACACACACGCACATACACACATGTGTATGTATATATATATAATACACATACATATACAGATATATACAGACATACACATGCATACATTATATATATATATTTGCTAAAATGTATACATGCTAAACTGAATTATGTAGGACTATGTGGCTTTTGAATATAGAATATATGTATAATGAGTCTCATTAAGAGAACTTACTGGCAAACTAACTTGAAAGACATGATGCCACCAGCAAGTGACATACAGAAACTCTGATATGAACCCCTATTCCTGTTTGATCTTATTTGATAAATGTTCATTTTTTGAGTATTATTCAATACAGCCAGACTGTATTGTGACTCCCACATTTGAGGGCATGTAATATATGCTCCTAAATTGGCCTTTAAAATGTTTTTGCATTTAATCAGGAATTCAAATTATATTCTTTATAGTATAGACCTGGCCACAAAAAAAAATTATTTTGGAGAAACTAAAAAACTCCATTTATCAAAACCCTTCAGAACTGCAAAAGTATACTGATAGTTTAATGTCCTGTTTTATACCATGGTTAGATTTGGAATTCTATCTGGTCATTTTATGTGATTTTTATGTGCAGGCATTATATTTACAAGGCATAATGGATACAGCTGAAGTCAAAATGACATGATTCAAATCTCACCTCTAACACTAGCTGTATAAACATGAGCAAGTTATCCACTATGCATAAACCTTCAAAAGACTTATTGAAGCCTTAGTCATAAACTTGCTTGCCACCAAGCTAGCTTGTTAGATGTGGTCTGACCAGGGTGGAAGGGAGAGAATTCCATGGAAGACTACTAGCCTAAGTTATAAGCTAACTTGCCTACTGAGTTACAGGCAAGTTTCAACATACAGTGATGGAGGAAAAACTCACACTTGAAAAAAATCAAAGATCTTTGAAATGCTGGCCAACCAAATAACTAATCAACAAGTATTTATTATGTCAAGCATTTGGCACTTGGGTACAAAAACAAAAGTGAAAGAATCCTTGAGAGGGTGGAGAGAGGGGCTGCCATGGAAGGCTTCAGTATTAGTATAAATTGGGGGGCACATGAGTAAATGTTGGTTTATCTGAAAATGATCCAAGAGTTCTTTTTCCCTTTCTTTTTCTTCCCTACCCCCACTCCTGCCACTGACCTAGAAAGGGCTTCCACTAGACACAAATATATGTGTGTGTGTATATACATATACACACACATATGCAAAATCATTCTATACACACTTCTTTTTATCAGTTCTTTCTCTGCATGCAGATAGCATCTTTCTTCATAGGTCTTTTGTAGTTAATTTGAGTATTTATAACAGTCAAAACTACTTAATCACTCAAAGTTGTTACTAAAATAATACTGTTACTTTATACAACATTATCTTGGTTCTGCTCATTTTGCTCTTCATTAATTTGTGTCTATCCATGTTTTTTCTAAAACCAATGAGCTCATTCGATCATGATCATATATCACAACGTATATGTTTCAAAACTCAATGTAAGTTAATAGTGTACTATGGTAGCCAAAAAAGCTCATGCATCTTAGGTTGCTTTAATTGTCCTATTGTATTCTGCCCTGGACACAACACATCTGGAGTCTTGTATTCTGTTCTGGGCACTGCACTTTAGAAAGAGCACAAATAAGGTGAAGAATGTCCAGAGGATGAAACAGCAGGATATTGAAGGGCTTTTAAGATCATGCCACATGAGGAACAATGAAAAGAACTGGGAACATTTAACTCAAAGATTAACATGATAGCTGTCTTTAAAAACAGAGGACTATAACATGGAAAAGAAATTCAACTTGTTTTGCTTGGCCTCAGAGAGTTGAATTAGAAATAATGAGTGGAATTGCAAAGAACCTAATTTGGGCTTGCTATAAGGAAAAAAAAAACACCAATATAGATGTCAAAATAATGGGTTGCCCCAAATAATAACAATTTGTTAATTAACACATTGGAGGTTTTGTCTTAGAGATTCTTGTTTGATGCATACTAGATTAGATACACTTCTAACTCTAAGCCTCCGTGATTCTACATTACAACCCCACAGTAATAATACCTCACCAAACTCAATTTTTCTCAATTAAAAAGGCCCTTAACTTCAAAAAAAAAATTTTTTTTTGTTCTTTTGGAGGGGGAAGGACAGGGCAATTGGGGTTAAGTGACTTGCCCAAGGTCACACAGTTAGTGTTAAGTGTCTGAATCTGGATTTGAACTCAGGTCCTCCTGACTCCAGGGCTGGTGCTCTATTCACTGCGCCACCTAGCTGTCCCCCCCTTTTTTTAATAATTGAATCCTAGGAACACACCTGTCCCATTACAGAACTCATGAAGAACTAACAAAATTATAGAACACATTATGAACTTCAGACAACCATATTCAATATTCATAACCTTAACATTTTTTTATTCCATTTGCTTCAGAGAACCCCTTTAAGCAGCTCTGCTCGAAGTACTCTTGCTGAAAGAGCCTGTAATAGTAATGGCATTTAAAGATTCCCCTGTATTGGCTTGGTTTTGGGTTTGATTGTGTTAAAACCCAGAGTTTGTTAATCCCACTTGTGGGATGGACTTGTTGACATGAAAAGAGAGTGCTGAACTGGGAGGAGCTGGTGACGTAGATTTGGAGAGACACAAGAGAGAGGCAGAAGAACTTTTTGGAAGCAGCACCTTTGGAGGCAGAGAGAGACTGAGAGGATTGCTGAGGGCCACTTTGAATTGCCCAGGGCTTTTGAGACCTGCCACCCAGAGCTGCCAAGGACTGAGGAGACATGGCTGTTTTGCTGGTACTTTGTCTGTCTGTTTTGATGTTTTGCCAGATTTGTCCACTGGTGAAAGACAGTGCTGTTGTTGCAGAAGTCTTGGAACCTTGCTGTTGGTTCAGAGCTTTTGAGACTGTTCTGCAGACAGAGAGTGAATTCTGTCCACTGGTGAAGGACAGTGCTGTTGTTGCAGAAGTTTTGGAACCTTGCTGTTGGTTCAGAAGCCCTGAAGAAGGATTTTCTTGTTGTATGTTTACAGAAATCCTGGAAGAGGGTTTTGCTATTGTTTTCAGGGGTCCTAGGACTGTTCTGCAGACAGAGAATGAATTAATGAAGAGGCTGGCAATGCATCTTGTGGCCTTGCTAAGCTTTGTCTCCCCAGGAACAAAGATTGCTGAGAACTTGCCTCATGTCAAGATGAAGAAAAGACCTCCATTTGGGTATTAAGTGCTGTGCTTAAGTTTGTTGTAACTCTGGGGTAGATTCAATTGTGATCCAGAGGTGGGGAACTTTTGACCTTTTTGTGTTCTATGATTGAACAAATGAATGTACTTTACTTATGATTGGAAACTAATCTCCATTTGAGAAGAGGGGCTTTGTGATGGATTAAATGAAGGTACAGCCTAGGGGTGGAGTAGTATTTAGAACAGGGACTTTGTAATTGATTAAATGAATGTTAAGGTCCTGGGGTGGGGTAGTACTTGGAGATTATTTAATCACACTTAGTAAATGCTGTATTTTGAATGATGTCATATTTTGATTCCCTCTGTTCTTAATTTGTCACTAAATAAAATGGAGAGCACCTATGCTGGTATTCTGAACCTTGGGAAGTTGCCTTTGCTTGGCATTACATTACAGAGCCTAGACTCACAAATCAAGACTCTTGTTCATCAGGTTCCTAGCTATGACATTTTCTGTCTTTGACTTAGGATATGATAACATATAAAAGTAACATGGAATCACATATTACAATTTTCACAAAATTTAGGAGGTAAATATGTTCTTCTACACATATCTATTACCTTTATAATATAAATGGCAAATAAATCATTCATATTTCTGAAGGAGTAAACGATGCTAGATTCATGGGGGGGAGATCTCATATTTTATTAATACTTTTTTTTTTTAAAGGCTAATGATGGGACATCAACAACTACTGAACTATGTGACTACTTTCTCATTTACATATGCCAAGTGCAGTAACAGCTGTTTTTGGTAAAAGAGGAAAATCCCACTGATTGAGAGCCTGGTTGATAAAAGTTCCTTCTAAAAAAATCAATTTAGGCGAAAAATATTATATACTGATAGCCTAATAATTTGGTTTAATCCTCCTAGAGAGTAGAATCAAAGAATTTCAAATGTAGCAGGTACCTCTGAGGACATTTAGTCCAACCAATAACTACAGCAATCCTCTCTTCAACTTCTCCAACAAATACTCATAGTCTCTTCTTGAAGACCTCCAATATTACTCCAATACTAAGTGCTTACTATGTGCTCCAAGTGGTATTTGTTTTAGTTTTTTAAGTTAGCAGCATGTCACAGCTTATTGTTAATAGAACATAAGAACTGCTACATCGGGTCAGCCCCATCTCCCAGACAGGGTCCATGCTCTTCTCAAGGATGATTACTCAGTGCTGAGGGAGGTCCTCCAGAGTGCTAATTCTCTTTAATGACACAATAGACCTATTTTCCATGTATTTACCTAAGCTATTCCTGATCGCCAATCACATGTGTGAGTAGTACCATTTCCGGACAGTAGCAAGTTCCTTAAGCTTACTCTGTGTTGTGCTAAAGGGTACTTGCTTTTAGTCATTCCACTCCACCTTTAAAAGGAGTCTACTTTTCTGAGAATTCTGGAGAAAAATTCATGTTCACCCTTCACATTTTATAGACTTTAACTATCATATTTTTAACCTTGTTCTCTAACCTGGAGAATACTCATTTTTATATTGAACCAATATTGTTTTCTAGTTCTGTCATCTCTTTCTCAAGTTACGGCAACAAGAAAGACAGAAGATACTGATCATGTACAGACAAATCAGTTTTTTGTTTTTACAAATTATCTCATTTGATCCTCATGACCCTGGGAGATAGCTGCTATCTAATTCTAATTTTACAGTTGAGAAAACTGAGTCAGCCCGCATTTAGTGACTTGCTCAGTCACACAGCTAGCAATTGTCTGAGACTGCATTTGAACCACATCTTTCTGGACTCTGGGCCCAGCGTTTTCTCCACCATGCTACTTACCTGCCTTCTACTTGGGATCAAGTAGAAGTCTCTTCCACATGAAAGCCTTCCACATAACCTGAAAAAAAAAACCATCATGAACTTCTTAAGTCTTCTCTTTTCTAAAGTTAAATATCCTCAGTCCCTTCTCAATTCTCATACTGAAGGTTCTCAATTCAACAATTCTCATGTTGAAGCTTTCTGGTCCTCTCCTCTGGACATCACCTGATTTGTAAACGTCCTTAAAGTGAGACACCCAGAATGGAACACAATATACTTATGATGGAGCCTGACCAGGACAGAGTAAGGAAGGGGGAAGGGAACATCTATTAAGCACCTAATATGTATGTCAGGCACTGTCCCAAGCACTTTACAAATACTATCCCACTTGACAGATCAGAATTACAACACCAATTATCCAGACTTTATTAATTCAGTCTAAGATAGTGATTTATTTTGTTTTTTGGCTTCGATATACTGTTAACTGCTATTGATCCCATTGTCTACTAAAACTCCCACACCTTTTTCAGACAAACTGCCAACTAGCTATAGATCTTCTATTCTCTCCTTGTGAAGTTCATTCCTTTGGTCCAAGTATAGAACTTCATATTTGTCTTTGTTCGATCGTATATTATTAGGTTTGACCCAATAGCCTACTCTATTAGATATTTTTGGATCCAGAACATACTGTCTAACATATTAGCTAATCCTCCCAACTTCATGTCATCCTTAAATTTGATTTACCATGTGTTAGGCACTATATTAAGCACTGGGGATATAACAAAAGGCTGTTCTCAAGGAGGTCACAATATTATGTGGAGACAAGATACAAACATGAAGATATATATAGGATAACCTAGAGGCATTAAGAGGTCTAAGAAGGGCTTCTTACAGGTGAGAATTTAGCTGAGAACTGAAGGAAAAGTCGAGAAAGCTACAAGAGGCAGCATTAACACATACCTTCTCTCCTATATCAGTGATAAAAATCCTGAATAACACAGGGTCAAAGACCTACACACATTCACAATTTAAGGAGTGCTGAAGGGGTCATAAGGGTGAATAGTTTAGGCCCTGATTCAGACATGGTGATACCATAAGCAAATTAGGAGAACAAGGAATAGTTTGCCTGTAAGACCTATAGAGAAGGAAACAATCTATGAACAAGAGATTAAGAACATTATGAAATGCAAAATGGATAATTTTGATTACACTAAATTAAAAAGATCTTGCACAAACAAAACCAATGCAACCAAAATTAGAAGGAAAACAGAAAGCTGGGAAACAATTTTTACAAACAGAGTCTCTGATAAATGCCTCCTTTCTCAAATATATAAAGAAGTATATCAGATTTATAAGAATACAAGTCATGGGGCGGCAAGGTGGCATAGTGGAGGACCTGAGCTTGGTTCTGGCCTCAGACACTTAACACCCACACACAAAAAAACTAGCCGTGTAACCTTGGGCAAGTTACTTAACCCCAATTGCCCTCCAAAAGGAAAAAAAAAAAGAATACAAGTCATTTCCCAATTGATAAAGGGTCAAAGGATAAGAATGGGCAATTTCCAAATGAAGAAATTAAAACTATAGTCTTATGAAAAAGATGCTGTAAATCACTACTGATTTGACAAGTGCAATTAAAACAACTCAGGTATCACCTCACACCTATTAGATTAGCTAATATGACAGAAAAGGAAAATGATAAATGTAGGAAAACTGGTACACAAATGCATTTTTGGTGGAGTTGTGAACTGATCTAACTCATTCTAGAAAACAACAAGGAACTATGCTCAAAAGGCAATCAAACTGTGCATACACTTTGATACAGCAACATCCCTACTAGGTTTGTATCCCAAAGATACCATAAAAAAGGGGAAAGGAATCACATGTACAAAAATATTTATAACAGCTTTTGTGGTGACCAAGAATTGGAAATTGAGAGGATGCCCATCAACTGGGGAATGGCTGAACAAGTTGTGGTATATGAATGTGATGGAACAACACTACTGTGCTATAAGAAATGATGAGCAGGCAGATTTCAGAAAAACCTGAAGAGACTTACATGAAATGATGCTAAGTGAGCAGAACCAGGAGAACATTGCACACAATAATAGCAACACTGTGCAATGATAACTATGATAGACAGCTATTCTCAGCAATACGATGATCCAAGACAATTCCTCAAGATAGACTATGCTAACCACAACCAGAGAAAAAACTATGGAGTCTGAATGCAGATCATAATATACTATTTGCTTTTTTTGTTTTTTCTTTCTTTTGTTGATTCTTCTTTTACAATATGACTAATGTGGAAATACATTTAACGTGGTTGTACATGTATAACCTCTATCAGACTGCTTGCTGTCTTGGAAAGGAGGGAGGGAAGGAAAGGAGAGAGAAGAATTTGGAATTCAAAAATCTTACAAAAACGAATGCTGAAAACTATCTTTCCATGTAATTGGGAAAAAAAAATACCATTAAGGAAAAAATAGGCTACAATAAGTAGGTAGACAGATTAAATTCTAAATTAAACAATCCTTTGTGAATTTTTCTTTCTACCATTTTCCACAAATGGGCTTTCAACAAAGATTTTGCAATTTCCTTTTTTCTCTGTGGCATCAATCTTTATTGCCTACTGACTCCACCTTTCTCTGAAATATTTTGCTGTTTTTCTGTCACTCCAAGCTACTGCCTAAATTACTCCGACTGCAGATAATAGATGATAAAGTAATAATTCCCTCTTCTTCCAAATCTCTCTTTGATATTCTTTCCAGGATTTCCAACAACCCAAAAGTGACATAAGGAAGCCAACATTTTTCTCACCTATGGAGACATAGATATAAATATAAGATACGTATATCATACATAAGATATATCTTTCTCTGTATCTCTCCATATTACATTCTACACAATCTCACTGTTTACTGGTAAAAGGAACTAAAGTGAACCTCTCCAAGAAGAGGGAAGAAGGTGCCAGAATTCACTTCTTCTGAAAAACTCCAGGAGTTTTTTTCAGAATCACCTCTCAATCTCTCTACTTTGCCTCATTTGCTGCTTCTGCTTCAATGAAAATTCAGGGTAGAATTTTTTACCGTATCTGATAATGCTCTTTCCCAACATGTGATTACGAGTTATTTGTTATCATATCTCAAAGGCCTTGAGTTACTGTCAAAAAGATAAGATAAATTAACAGCTTATAAACCAGGGAAGAAATTTTAAAATTTAATGATAAGTAATATTAAGACTGATATTTATTGGGGTGGCCAGTTAGCACAGCAAGTAAGAGCACCGGCCGCAGTGTCGGGATAACCTGGGATTGAATCCGTGCTCAGACACTTAGCACCCACCCAGAAACACCTGGCCGTGTAACCTTGAGCAAGTTACTTAACCCCCATTGCTTAGGGGTGGCCAGGTGGCTCAGCAAGTAAGAGCACTGGCTCCAGTGTCAGGGTGACCTGGGATTGAATCCAGGCTCAGATACTTAGCACAACATCCAAAAATTACTGGCCATGTAACCTTGAGCAAGTTACTTAACCCCAACTGCTTTAAAAAAAAAAAAAGATTGGTATTTATTCCTTATATTCTGATAAGAAAAAACCAGATGAAGCACTTCATGTTCCCAAATGAATGGGCAACTGATTATGTATTTCTTGGATAAGCACCATAGATGAACAATTAGCTGAGCCCAAAAGTATAAAGGAAGAGGAAAGTGGGATGGACTAAATTTGAGAAAATACAAAGTACTTTCAATGATATCCAGATGTTTTCTGACACACATAAAAAAAATCATTGTTTCAACATGAGTATTTTCCCAGTAATGCTATATGTTTCTGAATTTAAACTGCAAGTGATTCAAAGGACAAAGTACACAGTTTCTCCTTTGGCTACCCAAATGTAGTTTGGTAGTGTGCTACCCAAAATGACATGCATATAGGAAGCAGTATAAAAGACATCATCAAACACACTCACAGCCAGGACAGGAGGTCGTCACATAGCAAAAGCAAGGGACAACAGGTCAGATGCTGCCCTCGTTCCGTTGTTCAGTCATTTCAATCACGCCCTTTGTGACCCCATTTGGGGTTTTCTTGGCAAAGATAATGGAGTTTTGCCATTTCTTTCTCCAGTTCATTTTACAAATGAGGAACTGAGGCAAATATAGTTAAGGGACTTGCCCAGGGTCACAAAGCTAGTAAGTGTCTGACACCACATCCGAAGGTCTTCCTGACTCTAGGGCCAGCTCCCCATCCACTGAAACACCCAGCTGTCCCACCATGTTGAACTAACATCCATAAAAATATTTTAAAAACCAAGGGCAAGGTTTCTTAACCATTTTTGTATCATGAAACCCTTTGATGGTCTGGTGAAACCTATACACCCTTTCTCAAAATAATGTTTTTAAATACACAAAATGCCTAGGATTGATTACCAAAGTAACTAGTAATATTGAAATAAAGATGTAACTTTTTCCCTTCCAAATTTTAGCGCACCCCCAAAAATCTAAGAACCCCTTTTATAGACAAAGGTGTTCAGTGTATTAGGCTAGGAATTTATTTAATGAAATAAACAATAATGGCACAGGTGAGAAAGGCATGGATGGGTTGCCATCTGCCCTGTGGAAAGAACACCTATACTTATAGGATCACAAATCCAACAAAGCAGTGACATTTCTAGTTAAAAAGGTTTGTTCTTTTTCTATCCAAGACCTAACTAAACACTGTATTTTGTACCCAGGGAAAGAAGAGGGCAGTAAAATGAATGCCACTGATGGTAACTACAGATTACTTATGGGTGCACGACCATTTCACCACTGTGCTTTTCTTCAGACTATCCCTACCCAGCCCATTCACTAGGGGCTATCTTCCGAGATACTCTAAATTCCACAATGCAAATTATTAGAGAAGACACTCTCAGATTCTAAAAAGAAATAGAATGATGCACTTTCATGTCCCATTAGGAAAAAACAAAAGCCTGCTGATACTTCATTTTTATTGTTTTACATTACTAGTACAAAAACCAAGATACAGGTTTGAAAATGTCTTCTATGAATTTCAATACCACAGATTCTCTACCAAGTCTCAGTTATGACATCGACATAATTCATTTTAAGTTAAACAAATGATCACTTTTCTACTGATAGATATTAGCTGGATTTTCACTAAATGTACACTATTCAGAAATGCTCACTCAAGCTAAAGTGAGCTTTCTGAACCACAATTTTTAAAAAGGCAGCTCTCCAGGAGCTCATTCAAACTTTCCATAAAGTATTGTAAAATACAATATTCATTTAACTCAACAAGAATCCAGGTGACAAGACATCAAGTATTTAAACCCTCCAAAGATAGTTTCCACCACATAAGAAAGGCACTTGACATGTAATTCAAAAAGACAGGTAATTCACTTGATACTTAGAGCAACTTCTACCTTCCCAAAATTAGAAGCAATGATAATTAAATTTGATTAATTCTTCTGAATCATCCTCAGATAATATGAGTACACAAGTTTTCCATTTTTGAGGAATTGGGACAATCAAGAAATAAGTGAAAATCCTGGCTGGCATCCATGTCATGTTTCCTTTAACTTTTGGGTTGAGTAGTCACAAAGTATGTCTTTCAAGGATCTTCTCTATACAAAGTATTCCTGGATGATTAATTACATAATCAGAACAAAAGTATCTAAAAGTTAAATTTTCAAGTATAATGTTCACTCTTCTTCTTGTCTTTTCTTACTCTTTTGTTCTTTCCCAGCTGCTTGGATGATTCCTCCTGAAAAGGACAAAAATCAATGTGTTCTTTAACGAAGAAGACAGATTAATGACACAGTAAATACATTTTTTTCAGAATACAACTGCGCTTAATTTTCTTCTGCAATAAAGGAAAGATTCACAGATAAAATACAAATAGGAAAAAATTTAACTGTCTCAAACAAACATTTTTTCCATGACTGATTACTGAAGAGATTAAAATGAAATAACATTTTCCTCCAGAATACATGGTTTTACAAAAATACCTAAGATCCTATTGAAGGATCATAGAAGTAATCATGGTTAGGTTAAAACCAAAAAGTTTTAATGAAAATCAATTATGAAGATGGTGACAATAGATATAAAAATATAAAAACACACAAACTCCTCACACCTCCCTTTCAAGTAGAATATCCATGAAAAAAATTATCTCCAATTATCTAACATTGATAATCTTTTACAAGATCACATTTTTGTATTCTCTAAAACATTTAAAATAATCTAGTTATACTGCTGAGAAGATATTTTCTAGATTCCATAACATCTTCCAAGATGCAATACGACTTTTTGTTGATTAGCCTAAGATGTAACAAGCTGTAGTAGGAATAGTAAGATTTTCAGAGCCATAGGAAAAAACACAGTAATAATAAATGATTAGTTAATTTGTTCAATATGTACTGATTAAGTTGTAAAATGGCACAGCTCCTATAAAAAAGTAATATTGTTATGTTCAGATTGATAAGTTATTGCCAGGAGACAAGAATTCTACAAATAAAGTAGCTCATATTTGTATATTGTCAGAAGGGTGCTGACTTCTATTCAGAGGATAATCAGATAATCTTTCATTGTTCCTACTTTCCCTTTTCCATTCAGGGAAGAGGGAGGGTAGATAACCAAATAAATGAGCCATTTATTAGTATGACTAGCATCAAAAGTTCCCTAGCAATCAAGGGGATTTCTGTTTGGCTGAGAGTCAGCCTTAGATCATAGAAGGGACCAAAAAGCTTGGGCCAGAGAAACAAGTAGGCCAATCCAAATTCAGCAAAGGGTATTCTGGGACCAAAATTTTACTACTGTGTGGAAACCAAAAAACAAGATGAATCTTCCTAACCTAAAAATAATGATGAAGGCAAAGTTAAGCCTGAGCAATTTTAGTTAGAGGTTAGAAAACTTAGACAATGTCTGGTATGGTGATTAGTAGTTTTCTTTTACTTCTAAAAGTAATTTTTATGTATTTTAAATTATCTTGCTGAATTATTTCTAAATCTGTACATTCTCTTTTCTCTTGTACATCACCTTAGAAAATGCACTATAGTGGTTTGGAATGCGTCAGGAGGAAGAACATCCAGTTGTAATTACAGGAGCAAAAAAAGATGTCTAAAGATCAGGTATAGTAGATCTCTGAACCCAGGGATTAAGAAGATTCAAGAGGCTGTGTTCCTTGGCCCTGAGGTGGGACTCAGTAATTGTTAAAGGTTTAGCAAGTAACGAATGATGAAAGCCCTAGAGGTGGATCCCTGAAGGTAAAAATCTTCTAGGCCAATTCCAAGATGGGGAACAGGGATACACCAGAAGTTGGCTGAAACCATCAAGGCCTGAGAACTAGGGTTTCATCTTTTATGTGTGGCAGGATCCTATTTTCTCAACCAGT
Source organism: Petaurus breviceps papuanus (assembly GCF_028583685.1). Lineage (NCBI taxonomy): Eukaryota > Metazoa > Chordata > Mammalia > Diprotodontia > Petauridae > Petaurus > Petaurus breviceps. The sequence goes on along the minus strand of NW_027186304.1, from coordinate 38,994,654 downwards.
GTGACCAGAAAGTAGGTGAGCTTATGAAAGCACAAAGTAGGTACATACCTAAGAAGTATTTGGGGCAGATATAGTGTTATCATATCCCTTCACACTAAAAGGCAAGCTGCTATAAGAAAAACAAAAAAGTTTGTTCCAGAAAAAAAGGTATCTCCAAGTGACATAGTTAAATACAGATTCTGAAGGTAGGAGGGACTTTAGCTATCACCTGGTCCACTCCTTCAGTGACCAATAAGAAAACCAAGACAAAAGGGCAGTGAATTGCTCAAGGTCACTCTTCTAGTCAATGGTAAAAGTGTAACACAGTAGGCTTCACTCTTGGTCAAAGGCACTTCCCACTATCCCACACCACTTTTTATTCTATAGATCACAAAGGGCCTATCTGAAAACCACACAAAATGTGAAATCCATGGCTTATGGTTTCAATTTTCCAGCTGAGTTCTTTTCAAACCTCACGGGACACGATAAGACATCTTTAGATACAATCAACGACAACTTACTGGTGAGCTTGTATAGTTCTCTTCCACTAGGATGTTTCTGGCACAGTTGTTGATGTGTTTAAAGCGATCTGGCCCAAGTAAAATACCACCATACCAGCGTGATACCACCACCAAGACATTTCGTACATTCAAAATCTGTATTTTTAAAAACATGTAATTATTTATTGTTAGCATAGATCTGAGATTTCATCAGTGCAGGGCACTCCCCAGCGAAGAAACTACCTTTAACACTGCAAACTGAAAACTGTCCTTCAATCTATAGTTTTAAGGGAGTTGGCTTAAGCCCCTGACCTAGGAATGACTTGCCTAGGGTCATACTGCTAGCATATGTACAAAATGCACTTTAAATTCATTCTTCTTGACTCTGAAGTTCCAGCTCTTCTCTATCTACTTTGGCATGCTGCCCCTCAATTATTTATATATAATACACACACACACACACACACACACACACACACACACACACACATATATGTATGTGTGTGTGTGTGTGTGTATATATATATATATGAATACATGCTTTAAAGGGAAAAAAACTTTATATAAAATGTAGCATGACAGTGCTCAGAAGTTAACTTCTGCAGGCACAGCACATAGCAATCAAACAGACCTGCAGTCAGGATAAAGAGTCATGCAATCTTTGAGCTAGAAGGGTTATTATTGAAGAGCATCTGGCCCAATCTCCTCATTTTACAGGTAATGAAAATAAGGTCCAGAAAGGTGAATTCAATTCAAATAGACAAACGCTTATTAAATTTACTAAATTCAAAAATTTTGTTCTATAAAACTATTTAAAAGGAAAAAGAGATTATCAGCCTTTAAAAGACAGAGAATGGCTACATGAAAATTACCTTTAAAATCCTTAGTCTGTTTATCTTTCTTCATAGTATATTCAGAAAACACTAATACTCATTTTTTTCTTTTGCCATATAAATTTTTATGAAACATAAAAACTTTGATCTTTCCCAAGCTGATTTATTTATTTTTTTAAGCAATCGGGGTTAAGTAACTTGCTCAAGGTTACACGGCCAGTTATTTCTGGGTGTGCTGCTGAATGTCTGAGCCCAGATTTGATCCCCAGGTTATCCGGACACTGGAGCCAGTGCTCTTACACACTGAGCCACCTGGCTGCCCCTAAGCAATTGGGGTTAAGTAACTTGCTCAAGGTTACATGGCCAGGTGTTTCTGGGTGGATGCTAAGTGTCTAAGCCCGGGATTTGATCTCCAGGTCATCCTGTCACTGGAGCCGGTACTCTTACTCGCTGTGCTACCTGGCTGCCCCCCCAGGCTGATTTATAAGATACATTTTCAAATTGTTAGAAAATGCCAAGTTTTTCAGTTCACTCAAGGTTCTGAACAGAGTTCCATAACTTTTACATTTGAAATTGAGGAAATGAAAAACTTTAAGTTTTAAAAAGAGGAAGCAAGCAATAGAGTTGATAAAATTGCCCGCAGAGCATCAGTTCCAGCTGTACGAATAGATTTCAAAGCAATTCTGAGAATAACTTTTTGTTCTCTGCCCCCATTAGAGCGGTAATCTATTCTTCCTCTTTTTATCTAGTTATAGGGAACAAAAATATAACTCAATCTAGGTTAAAAAAAAAAACCACCTCTCTCAAAGGTTACACTAGAGATGCAGTGGACTGATTTGTTTTTATCTAAATACATTTCTTCTAGTACAGAGAAAACTGAAAGTACAGTGCTTAGAAAGTTTTTCTCTCATTTCTACCTGCATAAGGTGAAGGAGACGTCCACCTGCTGCTGTTTCCCCATCATCTTCAGAGTCCTGCAAGAAAGTCTGCCTATCTTCACAATATATTCTGCAAACATATATACTACTGTTAAACTATAGAGCCCCCAAATATCATTTTCAACAAGATTAAATAATGACTCTGCAATATTGGCTGATGTTTCCAAGATTCCCAAATTAGTATATTAGTAAATAATTCTACCTGGAGTCCATAAGTTGGATTACTTACTTTGCACTGTTTCTTATTAGTAATCTGTTTGGCATATTCTTAGGGATAACCCCTCTACACAATTATAATGCCTCATTGTGGCAGGGAGAAATTCTAAGGTTTTCAAGGTTATTTTCCAAGTTTGGAACATAAGCTGTTAGGTCCTGCTAAGATGGAAAAGTTTTGAGTACAAGCTCATTCAAGGTCCAGATCCAATTTAAGGTCCAATTCAGAGAATCATGAGCTAAAAGTTGACTTCAAAGTGATGTTTTCTTGGATGGACAACTCCTAGAGACTATCTGCTATAGCATCAAGGAGCTACATGATACGCAGAAACAGAAGGAATACCGACAATGATGAAAAAATCAGGAAAAGGTAGATACAAAAATGTACCTCCTTTAGAACTAATGAAGCTACTGTTACCTTCAGAAACATCAGATACCACTCCTGTCCCTTCCCTGCTTATCTCAACCACTTGTAACTTCAGAAAACTCTGCTAAGAATACAGCTGATTAGAAGCAACAAATTAAAAGGAGAGAACTGGGTGCACTGACAGCAGCAAGAAGTGACAGCCGACAGTTCTACAATCAATTTAAAACAGCAGACACAAAACCTTAAAAAGCACAGTGTCAGTGAAACACTGCTATGTCAAACTAGTTCTTGAAGTAGCATGGCACAGTGGATAGAATGCTGGACATGCAGAAGACTGGAGTTCAGCCTTGCCTCTGATACTTACTAGGTACATGACTATAGAGTATAAATGGGTTCTAATATGATGGCAGTTCCCACACAGATGAAATCACAGGTTTTTAATATACTGATATTTACAGCTCATAATCATAATGAAGGTATCAAACCATTAAAAAGAGGTTAAATGGTATTTGGTAAGTTCTTTTTTTGTTTGTTTTTTAAAGCAATTGGGGTTAAGTAACTTGCTCAAGGTTACACGGCCAGTTATTTTGTGTGGGTGCCAAGTATCCGAACCGATCCCAGGTCTCCCGACGCCAGGGCCAGTGCTCTTACTGCGCCACCTGGCCGCCCCTATTTGGTAAGTTCTACTTAAAGAGTCAAGGAAGTATGCAATATATTTAGAAAGATTTCCAGCAAAAATTGTGTAAAACAAATCCTGTTTTTTCAAACAACTTTCAAATCTGAGATTACTAAGTAAACTAGATAAATGAGAGCAAACCTTCAACAATAGGGTATACAACTCTTCCAAGTGCCTCTTTCCTTAAGAGCTCTAGACAGATAAGATTTTACTGTACTAAGTTTGCTCATTCGCATTTTGATAATTGAAATTATGATTTGTTTGCAATTTCATTTACTTCAAATACAGATGATTCTTTTTCAGATCTGTGGTAGTTTGCCTGGCTTTAAAAAAACAACATGCCCTTAATGATTTACCCCCTTTCACCAATTATGTGTGTTATATTCTGGTCATGACTCACCTGTAAGCATAGATATTGTGGGTGGCATTGGCTATTTTCTTATTTTCATATAATTTGGCAAGAACCATTTTTACCTTGAAAATAAAAACAATTAATTTTTTTCCTCATACAAGAATAGCTGTAAATGCTATATAAACAAATAAGGAAACAAGCTCATTTTAAAGCATTTTACTATAGTCTGTCATGCCAATAAAAGTATTCAAAGAGACTCCAGGACTTTAGTGTAAATTTTTTAGAATAAGTCTTTCATCATTTTGACATTATTTTTCTACTAACTCAGATACTTTACTTGAGATTTCAACCAGGTAGGATCTCACAGGACTTTAGATTAAAATATTTTCTATTCCGTTTTTACTGGGTATGGAAAGAAGGTTAGTACTGTTGTCTGGAACGGAGGAGTTGGGGTTGGTATCTTTGATTCCATCTCTGAAGTCAAATCAAATGAAATCAACATATTTATTGGACACCTACAAGCGGAAAACACCACAGAGCACAAATTTAACTCATAATGATAATATAACAATGGATAGCATTTCTATAGTACTTCACACAACCACCTTGGGAGGTAGGTGTTATTATTATTATTATCATTCCCCACTTTACAGATGAGGAAACCAGACAGACAGATTAAATGACTGGCCCAGGGTCACCCAAGCAAAAAAGTGTCTGTGGCCAGTTTTTAATTTAGGTCTTCCTGGATAGGGCAATGAACCCTATTAAGTCTTGAAAGGATTGTAATTTGCCGAAGTAGAAGCAATAGCTCAAGAGGAAAACATAGATTGCTTTGAAATATTAAACTCTACAGCCTACTATTGTGTTATATGTCTTTTTAACAATACATAGTGCTTTCCAAATCAGAAGACATTTAAGAGTAATGTTTAAAACAGGAGCCAAAGACAAGCAAATATAAATGATTAAGTTTTCTTTGACAAGTGAATAAATATGTAAACATATGTGTGTATGTGCATATATGGCATGAGTCAAAATAATCTTCAACTTGGAAAAAAAAGATTAAAAATGTGCCATCAAATAGGAAAGCTTTTAAATAAAAAGTAAAAATAAAGATAACAGCTAAATTTCACTCTAATTACTTTGGCATAAAAAAAGGAAATATCATTTTTAATACTGTCCCCTTACCTGCTTAAGGAAAACTACAGAAGCCACATGTGCTTGAAAAGTGCTTCTTCGGTCAGTGATTGGCACTCCATGCTTGATTGGTGGCAGTTCTTCTACATCTATATGTAGAAAACATGGTTTCCTTGATTTCCTTTAGTAAGTACTTAGTTTCACTTTCCAAGAAATATTAGGGCATTAGGGAAACCTTAATTAACAGTAAATTATTTTCCACCTCACTTTCCAAACTCTTTCCTCTTTCTTCAAGTCCCCATGCAACATTTATCCTCCACACTGACAAAAGATTGACGTTTGTCTACTTCACTGAGAATGAGGCCATATGAAAATTCATTTAAACCAGTCCATTTGTTAGTAATTCTAATTTTTCCCAAATTATTTCTATCTATAATTTCAGATAAAAGCTAAAAAAGGTTTATTATAAAAACTAAAGATATTCAAACAAATTTTGAAATAAACTCTGGAAATAGAGGCAAATAACAGTATACCACAATTAAAAGAGTTGTTAAATTGAAACAAGAACTTTAGACAAAAATGGGTAAGACTGCAAAAATATTACATTATAATGAATAATGTAAAACCAGCCCCCAGCCTGATGAGTTAAGAAAAATGCAGTTTCAGGGGTGGCTAGGTGGTGCAGTGAATAGAGAACCAGACCTGGAGTCAGGAGGACCTGAGCTCAAATCCAGCCTCAGACACTTAATACTTACTAGCCTAATGTGACCTTGAACAAGTCACTTAACCACAATTGCCCTGCATTCCCCCCTCCAAAAAGGAAAAAAAAAAAAAAGGATAACGCGGTTCCTAAAAATTCTTAGCTCTGAGATTCTCAAACTTCTGGAGTTTTGATACCATCCTGCACCATTTTTTTTTACTTCATATCCCTTTCTATTCCTTCAAAGTGCTACTGAGCTTCAATTTCCTTATCTGAAAAATGGGAATAACAACAGTACCTACTTTACAAAATTGCTGTAAGGTTCAAATGAAATAACATGTTAAATATTTTATAAGACATTAAATTACTATATAAAAGTCAGTTATGATGATGGTGATAATGATATAATGAATCTACTTACAAAATAAACTAAATGTTCAATGACAATATACCTGACTGGCTTTCAGTGATAACAAAATCCAGGGCTTCAATTGTATTTTTTGACTGATAATCAAAAAGATAATTATCTTCAGAATCAACACCTTCCTCTTCAGTTGTCTTACGTATGTCTGGGCCTAGGAAGATACATACAAGACATTAAAATTCTTAGTTTCCAATGACTAGTCACTAAACTTGCATAACAGGCAATTTTAAATGTGTTAAGTGAATGGCTTAACACATCAAAAACAACAAGAACTATCCAGGCTCTTCTACTCAAATTAGTTTTCTTATCCTGCAAAATAATTTCTGTATTTTCCAACAATATCTCAAAAACAAACTTATTAGAGACAATAATTTTTTTCCAAATGAAATTCAAATAAATTTTAAAATATCATTATGGAAACATGGATAGATAACAGTAAACTTTTACTTAAACAACTGCTAATGAAATAGAATTTAGATAAAAGCCTTCTGGAATTGTAAAACTATTTCAAGACAACTAATTTAAGATTAAAGCAACTCCCAAAGGATGCTAGGTCAGTGGTTCTTAACCTTTCTGCGATTTTTAAATTTACTGCTGTTTTTTATTTTATAACCATTTACTACTGCTTTAAAAAATAAGTGCTATATAGAACAATCTTAACAACTAAATTTAAATTAATTTTTTTTTATGTTTAAAGCTTTCTTTAAGTCACTCTCTAGGACAACTAGAGATATTTTACAAAATTAGAGGTGGAAATTTTGAAAGAGTATAAAAAAAGCCAAAAGTAATATTCACATCAACAGGGCATCCTTCAGCTAATCACACATTTTCTTAAAAATGCTAAATATATGTGTATCTAGAGCTATGATATAAACACTTATTAGCACAAATTCCTGAAATACTTAAAATTACCCCATCTTTTTTTTCTTTTTGTAGGACATAAACATCATGCTAACGCTGACTCTCTGTTACTGATTTTATATGGCATTTATATCTGAACTGTTACTTACATAGTTACTCATTACAACCCTCGACCCAACTAAAAACAATTCTACCAACTGCTATTAGATTATAAATTTCATTACAAAATCATATTAAATAATTGTCTCATTTACATGAGGCTGTTCTGATTAGCAGAAAAAAGACTGGAAAGGTAGTTCTAGTTACGGCATTAGAAACTGCCAATGTTAACACATATTAAAGACACAAATACAGTATTCCATAAAATATATATTTGCAATCTCAATTATACTACTTGAAATTAGTCAGTATAGTTTACCAAAGTTCCTTTTCTAGAAATAGGAGGCTGATTTGAGCTGATATAGGAACACAGATCTTGAGATTGGAAAGGATCTCAAAGGCCACCTGGTTTAACCTCCCTCATACTATTGATGAGGAAATTATAGTTTTATGATTTGCCTAAAGTCAGGTAGTTTGTGGCAAAGGGGGGATTTGAACCCAGGGCCTCTGACCCCGTGGCCAGTGTATTCAAAAATTTTCATTGTACCATGATGAGCTCAGTATTTCCAAAGCATGGCGCTTGGAGTTCTATAGTTCCTGGAGAGCTAAACAGGGCTTTTCTTAAAATACAAAAATCCAACAGTAGTGTTATGGGATTCCAATAAATACAGTGCAATGATTACTTTCATGGCAACTTTGTTCCTGATCAAAAGCAAGCTATAGAGAAAGTTGAGCAATATGAAGAGGGTGAGGTGAAAAAAAAATAAGCATTGAGAATGACATTAAGTATTTGCAAGTCTATAAGCACTGAGAAATAATAATATTTCTATAATGCTTTCAGTTTACAAAATGCTTGATGTACATAATCTTATTTAAGATTTCCAACAACCCTGTGAGGTAGATACCACGTGATCTGCCCAGTGTCACAAAGTCAGTAGGTACCTAAGGCAGCATTTGAACTCAGATCTTCCTGACTTTAAGCCCAGGGCTTCATCCATTATGCTATTCTACTGCTCATTAGCTGGAACAACAGTGACAAGGCTAGAGCAGTTTAGTACCGTCACATGCAAGGTAGGGGCCTGGGGACTCCCCACCCTGCCTTTTCCTGAGATCTTAGACTGGGATTACTTTTCCTCCCCTGTTCCCCTTTCAGTAATTATTTTTGGCTTCCATCAATATTTTCCAACCCCCAAGTTTTCCAAACCCAAAATATATTAAGCAACCTTGCTAGAGTCTGTTCTTTCTTGTAAAAGATAAACCCAAAAAATCATGTTAAGTATTTATTCTGCAGGAGCTGAGGAAAATCTAACAGGCTCAAATTACCAATCAACAGAGATAAGGTATATAAAGCAAACCTTAAAATGCGACACAAATATCAGTTTTTGTTTTTGTTAGTAGTCAAAAGATACACATTTTGTAGCATGTTCTATAAAGTGCCTTTTAAATTGATGAAATATGAAACTGTATAAGGTTAGAATAATCATGGTGCACACCGTGGGAGCGGAGGGGCGAAGGATGTGGCATAAGTAGATGAGACCCCCAATAAAAACATCTCTCATAAATCCTTAGGTTGGAATTCAGACAGTCATCCTTCTGCATTTGGAAGCCTACGTGAATTTTTAGTTGCCATCACATTAAAAAAAACTGAAATCAAATTTTAAATCCTACCTGATTCTGATAACTGAGATTTTTCTATTAGAACTTCCCGAATTTTCTCCACCCACAAATAAAGAATACTTTCACCAATGTTCTGTCTGAAAAAACAAAAAAGCCAATTATTTCAAAATACTTCCTTCTCATATTCAAGAAGATGTGAGCACATCAAATTATAACAATCTGTAGGTGTTTTACAATCTATAATAACAAGACTTACACACAATGGCTTATGTGGGTGTTATGTAATCTCTGCTTTAGAAATAAACGCGTACAGAGTGGAGGGAGGTGGAGAAAATTTAAAACTTAATGAAAGTGAAAGCTAAAAACTAAAAAAATTTTTTTTTAAAAAGAAATATGTAAGATTTTGGGATTCTGACATTTAGATGTTATGGCCCTTTTACAAAGTAGGCAAAGAGATGTAGTTAAATGAAGATATCTCTCTGAGTTTGGGACTTGATTATTCACAAATGTGAAGAATTATGCCTAATTACAGAGTTAATTAATTACTACCATCTACCTATCGGAAGTTGTTTTTTTTCCCTTTTTGGAGGGCAATTGGGGCTAAGTGACTTGCCCAAGATCACACAGCTAGTTTTTTGTGTTAAGTGACAGATTTGAACTCAGGTCCTCCAGACTCCAGGGCTAGCCACCCCTCTATCAGAAGTTTTAAAACAACACTATTAAATTAAAATTACTGCATATTTTTCAACCTTTTGAAAAGCCTGTCAACATCTTTCAAAGAGGCAATTACATAGAGCACTAAGATTGGAGTCAGGAAGACCTGAGTTCAAATCCAACCTCAGACATATACAAACTGTGTGACCTTGGGCAAGTCATTAAGCTCAGTTTCCTCAATGATAAAATGAGGAAAATAACAGCACCTACTTCCCTGTGTTGTTGTGAGAATTAAATGAGAAATATTTGTAAAGCACTTAACCCACAGTAAGTACCTAATAAAGGCTAGCTATTATTACAATCTTAAATTTGATACTATATCTTTTCTTTTCTGGAAAACTAGATGTTTGCTTTAGCACATTGATTTATGAATTTGTTTTTATTTTTTTGTACCTGGAAAGAATGAAAAATAGTTTCTGGAAAATGAGATGCTTGTGGGACAGAATCAATATGGCAGAGTAAAAGCAGGAACTTACTTGAGCTCATCCCCAATTACCTCAAATACCTGTAAAAAATTACTCTAAACAATTTAGAGCTTATAGAACCCACAAAATGACAGTGAAATATGTCTCCAGCTGGAGACCAACAGGAAGGGTCTATCGCACCAGGCTGGGAGCGGAGCACAGACCTGGCACATACCAGAGGCACAGACTAGCCAGAGCAGACCTCAGGGGACTAAATCACTGGCAGCTGTGGCAGTTTCCAGACTTCTCAACCCATAAATGCCAAAGAGAAAGTAAAAGTGAAGTGGGGAAACAGCTGGATCTGGGTGAGAGAAGCATGTAGTCTGGCCCCTGCCCCAGGGTGGCGGTGAAGGGAACTTCCAGACCCACAGATAGTGGGGGTACCAAGGAACTGACCAGAGGATAACTGCAGGACTCTCTTTGCTGGCGCTGAGGCAGGATTCTCTTGCTTTGCCCTGCTTGGATCTGGCTCGCAGTCTTGGGTGACAGTCCTGGGGTGAGGAGGAGCGCTGGCATGGCAGAGCTTGTTGAGGCTGTAGAGAAGGAGTCCTCCTCACAGTTCTGAGGCAGGTACCCAAAATAAGCTCTGAAAACAGTTGTGCAAGGCCCAGAAATGTGGGACACAGCACTCTCCAAACCGGAAGCAGAGTTCTACCGTGGCAAAGAACTCAAAAGTCAAGGAATTGGCTGGAAAGATGAGCAGACAGGGGAAGCGAAATCAAACTATAAAATTGTTTCTTGGTGACAGAGAGGATCAAAACATTGAGCCAAAAGAAAACAACAAAGTCAAAACTGCATCAAAAGCCTCCAAGAAAAATATGAATTGGTCACAGGCCATGGAGGAGCTCAAGAAGGATTTTGAAAATCAAGTAAGAGAAGTGGAGGAAAAATTGGGAAGAGAAATGAGAATGATGCAAGAAAATCATGAAAAGTGAGTCAACAGCCTGCTAAAGGAGACCCAAAAAATACTGAAGAAAATAACACCTTAAAAAATAGACTAACTCAAATGGCAAAAGAGGCCCAAAAAGACAATGAAGAGAAGAATGCCTTAAAAAGCCAAATTTGCCAGATGGAAAAGGAATTTCAAAAACTCACTGAAGAGAATAAATTCCTTCAAAATTAGATTGGAGCAACTGGAAGCTAACGACTTTATGAGAAATCAAGATACTATAAAACAGACCCAAACAAATGAAAAAATAGAAGGCAATGTGAAATATCTCATTGGAAAAACTACTGACTTGGAAAATAGATGCAGGAGAAATAATGTAAAAATTATTGAACTACCTGAAATCCATAATAAAAAAAGAGCCTTAGACACCATCTTTCAAGAAATTATCAAGCAAAATTGCCCTGATATTCTAGAAGAGGGTAAAATAGAAACTGAAAGAATTCACTAATCACTTCTTTAAAAAGATCCCCAAAAGAAAATTCCTAGGAATATTATAGACATATTCCAGAGTTCCCAGGTCAAGGAGAAAATACTGCAAGCATTCAGGAAGAAACAATTTGAGTATTGTGGAAACACAATCAGGATAACACAAGATCTAGCAGTTTCTACATTAAGGGATCATAGGGCTTAGAATATGATATTCCAGAGGTAAAAGGAGCTAGTATTAAAACCAAGAATCACCTATCCAGCAAAACTGAGTATAATGCTTCAGGGGAAAATATGGTCATTCAATGCAATAGAGGACTTTCAAGTACTCTTAATGAAAAAACCAGAGCTGAACAGAAAATATGACTTTCAAATACAAGAAGCAAGAGAAGCATGAGAAGGTAAACAGGAAAAAGAAATCATAAGGAACTTATTAAAGTTGAACTATTTGGGAAATACATATGGAAAAACAATAATTGTAACTCATGAGACTTTTCTCAGTATGAGGATAGTTGAAGAGAATATATACATATATATGTATGTATAGGAGGCTGTATGTGTGTATATATATGTGAGTGTGTACATATGTGTGTACATGTATACATAGACAGAGGACACAGGATGAGTTGAATATGAAGGGATGATATCTAAAAAATAAAATGAAGAGGTGAGAGAGGAATATATTGGGAGAAGGAGAAAGGGAGAGATAGATTAGGGTAAATTATCTCATATAAAAGAGGCAAGAGAAAACTATTACAATGGAGGGGAAGAGCTGGAAGGTGAAAGGGAATGGGGTCAACCTTACTCTCACTGAATTTGGCTTAAGGAGGGAATAACATACACATTCAACTGCACATCTTACCCTATAGGAAAGTAGTGGGGAAGGGAATGAGAGGGGGTACAATAGAAGGGAGGGCATATTGGGGGAGGGGGTAGTTAGAAACAAATACTTTTGAAAAGGGACAGGGTCAAAGGAGAAAACAGATAAAGTGGGGGGTGGGACAGGATAGAGGTTAATATAGTTAGTCTTTAACAATATAACCACTATGGAAATGTTTTGCGTAACTACACATGTACAACCTGTATTGAATTGCTTATCTTCCCAGTGGGAGTGGGTGAGGAGGGAAGAAGGGATAGACTCTGGAACTCAAAAGTTTTAAAAACAATGTTAATTTTTTTTTTAATTGCTGTTGTTGTTAAAAAAAAAAAAAAAAAAGAAAAAGTTCCCAAAAAGAAAACTCCTAGGAATATCATAGCCAAATTCCAGAGTTCTCAGGTCAAGGAGAAAATGTTACAAGCAGTCAGGAAGAAACAATTTGAGTACTGTGGAAACACAATCAGGATAACACAAGACCTAGCAGCTTCTACACTAAGGGATCAAAGGGCTTGTAATATGATAATTCCAGAGGTCAAAGGAGCTAGGATTAAAACCAAGAATCACCTCCCCAGCAAAACCAAGTATAATATACTTCAGAGAAAAATAAAGAAATTCAATGAAACAGAAGACTTTCAAGCATTCTTGATGAAAAGACCAGAGCTAAACAGAAAATCTGACTTTCAAACACAAGAATCAAGAGAAGCATGAAAAGGTAAACAGGAAAGAGAAATTATAAGAAACTTATTAAAGTTGAACTGTTTACATTCCTGCATGGAATGGTATCATGAGACTTTTCTCAGTATGAGGATAGCTGAAGGGAATATATCCATGTATACATATGTATACATACATATATATTTATGTATAGGAGGGTATATATGTGTATATATGTATGTGTGTACATGTATACATAGACAGAAGGCACAGGGTGAGTTGAATATGAAGGAATGATATCTAAAAAAATAAAATTAAGAGGTGAGAGAGGAATATATTGGGAGGAGAAAAGGAGAGATAGAATAAGATAAATTATCTCACATAAAAGAGGCAAGAGAAAGCTATTACAATGGAGGGAAAGAACAGGGAGGTGAAAAGGAATGAGACAACCTTGCTCTCATTGGATTTGGTTTAAGGAGGGAATAACATACACACTCAATTGGGTATCTTACCCTACAGGAAAGTAGGGGGGAAAAGGATAAGAAGGGGAAACTATAGAAGGGAGGCAGACTGGGGGAAGAGGTAGTCAGAAGCAAACACTTTTGAAAAGGAGCAGGGTCAAAGGAGAAAACAGAATAAATGGGGGGTGAGATAGGATGGAAGGAAATATAGTTAGTCTTTCACAACATGACTACAACAGAAACGTTTTACATAACTACACATGTATAACCTATATTGAATTGCTTGTCTTCCCAGTGGGGGTGGGTAAGGAGGGAAGAAGGGAGAGAATATGGAACTCAAAGTTTTAAAAACAAATGTTAAAAAATTGCTATTACATGTCACCAGGAAATAAGACATACAGGCAATGGGGTAGAGAAATCCATCTTGCCCTACAAGAAAGTAAAGGGGAAGGGGGAAAGGGAAGAATAGGGGGAATATATGAGAGGGCATACTGGGGGAAGTAGTAATCAGTATGGTGTGAGAGGTAGGGGAGAAATGGGAAGAAAATTTGAAATTCAAAATCTTGTGGAAATGAATATTAAAAATTAAAAATAAATAAATGAATTCTGGGGAAAAAAAGGATATTGGGTTCAGATTACCCCCCAAAAAAAGAAAGATGCTTGCTTGAGCATATTGATTTACGAATTTGTTTTTATTTTATGTACCTGAAAAAAAATCGAACAAGAAATAGGGGTTGGAGACTTTACAAATGGATAATATATTATCGACTGTTGGCTCCTGCCCTGATTAAAAGTGAGAGGAAAGCAAAAAAAATTCACAGTGGCAAAGATGTGTTCATTTATTTATATTGTCACTTCAGGGGCACTAGTGCTAGGGGATCCTGGGCAATAATGCTGCCATTGCTTAGGATGTTTTGGTAACGCCTCTTTTGTCTTCAGTGGTCAGTAAGTCAGACAAAAAACATCATATAATCAGACCTCATTTCTGACCCAAAATGGCATTTAAACAACTTGACCTTATTCATAAAATTTGGCTCTCAACATCTCTGGACTATTTTGAAAACACAAATCTCTATTCCAAAAGGAAGTTTCACCACAACTAAGTTTAGGCATCACAGGTCCTAGAGGAATTCCCAAAGAAGATTTATAACAATGTTCAAAAAGGGGTACAGTCATGTTAGAAAATGAGTCATTAATTTATAGTCAAACATTATAATTCCTTCTCTCCAAAAGCCTCTAGAGACCTATCATTATCACTTCACCCATCAGCAATTACTTAAACAACCATCTATATACACAAATGATAATCAGTCTATGTAGTCTGTCAATAACCAATTATGAAGGATATGCACCAGGTGCTCAGCTAACCACTGGAGATACAAAGAAAGGCAAAGACAATCCCTGCCCTCAAGGATCTTTAGTACCTATGCAGCAAGGGAGTCTTGGGGCTAGTGGTGAGGCAGCGGAGGGGAGAGGTAGAAGAAAGGTGGGGAAAGAGCGGGTAGGGTGAGTGGATATTTCTCAGTCAAGGAATAAAAAAGAGGCTTTTGGCAGTTCTACTTGTAAAGATCTAACAATTATAAATATTACTAATATCACCTAAATGATAGTCATGTCTAATTTCTGAAATTCTGTGATACTCTATAAGTTACTCCTTGTGGAAGTTTGTAAGAAAAGACTGTACATGACCATTTCTCAGGCGTGTTGTACAGAGAATTCTTGTTCAGATATAAGTTAGCTTAGATAGTTTTCAGATCTCTTTAGCCCCTATGTTACTTTTAATATAAATAAAATGTATGAAAGTTATAAAATTTGTTATGTACAACTAAATTAAATTACAAAATATGTAACACATTTTAACTTATTTTTCCACCCATATTATTTTTCTTTTTTTCCAGATGCTCTCTTGTCATTTTCACTTGGACTAAATATTTATCTGTTTCCTTTATATTTTTTAGGAAAATCACAGTAACATGGTTCTCTTTATTTTGTAAGAACCTATTTCAAGGACCTTATTTGTAACTACTATCAAATAACCAGCAGGGGGAGTTCAATTGCTTCTCAAGATTCTTACTAAAAGGCTGAACAAGACTGGATTCCATTCTTAAAGAAAAGAAATGGTTTACAAATCACCTTCCATGCTACCAGAAGACAGCAAGGTAAGACTTCACATCTTATATGAAGTTTTATTACAGAGAAAAAGAAAAGTGAATGAAATAGAATTTATTCAAAGAATGAAGTCTGTCTGAATGAAGAGTGATGTGCTTTAACTAGTTCTGTGAATATTCCCTTTGTGGTAGCTCTCTGACTCAACATAATCCACAGACATAACAAAAAGATAATGGGTTAAATTACCTGTAACAGTATTTTTATACTTCAGGAATCAAAAACATAAAAATGGACACTGAAAGGAATATGGTCAAAGTAAATTAAATAAAACTTTTCTGTATTTCAACAATTGATGAAATGGACCATTCTTACTCTAACTTGGCCTTTCAACCTTTAATATTCATTTTACATTAAACAATTTTGGAATCAAATTACAGGTGGTTTTATACCCAACCCCCAAAATATTGCTTTTGTTTTCAAGACACTGTCAACTTCTTTGCATTAGTTAAAAATATTCACATGCAACATAACAAATGATAGGGGAAAAAAGTGAATTCTAGTAAAAAACCAAATGCTGTTGATGCTGATTTTCCTTCTTTTACACTAGGACATCAATCAATCAATAAACATTCATTAAGCCCCTACTATGTTTCAGGCACTGTGCTAAGACATTGTAAAGAACAAACCTAGGACTCTCATACCCTACAAATTAGCAAAGATGAAAAAAATAGCAACAGTCGATACTGGATAGGTCCAGTAATATACTGACTGTGGTGGAACTATGAAATAGTATAATCATTTCAGTAAACAATTTGGAATTATGCAAATAAAGTGACTAAAATGCCCATATCCTATAAACCTTAAATTCCATTACTGGGCTTTTATCTCAAAGAAATCATTGATAAAAATAAAGTCCCAGGGGCGGCTAGGTGACACAGTGAGTAAAGCACCAGCCCCAGAGTAAGGAGGACCTGAGTTCGGTTCTGGCCTCAGACACTTATTACCCACACAAAAAAAATAGCCGTGTATTGGGCAATTTACTTAATTGGGCAAGTTACTTAACCCCAGTTACCCTCCAAAAGGCAATAAATAAATAAAGTCCCCTTATACACACCAAATATTAATAGCAACAATTTTGGAGAGAGTAAAGAACAAGAAACAAAGAAGATGCCTATCAAATGGGGAGTGGCTAAACAAATTATGGCACAAGAATGTAACTGGAATATCACTGTGCTATAAGAAATGATGACTGTGTTGAATATTAGAAAATCATGGAAAGATGTACATGAACTGATGAAGAGTGAAGTAAGCAGAGCCAAGAAAACAATATACCTAGTGACTATAATAATGTAAATGGAAAGAACAACCATACACCAAAAATATAACAATGTAACAAAATTATGAAGTTCAAGTATGATTCAAATGAAGAGATATGAGAGAACATTCCCAATTCACTACTGTATCATAGAGATGGGTTACACATTGCACATGTTTTTGGACTTTTTCAATAATGTTAATCAGTTGTATCATCTTTATTCCCTCTTTAAAAAACAATATTTTCATATGAGCTGGCTCTCTGGGTCAGAGTAAGGGAGCAATACTAGGAATAACTATTAGAAACAAGACATCTGTAGCTTATCCACTCACCTAAAAAAATGGCTTACACATGTAAGAAGGGCAAGTATGGAGTTACTCACAGTTGAATATTCATGAAACAACGAAAGATTTAAGTTGTCAACAAAAACATGGTTCTTAGGCAGTCAGACCTCCAGAGTGCCAAGAGGGTGTCTCCAACTCTTCTCCGTGGAGGAGGCAACTTCAAGTCACTCTGTGACCTTCTAAGATGCCAAGCCACTAAGAACCAAAATCAAACTGCCCCTCCCCCATGGGTGGGGGTTGGGCTATTATGGTACACCTATTGAAACTCATCACATGCTTGGGGAAGACATTTGTTCAGTAATCCATTCTTCTTATTAAATTTGCTCTAATTAAGCATTCTAAGAAACTCTTAGAATGATCCACACTGAAAAAAAAACATATATCTGTCCTGATAACAACTATACCTGCACCCAGGTGATAATCAAGCTTGGCTGAGGGACAAGTCATAGAAGCCTCTATTAGACCCAAGTTGGACACCTTCCCAAAAGACTGGCCTCCCAGACTCTGTGAAACTCTACCTTATGCAAGATGCTCTACTAACAGGACACATGTGTCTCTGTAGGACTGAAGGAGATCGAGGTAGCTATAAATCAGTTAATTTCTAGGAGGACATTATAAATATCACCCTGCAAGTACCCATGCTCAAATTAAATTATTGGTAACCAAAGGGGGAAAAGGAAGGGAATAAGCATTTATATCGTGTCTGCTATGTTCCAGGCACTGAGCTAAGCACTTTTAAAAAATATCATCTCACTGTATCCTCATAACAACCCTGCAACATAGGTGCTATTATTACCCTCTTTTACAGTCCAAGAAACTTAGGTAAACAGAAGTTAAGTTACCTGCCCAGGATCACATAGCTAGTAAGATGACTGAGTTTGGGAGGAAAACTAAAGAGAAGGATCCCCAAACTCCAGGATGGCAAGATATGAGCCCCTGCTATATAGAAGCCTTTAAGTTCTTTGTGATTCTGCAACACTGGGAAAAAGGAGATCCATAAGATGTACAGCCTGGTCTGAGTCAATTTTCAGTTTTTCCCATTTTTTATCACTGTTATTCTACCAAGAGCTACGTCTTTAACCCCAGGAAGAGTTGGTCTCCTGTAGAAGTAATCTCTCCCATACTCTGAGACCAAAATCAGAGCATTTTGGAGACTTCTAATGATTTTTAATGCCTAATCTCACAAATGCTATAATCTTCAACCATTATGCTAGAGAGTAAAATCTGTCTGAGGCAAAGACTGGTTTTCAAAAACAAGTATAAGAGACACTAGAGAGTCTGAGTTATCTGTAAAGGGGTGTCTGTGTAAGGAAAAGGTTTTGTGAATTTTATTTTTAAAATACACAACTGGGATCCTAAGTGGTGATACCTGCTATATCCAATGTAGGCCTGCCCAGATCCTATTAACAGCATAAGATCAATATCCTTTTCTTTCTAATTGGGAGAGGCTATGCCACATTACTTTAACATGGAAAAGCTTCCACTACAGGGGGCACCAGACAACCTATTACCTAAGAGGTAAGTCATTTTTCAATCATGTCTGAGGCAAGTGACTTGCCCAGGGTCACTAAGCCAGTGTCTGAGGTCAGATCTGAATTCAGGAAGATGAGTCTTGCTGACTCCAGGGCTGGCATTCTATCCACTAAGCCATCTAGCTGCCCACTGTACACGTAAGCCACTTTTCAAGACCTTGGGTACAGATATCACCTTTTCTCCTGTTGCCAATGCTACCTCCTGAAATCTAACATAGGGAAAGCATCCCAGCAGGGACAGAAATCTTGAACTTGGCATGATGTGTGATGATTTCATACATTTTTTAAAAGTACTATTTTAAAATACTTTTAAAATGTTTTTATTACTATAACTGTTAAATAGAAGCCTAGATAATGTTCAGAATTTTATATAAAGTCTGATAAAGGTGAACAATAACCAGAAAGTCATGAGGTGGAGAGTATGCTCTCCCACGTGGATTTTCAGTGGCATCACTTTTCCGTTCTTGATACCAATCCTCCTATAACTCCTACAACTAGTAAGTACTTGCTAAAACAACTGCCTGTAACCACTACTCAGGAACATATTAAGCAAAAATAAAAGCACTGGAAGATTTTAGAAATATTTTGTATTGAACCTAATGAACCCAAAATACAGACATTACAAATTATGTTATGCTATAATAGTAAACCATTCCAATACTTGCTAATATTGGGCTTAACTTGAAAATAACTGTACCATGCCTTAATCATAAGCAATGAAACTTGACATGACATAACAGAAAAAAGTCAATGTTTTTGTGAGACAGAGTCAGGAGAAGACAGAAAAGCAAGTCTGACATGCTACAGATTTAGGAAGACCAAATTTAAAGGGTTAAAAGAAGAGCTACATAACATCTATCAGGAAAGTCAGGTCAGACCAATGGGGAGCTTTCAAAATGATATTCTGAAAATATAAAGAATTACTTCCATTGAGTAAAGAAAACTAACTTCAATGAAGAGAAAAATAAGAATAATGATAATAGTACCTAAGACTTACAAGATTTTCAAAGTGTATATGTATTACCTCAGGTAGTTTAAAAAAAAAAAGACTAACAAACACGGATGCACACAGAATTACATTTTTTAAAAGTACATAGGCTGGAAGCCAGGGCACAAGTGATGAACTCTGGTACAGTACTCTAAGAATAGTGTCAGGAGTCCTAAAGCTCAGAATGAGTTGAAGATGGTGAGGAAACCTAAGAAAAGCGATTAAAAAGTGTTTGGTTTTTTTCTTTATGGGTAAAAAGATCATAAAAGGGACAGGAACATTCCTTACAGTTTATGTAACAACAAATGACAACAGAGAGAAGGCAGCACTGCTCAACTTTGATTCTGCTTGTTTTCTTTGCCAAAGGAAATGATATTTACATTGGAAAGCACAGAACAAAAGTCACTAAGTAGAAACATGAAAAGTAAGAAGATAGGAAAAGAGCACGTAACTGACCTTGATGAATTTAATTTAAATCATGAAGCCCAGATAAACTACATCTTCAGGTACTGAAAGAACTGTCAGATGAACTTAAGATAATCTCAATGATCTCTGAAATATTATGGAGAATACGAAAGGTGTCTCAGGACAAGAGATGGGGAAATGTTGTCTTGATTTTCAAAAAGAGATAGTAGAAGCCAATCAACTTGACTCTGATCCCTGAAAAAATTCTAGTTAATAAACATCTAGAAATAGAAGCACAGTGATTACAAAGAGTCAACACTTTCATCAAGAATAGGTCATGCCCAACTTAATCTGGAAGTCATCTGCAGAGAGATCAGTCAAGAGTGAATAAACATTTAAGAGAGCAGTATTACAAAAACCTAGAGAGAACAGAGTGATCAACAGGTCAAGGACGAGAAGTAAAAAAAGGCCATTAGATTTGGCAATTACAAATCATTAATAACTTTGGAGAGAGTAGTTTTAGTTGAATGAAGAGGATAGAAGTCATACACATAAAAGCATTAAGAAGAGAATGAAAGGAAAAGAAGTGGATGCACCTATTATAGATGAACTTCTCAAGGACTTTAGACACAAAATGGAAGAGATACAGGGAATGAGAGCTAGTAGGGATTGGAAGGATCAAGTGAAGGTTTTTTGAGGCTGTAAGGAGACATGGGCATGTTTTGTAGGCAGTAGAGAAAGTGACAAATACTAAGTACATTTCCGGACCTGATTTTGAAGAAATGATTGCTGAATCAGGAAAAAAAAATCAGGAAAAGTAAGGCCAAGGCACTGGTCCTTCTTAGAATGCAACAGAAAGAAGTAAAAAAAAGCTGGGCTGTCCAACAAACATGTTAGATCTTAGGAGAGCAGGGTTTTTTTTAAAGGTTTAGGAAAAAAAAGAGGTAAGATTTCACTGCTAAAAACCCTATAAGGGAAAACAGTATAAAAGGCATGAAGTTTTCAACAATAAAAGTCTAAAAATGAAAACAAAAACAATCACAACAATAAAAAAGGCAGCTATCAAAAAAGACCAAAGTGATATCCACTGACCAACTCAGGTTTTTTAAAGATGTGTAAAACAATGAAAACAAAGGCAGATAGTTGAGAATGAATACCAAAAAAATTAGCATTCTTCTTTAAGCATGTTGTCAGAGGCACTAAAATCAGAATGAGCTGAGGCTGTACATAAATCCTAAGGACAATGAAAACAGCTTATTAGGACCTCTGCTGATACTGGATGGAACAAGGATAGTACACAACAGAAAAATGACAAAACTGCTCAACTCTTATCACACTTCTGTTTTCTCTGTCAAGGAAAATTGTCTTTGGAATGGGTGGTGTTGGTTTCTAGAAAAGGTCTAAAGACTTCATAAAATACTACCCCACTCAGAAGATTCTTTAAACAAATAGGGATTGAGGGTTGCCATCAAACAGGACTTTTTGACAACACCCAACGAAATTTTTGTTGTTCTTCAAAAGATTTCATTGAAGTGAGGCTTGGATCACAGCTCTGAAACTTATGAGAGAGGTCACTTCTATTTCCTCTTCTATAAAACAAGAAAGTTATACTCAATGGTCTCTATGGTCTCTCCCAACTCTACTATTCTATGTTATACTCTTTATTAAGGACTTTTTTACAGAAGTTGTTGAGTTCTCCCATTTTTCCCTGACATCACAAACACTAGTAACTCAGGGTGGGTCTAATAACTATATGCCATATTTAAATACAGATGCCTGGATAACTGTCAGTATATGAATATCTGTGTGTATGGATATGACTATGAAGATTAATGAAGCCCCATAATTAATAAAGTTAATAGACCTTTAAAAATTGAATTCAGTCCTAGTCTTCTCTCTTTGCCAATGTACAAGCCAATGTACAATGCCATATTCTGAAGCATTGCTAATTTGATATCAAAAGTACTGGAAGAACAATAAAACTTTAATCTGATGGTCTAATATAAAAGTTTTAAATGGAAAATTATTTTTCATTTTATCAGCAAACATTTATTAGCTTCCTATTATTTTCAAGGCACTAAACTTAAATATTTTTATATATTATATATGATTACTTATAACTATTCTTATATGTTTTGGTGCTACCAATTTTTATATAATCCATAAAAATATCAAAATGAAAGAAAATATAATGGTACTGATGTTCACTATCTACAACATGTTCTTATAGATTTTAGATATTTAATTATCATACTCTGATGAACAGTACTGAAAAATAAGACTTTTTTCAACAAGTTTTTTATCAGAGATTAAGCCCATATTTGTGATTCTTACTGGGAAGATAATTTTATGACAGTTTTTAAAATTACTTTCACATACCACAGTTCATAAAAGAATACACCACAAATAATAAGCATTAATAGGGAATTCTTAAAACAAACAAAAATGATGCCTTGCTTACAAATATATTTCCTCAAGGCTGTTTCCTAATTGCAGACGATCTCGTCCTGTAAGCCAAGGAGCACTGTAATTAAATAAATATAATGAAAAGCACATCACTGGATTACTTTGTGTTCAGATTTTTTGGGGGAACAAAGATCAATTTAATCAAAGGCTTTTCATTTCATTTTTCAGATACATTTATCTTATATAACAGACATCTTTACACGTTGCCTATGGCAATATCTCAGAATCACAGAATCTGATCAGAGCTGGAAGGGACCTTGATGGCTATCTAGTTCAACGCATGTCTGACCAAGAATTCCTTCTATACCAAACTCTGCCTAAAAACCTCCATGGAAGCCATAATCATTTGAAAGATGTTTCCCCTTTGATAGGACTGAAGCCTGATTTTACTCTCATTTTTACTCTCTGACCTCTGGAATTAAGCAGAAGAATTCTAGTTCTTCTTCCACATCACAGCCCTTCACATAACTAAAGAGAACAATCATGTCCCCTCAAGTCATCTCTTTTTCAGGCTCAATTCCTTCCTCATACAGCACTGTTTCCAATCCTTTCAACAACCTGCTCATCCTCCTCTAGTCATGCTCCAGCTTATCAATATTCATCTTAAAACATGGCATCCAGAAGTGAACACAATGCTCCATGTGTGGTCAGACCAGTGAAGAGGAGAGTAGGACAAGGGTCTCCTTTCTATACATTCAATGTAGATTAGACCAGAATTTTCTTTCTTTGCCATTCTCAATACATTCCAGGCTTCCAAAATAATTCAAATTTTAGATTACTATTTTTCTTCTAAGGGGAAATTAAGGTTTAATTCAAAGTTGTTTTACTTGCCACCACAAAACTGCTACGTTAAGTTAAACCTGATCTTTTTGTTAAAGTCAAACTTGTTTCAAAGTCAACCAACACTAATTTAATTGGGTTGGTTAAAGAAGGTTTCATTTTTCATTTCCAAGGATAACCTTGTAACAATTTTACACATTTAATCTCTGTGTTTTTATTACATTTTTTGGGTTCATTCCATTCTTCTAACTCAATGCTTTACAAGTTGATAGAGTTTACATAATTTTATCATCTATTGCTAAATACTAACTTCTATACAAACCCCTGAAAAACATATGCATGAAAATAATCTTTTAAAAAAGCAACTTAAGTACAATTTTAGAAAATGAAAATAGAAGCATTGCTTACTTCAGCTGATAAATGGGTGGAGCTGTATCTGGATATTCAGAAGGTAGAATCACCTGCAAAGCAATTTAAGTGTTTATTTTTATTAAGCTCAAGGCTCAAAAAATTACATGAAAATATATGCACTAGTCAAATTCCTTAATTACTAACTCTGGGAAATAAATTCATTCTTTTGCTAGATATTAATCAATGAACTTGCTCTTTATCATTATGTCTCTGTGCATAATGGGCAGCAGAGCTCTGAGCCTAGAGTAAGGAAGACATGAATTCAAGTCCAGTCTCAGACATTCACTAGTTATGTGATGAATCTGGTCAAGTCACTTAACCTCTCAACTTCATTTTCCACTACTGTAAAATGGAAGGCTCACAACAGTACCTATCTCACAAGGTTGTTTTGAGGATCAAATGAGATCTGTGAAGTGCTTAGCACAGTGTCTGGAACATGACAGATACTTAATACATGGTTGCTCCTTTCCCTTACCCTCTGAACTGAATTTGATTTGATAATTTAATTTAATAAACATCTATTAAAAGACAACTATGTGCAAGGTACTACTCTCAAACCCACAGCTGCAAAAAGGACTCTCAGCCCTTGACCTCAGAGAGTTTGCATTCTACTGATACTTTGCTGTTTCTTTAGGAAGATGTAAGAAGGGGCCAATTGCTTTCCTGAATAGAAGCAATGACATTTGAAAATAATATGTGGAAAAGTATACTATCCATAAGATCTTTTGAATCTGTCCCTTTCTGTCCACATATACAGCCACCAACCTAATTCATGCCCAAATCATCTTTTGTCTGGACTACTACAAGTCTCCCAGCTGAACTCCCAATTTCTGGTCTCTCCCCTATATAAACCTGGCCTTCACACATCTGCTGAAACCATCTTATCAAAGTACAACTCTGACCATGACATCTGTCATTTCTAGGATAATACAAAGCCATGCTATTTAGTGTGTCATTGAAAGTCCTTCACAGCATGACTCCAAATGTACCATACTTGACTCCCCTCCATCTAAACTGATCTGTTTGCTATTTTTCCAATTCAGCATCATATCTCCTGACTACAGGCTTTTGCCCAAGCAGTAACCCAATCCCTGGAGTGCACTCCTATCTCAACTATACCCCTCAGACTCCCTGGTTTCCCTCAAGGCTGTTTTATTCCTCATCTCTATAGTGTTTGTTTTTTCCCTCACTCTCAAATTATCAATTATATTCATACCTGTTTACATTCTACAATCCCCTCAGCACAATGTAACCTCATTGAGAGAAGACTGGTTTTTTTTTTTGTTTTATCTCCCTAACATTTAGCATGTTGCCCAGTTTACAGGTGTCCCTTAATCAATGTTTGTTGTATTTAATTTAAAGGATGGGAATAATTGAGGAACCTACATTAATGACAAGGGTATAAAGAGAAGTATAGTTGATTAGGATGTCACAAAATTTTTTCTAAGACACTACATATGTACTATATGCTTATATATTTGTGCAAATGTTTGTACATAAATAATTGAGACAAAAATCTTGATAAATACATGCTTGAAAATAAGCTAAATATTTAGTAAGCAAATTAGCATTCTCCGAGATTTTCAAGTTTCTTTCAAATCAAAATTGGGGTTAATACAAATGAAAACATGTTAAATCATCCAACTTCTCTCATTTTATTAGACAAAGCCGTTTAGACTATTAATTAATGTAATATTCAAGAATAATATGAAATTTAATTATCCACATACAATCAAAAATTGACAAAAAAATTTTAACATGCAAGAGAAATTATTTTTAAAAAGCATAAAAATATGGGGCAATCATAACAAAGCAAGTGCAGCAACTTAACATGAAAACGAAAAAATACCTGTAAACAGAGTGTCCATTTGGGTTTTTCTAAATTATCACTAATCTTAATACAAAATATTCTCATAGCTTCGTCAATAACACACCATTCATCGCCATATATAGACGAAAGTGCTTCAATTTCATCAATCTGGAAAAAAAACCGAACAGGTGTTAGACAAAAACTTGTCAATAAAATAAAAATACATAGTTCAACTGCATTCAAAGCCTGTGTTTTAGGATTATTTCTAGCCCAAAAATCCCACTAAAAAGCAAGAAGCAGATGGTATTTGATTTGGTGCATTTGATGGTAGATGCCTTAAAAGGGTTCTTCTCTCCATGGCAACTATCCGTCATCTCTGATACGGCTTCCGACATGGCAACTTTGTTAATAGGGTTCGACAGCCCTCGTTTTCACTGGTTTCATCCAGTGTGCATTAGCAATGCATTACAAATTTAGTGTATGCACACTGTACACACGCGCGCACAAGAGCGTGGGTGCATTTTACGCCCGTTTTACAGAGGAGGAAACAGAGCCGGAGCAGTGAAGTGCCAGTCCAGTCCCGTTTAACTGGGCTGCTCTGGGTTTAGGAGAGGGAAAAGGCAAAGATGGAGAGAGGCCCTGCCCCCCGGGGCCGGAATCCGAAGACCCGCAGCAGCAGAGACCAGGTGGGGCTAGGGCTTGGGCCTGAGGTGTCACTTAGACTTGAAGGAAGAAGGACGCCCGAGCGGAGCCGCCAGGGCCCTTCCGGCTCTCGGGTCCTCGCCTCACCTGCTTCTGACTACTGTCGGACTCCGCCGCAGCCATGGACCGTCGCTTCTCCTCGTCACCGGTTCCCAGACAAGAAGGAGCCCGATTATATGCAAGCGAGCTTCGCCGGCAAACCCGGAACTATTAAAGAGGGGAAGGGGGGGGGGGCGCTGCTTCCGGGTCAGGGACCACCTGGGCGGAGAAATCAGGGCGGCTCCCCGAGGAGGTTGCTGCAGTCGTACCTGCGCGCCTCTGCTTGCGCCTTTAAATCTACAGAGCGCTTTATTTACCGTCTGCGGGGCGCTTTACCGTATGCGGAGCGCTTTACGTCCAGTCTACGAAGCGCTTTACGTTCAGTC